>NC_041221.1:135057435-135148501 GCF_002837175.3 Physeter macrocephalus
CATATGACCCAGCAATCCCACTACTGGGCATATACCCTGAGAAAAACATAATTCAAAAAGAGACATGCACCACAATGTTCATTGCAGCACTATTTACAATAGCCAGGACATGAAAGCAACCTAAATGTCCATCGACAGATGAATGGATAAAGAAGATGTGGCACATATATACAATGGAATATTACTCAGCCATAAAAGAAATGAAATTGAGTTATTTGTAGTGAGGTGGATGGACCTAGAGACTGTCATACAGAGTGAAGTAATAAGTCAGGAAGAGAAAAACAAATACCGTATGCTAACGCATATATATGGAATCGAAAAAAATTGGTACTGATGAACCTAGTGGCAGGGCAGGAATAAAGACGCAGACATGGAGAATGGACTTGAGGACATGGAGAGGGGGAGGGGGAAGCTGGGATGAAGTGAGAGTAGCATTGACATATATACACTACCAAATTAAAATAGATAGCTAGTGGGAAGCAGCAACATAGCACAGGGAGATCAGCTACGTGCTTTGCGACAACCTAGAGGGGTGGGATAGGGAGGGTAGGAGGGAGGCTCAAGAGGGAGGGGATATGGGGATATATGCATGCATATGGCTGATTCACTTTGTTGCACAATAGAAACTACCAAAGCATTGTGAAGCAATTATACTCCAATAAAGATGTATTTAAAAAAAAAAAAAGCATTCTGGAAGGAACCCAGATCCAACTGCCTTCCTGGTCTCTGTGCCTCTCCCATCGGTATCCAGCCTCCAATTATTCCTGTCTTCTGGTATTCACACCTGGTGTGGCTCTTCCCACACCGGAGTCAGTCTATGTGACTAACAGAATATGGCAGGGACTTCCCTGGTGGTGCAGTGGTTAAGAATCCGCCTGCCAATGCAAGGGACATGGGTTCAAGCCACGGTCCAGGAAGATCCCACATGCTGCGGAGCAACTAAGCCCCTTGCACCACAACTACTGAGCCCATGAGCCACAACTACTGAGCCTATGTGCCGCAACTACTGAAGCCCACATGCCTAGAGCCCATGCTCTGCAACAAGAGAAGCCACTGCAATGAGAAACCTGCAAATCGCAACGAAGAGTATCCCCTGCTCTCTGCAACTAGAGAAAGCCCGTGTGCAGCAATGAAGATCCAATGCAGCAAAAAAAAAAAAAAAGAATATGGCAGAAGTAATTGTATATCACTACTGAGATTAGGTTATAAAAGACACTGCAGCTTCTATCTTGGGCTCTTTTTTTTCCTCTCTGTCTCACATCATTTGCTTTGAGATTCCACTGCCATATCATAAGCTTCTCTGTGGAGAAAATGAGACTTCCAGAAAACAGCCATATCAGTGACATCTTAGAAATAGCTCCTCCAGCCTCAGTCAAGCCTTCAGGTGACTCCAGTCCTAGGCGATGAAACCTCCTGAGAGACCCTGAGCCAGAACCACCTTGCTAAGCTGTTCCCTGATTTCCATCCCTCAGAAACTATAGGAGATAATAAATGTTTAAAGCTGCTACAATTGGGGGGTAATTTGTTACACAGCAATAGATTAATATACTGCCTTAATATACCACCTTCCCCTTGATATCCAGGGCCTTTCTGCTTGTCCCGTATGATTCTCATTGTCCACCTGCTCACCAGCATCTCTTGGTGGGCCTGGTGGAAGGCATCCCAACATGATTCCCAAGGTGCTTTCAAAGCTTCAAAGTTGGCTAAAACCCTACACACTTTTCTTTCCCTTACCAGTTTTTTCTCTTAATTTATGTTCCCTTATATACAATTCAAGGGAAAAAAGAAGCCATAAGTTCCTGATTCATTTCTACTCACTTCATCCCCATGGCCTTATGAATGGGCTTTTGGTGTGAGAGAGGTCTCTCTTTGAGCGCCTTAAAACTTCTACTCTTTCTGTGAACAAAAGAAGTGAGCTTGCCAAGAGTAAACAAAACTTGGACCTCAAAACGTTGGAGTTGGATTTTGAATCTGGAATTTGTGTTCTCTGAGTGGACTCCAAACCTGGCAGCAGCTTCCTTGCCCTCCTCTGATTCAGTCCCTCTGCCTCATTGGACAGCTCTTTCAGTCAGAGATATGCAAACACTCACAGGGTGATTTCCTCACAGAGCGTGAAGAAAATACACAGTCAAATACAGAATTATCTTAAAGCTATAGTGCAGAATTTGGACATGCTTAGCATTGAATTGCAGGGCTGGATTTCCTATCAGCAGAGGAGTCAAGCTCTGAACTTGGTTTTCCCCTTTTGGTTTTATAATTGTTCTTCTCCCCCACCCTAAATTTATTTATTTATTTATTTATTTTTGGCTGCGTTGGGTCTTTGTTGCTGCACATGGGCTTTCCTCTAGTTGCTGCAAGAGGGGGCTACTCTTCGTTGAAGTACGCGAGCTTCTCATTGTGGTGTCTTCTCTTGTTGCAGAGCATGGGCTCTAGGCGTGCAGGCTCAGTAGTTGTGGCACACGGGCTTAGTTGCTCCGTGGCACGTGGGATCTTCCTGGACAAGGGCTCGAACCCATGTCCCCTGCATTGGCAGGCGGATTCTTAACCACTGCACCACCAGGGAAGTCCATCTCCTTTTGGTTGTTTTTTGGGTTTCTTTGGTTTTAATTTTCTATCCTGAGAAGTAGCTCTGAAAATTCCCAAAGGACATTAAATCACCTACCTGCCCCAGGTCACCACCCTAAGAGTCAGCATTGAGGGACCATTTCTCTAGGTTTTGTGATATTCCAGAGTTGGACATAAATCAGAAAAAAGAGAAGCAGTTTTGGTTATTTTGGCAATTTTGGTTGTGTTCCTCTCCTTTGGAGTGAGTGCAAATTGTTCTGAAAGGCCTAAAGGAGATAAAGAGAATACAGAATACTATTTATTGAGCCCCTACTATGTACAAGATTGTTATTTCATTCCTCACAGGAACCACGTGAGGGAGGAACTGATGGCAATTTGAAAGCAAGACTTCAAATTCTTAATCCTCCTCTCAGCAAGAGGTGATATCTATTCTATGTTCTCTCCCCTTGAATCTGGGCAGGCTGGTGACTTCTATGACTGTGGAGTATGGTACAAATGATGCTATGTGAATCCCATGGCTAGATTATAAAAGGCCATGAAGTTCCTGCCTTGTTGGCTGGGACACTCATTCCTGGAACATGGAATCATCATGTAAGAAGTCCCAGAGGCCACCATGCTATGAGGAAGCCCAAGCCATGTGGAGAGGCCATGGTCAACAGTCCCAACTGAGCCCAGTTTCAAATCATCCCAGCTGAAGCCCCAGACATCATGAAGCAGAAACAACCCATGTCCACTGTGCCTTGTCCAAATTACTAACTTACAGAATCTGTGAGCATGACAGATTGGTTGTTTTTTAATGCCACTAAGTTTGAGGTTGTTTGTTACACCGTAATAGATAACCATAATGGTATTATTATTCCTGCTGTACAGATGTGAAAACTGAGACTTGGAGAAATTAAGTTTTAAGTCAAGTGGCAGAAGGATGATTTGAACTCAGGTCTCTGACTATAAGCCCCACTGTTTTTCCAGTAGGGACCCAATCAGGGATGAGATATCAGGACAGCTGGGTTGTAGGGTCAGGGAGAATCATATGATTGTACTTTTCCTCAATTGAACCACACCCCAAATCCTGCATTTACCTTTCCATCTCAGGGCAGACATGCCCACATACTTCATCCCCTGGGGACATTTGGCAAAGATGAATCCAGCTTCTCTGACTGGCTATTGTCTGATGCTGAGCATGAAAAGCTGGAGCGGGGTTCCTGGGTCTGGAGGACTCATCTGCATACAGGTCAGAGCTGTATGCTGGTGCCTGCTTGACCCATTTTTCAGGTATATCCTGACCTCCAGGAGATGTTGTGAGCTAGGATCTCTTTGAGGACCAATCAAAAGCTCTTTGAAGACTGGCCTAAAAAAATCTGGATCTACCAGTAAGGTGGAGGTGAGGCAGGTTTGGTCCTTTGTCTCCTATGGTGAGAGGGTATGGAATCTAGTTTTTCAACTCTCTTTCCTGTTTACAGTGATGCTGAGGGTTTCATTTCATTAGTTTTATAAAGTCTCTGGAGGGTGTCAGGTGCCAGGTGTTGTAATAAGTGTGAAATATAGCTTTTTTATCAAGATAAAAAAAATCCAGCCTCAGAGATTCAAGTACTAGGAATCTGGTTGTAAAAGGCAGGAACCCTACTGTCGACTTTAAATAAATTGCAACTGAAGCATGATTGAGCACCGAATTATCACTGCAAGTCCTCTCAGGAATTTTCTAGCAAAGGATAGGCAATAAGACCTCAGTCTGGTCCAGAAAGGGGGCCAGATGGAAGCCATAGTCCTGCTACCTCTCATGACTGGGGGCTCCCATGGCCTATCTTTTTTTCCTAGAATGTACCATTCTCCCTGTACAGGTTCACCATCCCACTCCACAGACCTTCCTCAACACCCTCCCCGCATCCTCTCAAGCTCACTTTCCTTCACAGCGATTTCTGGTGAGTGCTGTAGGCTGAGTTTTCCAAAGGTAGAGCCCCGGCCATTAACCTTTAAAGAGCAAAATGCCAAGAGTGCTGCATCATAGGGAGCACACCTTCTATTTACAGCTGCTTTTTCAGATCACAAGGTACGAGGCAAACAGAGAATTTTTTTTTTTTTTAATAAGAAGTGCTTAGCATTAATGCAGGGGAGAAAAAGCTGTGATGTGATCTGAGCAAGCCATGGAGAACCCAGGTCGAACAGGAGATGCTGGGCAGCACACCACAAGAAGGTTCTGGGGCTGAAGCTACAAAGAGCAACTTTGGGCAATTCTATAGGAAGGGGAAATTAGCATTTACTGAACTCTTCCTATTTGTCAGGTGCCATGCAAGATATTGTACATACATTATTTATTCCTCATTTCAGACCTGGGTGGTCCCGTTTTATGAATGAGTAAACTGAGGCTCACAAAATAGTAATTAATTAACTGAAGTTAATTGCCCCAAATCACACAGCTAGTGTGGGAGGGACCTGGGATTCAAACCCAGATTTGTTTACTCTGAATTCTTTATTTTACCTACTGCGTGTGAGAGGTATATCCTTGCCTTGGAACAGATATCCCAGCGTGTGACTCCCACCCTCCTCAAAATGAAAAACGAAAAGATTAAAGGTTATTCCTAATATGTTTATAGAATGACTTGAATGAAAGGATCTTTTACACGCCTTGAGAAGTTTACAGAAGGCACTGAAAGTTGACTGTTGGACTTAGAATCTAGAGTCTATGGGGTAGAAGCACCCACCATTCCTGACTCTGCCTCCTAATCCCCCCAATCTCCCTCACAGCCATCCACAATGCCTCAGCCCATCCACAATGCTTCTCATGTACCTACACTTCTTTCTCTACCTTAAATGCATGTAAAGATGACTCCAAATACCCATCTCTTGAGACTGGCAGAACACTGATATCCAGCCATTTTGCCCACCTTCGTGAAGCTCAGTGTCTCAGGCAGGGTCGGGGAGATTCTTCCACATGTCAGCCATCCAGGCCACCACTGACACATCCATCATCCCAGCCCACTGGTCCCTTCAGATCAGGAAGCTCTGCTGCTTTGGGCCCAGACTTGAGACAGAGCGTTCTTTGGGGGCCGGCTTCTCTAGTGCACTCGCTCAGAGGTTCTGCAAGGAGTAGGGTTTAGGTTTACACAATTTGAAATATTCCTGACTTTAGATTTCTTCCCAACCTGGCTGCATTCCAGGGCACCTTCCTCTCTTCCACGCACTCTAGGACCCTGGAACAGCCTCATCAGTGAGCTTAGGTTTGGGGGAAAAAACAAAACAACACAAAATGGAAACTTTCTGTTCATTCCCAATTATTTCCCATGGCAGGAAATGAAACCACTGTTCATTCAGTTGCAAGCCAAAAACTTAATAATCATTTTCAATTCCTTTCTTTCTCTTATACTCTATAATATTTAATCCATCAGCCTGTTGCCTCTACCTTCAAAATATATCCAGAATAAAAATATAACTACTTCTTTATCACCTCCAATGCTACCACCTCAGTCCAAGTGACCATCACCTCTTATGTGGACTATTGCACTCCTATCAGTCCTCCTGCTTCAATTCTCACTCCCTTTTAGTCTATTTTATGCTCAACATCTAGAACTGCACTAATATACTAGCCACTAGCCACATGTGGCTACTCAAATATAAATTCAAATTAATTCAAATTAAATAAATTAAAATTTTACTTCCTCAATCATACTTACCACATTTCAAATGCTCAATAGCCACATATGTCCAATGGCTACCACACTGGGCAGAGTAGACAGAACATTTTCATCATTGAAGTTCTTTTGGACAGCACTGATCTAGAGTCAGTCTTTTAACACTTCAGTCAGATGTCTCTCACCTGCTCAAAACACTCCAATGACTTCCTATCACACTTACCAAAAAAAAAAAAAAAAAATCCATAGACCTGACCATGACCTACAGACATTAAGTGACGAGGTTCCTGCTATGCCTCCTATCTAGTTTCCTATTGCTCTCTCCATCTCTCAATCCTTCCGGCCCTCAGGCTCTTTGATATCCCTAGAATGTACCAAGCATGATTCTTCCTCAGAGTCTTTGCACTTGCTGTTCCCTCTGTCTTGAACACTTTTCCCTTAAATAATCATATGGCCCACTCCCTCACTTCATTTAGATCTCTGCTCAAATCTCCCCTTTCCCACCACTATTTCATCGATTTTAAAGGAGTCATGTCCTCTCCCTCCACCCCTAGTCACTCCCTAACCACTTATTCTGCTCTATATTTCTTTACAGCACTTCTCACTGCCTGACATTCTATTATACATTTATTTGTTTTTTGTCTGCCTCTCCCACTAGAACCCTTACTCCATGAAAACAAAGACTGTGTGGGTTGTTCACTGCTCTATCCCCTTGTGTGTAGAACCCTGCCTGGTGTATAGGAGAGACTCATGAATGTTTATTTATTGATTGAATGACTGCATGTTTTCTGTTCTGCAAATGTCACAGAGGCAAAGAATTACAAAGAACTTGGCCACCTTCTTGGAATGGAGAAGAGGAAAGAAAAAGTAGAGAAAACAAATGAATTAGTTTTCTTAATAAATTATCTGGTTACAAACCGATATCATGGAATTTGGTGTATGTACAGAGAGTCTTATGTTTCTATAAGGCTTGTTTTGAAAACATGAATTTGTTCCAAACTGACTGATATATTAGGAAACAATTTGGACAAAAATGCAAATTTCACATTTGCTTCTGTACAACTTCATCCACAGGAAACACTAGGTGAGTGCAGAAAAATACACCCACCTGAATCAACCCATGTAGAAATACACAAAACACAACACACATAAACACCACACATGTGTTATGATCCATACCCATCCACATCTGGTGTTACAACTTTCCATCAAATTTCAGATAACCCGGCCTTCCCTGGTGGCGCAGTGGTTAAAATCTGCCTGCCAATGCAGGAGATGTGGGTTAAAGCCCTAGTCTGGGAAGATCCCACATGCGGTGGAGCAACTAAGCCCGTGCGCCACCACTAATGAGCCTGTGCTCTAGAGCCCGCGAGCCACAACTGCTGAAGCCCACGCGCCTAGAGCCCGTGCTCTGCAAAAAGAGAAGCCACTGTAACGAGAAGCCCGCACACCGCAACGAAGAGTACCCCTGCTCGCAGCAACTAGAGAAAGTCCCGTGCGCAGCAACAAAGACCCAACGCAGCCAAAAATAAATAAATAAATAAATAAATAAATTTATTCAAACAAACAAAATTTCAGATACCCCTCCTTCTTCCACTTCACAATAACTCATGAGCTGTGACTTTGCCGACACCCACTTCCACAAGCAAACTGCAGGTTTTTTTCCAAATCAGAGTGCTATATTTACTATAGTATTTATGTTTTGCTTAACCATTTAACATTTGTAAAGCTATGCTACCATTTTTATCAGGTTCCTGTCTTTTTTAAATGTGTCACTGGTGAAGTTTTCACTGTTGTGAAATCCCATGTTTTCTTATAAGCCCTGAGGGATTTTGCAAAGCTCGGTGATATTTAGGAGCATATATGTCACTGTTGGGGCCCAGGTTAGGCCATCCCAAAATGTGCCTCAGTGGCATATTTCTTATTTTAAATTAAAGTTACTTTAAAAATGGCCAACACAAGAGGGACACTGTGACTCTCCTTTCTGTCTCCTGAAAGCAGGTAATCAGTCTCTCACGTGACAGATGCTCTCCCTCCATCTGGAAGTAAAAGGACACCCTTATCACCCAAGATAGGGAATTCAGGCCAAGAAGTGTATATAAACCATGTTACTTCTTTAAAACGCTGTTTAGATTCTTCACTAATTGGGCGCCCAAAACCTAAGTTTCTTTGTCCTGTCAATTCCTCACAAATTTATTGTTTCCTTGTCTAAAAAGTATAAAAGCTGCCTGCTTTGGCCACTTCTTAGGTCCCATTTCTATAAGACCTCCACGTGCATGAATTAAAATTTTTTTCTTTTTCTCCTGTTAATCTGCTTTATGTCAATTTTATTTATCCAGCCACAAGAACTCCAGAGAAGTAGAGGGGGACATTTCCCTCTCCTCAACATCACCTTCTAACAGAACTGACCCTATTAGGTTACATCTACCCTCCCACCCCAGCCCACCCCCAACTAAACAGAAAGCACCTGAAGGGCACGAAGAGATTTTTATTCCTTTTCTAATCCCCAAATCTCCCCCTCCCTGCAAGACAGCACACTGTAATGTAAGGAAATATGCGTTGCTCAGTTTATTCCACCCTAGCCTCCTCTCAAATTGGCCTTGGAATGGGGGTGGCCAGAAGGAACTCCAAAGAAACTGCCCAGGGAAGGTCTTTGTTGGCAACATTTCCCTCCCAGAGCTTCCGGGAATCCCACTTCAGGGAATCATTAGCTTTCATCTGAGCAGGCGGGAGCCAACCCACCCCCTACCAACATCCCCAGGCAGTGGAGAAAGAGTACACACAGGGCCCGGGAGGTCATGCCAGCAGGTAGCCCCCTGAGCAGGCCCTGCAGCACCCAGCAGATGCAGCAACTCGAGCGGTGAGGATCCTGTAAGATATATTAACATCACAAAAGTTAATGGACCAGAAAGGGAAAAAAATTAACATAAATTACCTTAGCCTGAAATCCTGCCTTCCTTGGCAGCTAGAGAAAAAGTTCAACGCGGTGCCAGAGGAAAATCAGGCCTGGGGAAGCAGAGGCTTTACTGGGCTAAAATACCACCTCCAGCCCTCCCTCAAAAACAATAACTCCCTGATCATCTGGGCCTAGTAACAAATTATGTAAGGCAAACGGCACAAAGAAGCTAGTTTTACTCTGCTGCTCTCTGGCTAGTCCTTTGTGCAGTGAGTGCTTTATGTAGCTTTTGCTGGGTGTGCAATGCATTCCTTGGGAAGATGGTAACTTCTCTCCATCCAGGAAACCTTGGGGGTGTCCCTGGCCCCTGGGGGGCCTCCTTGAGTCCTGGTAGTGAGAGCCCTCTTTAATAGGAAACCAGCTTCAAGGCCTCTCTGGATGCAAAAGCTATTCTCCCTGCCTCTCCCCATGCTCCCCTGCCCCCCTCATGCAGGGCTTAGATGGCTACTGTGAGGCTTAACGAGAACAGAATTCCACCGTGAAATTTT
Organism: Physeter macrocephalus; assembly: GCF_002837175.3. Taxonomy (NCBI): domain Eukaryota; kingdom Metazoa; phylum Chordata; class Mammalia; order Artiodactyla; family Physeteridae; genus Physeter; species Physeter macrocephalus. The sequence goes on from NC_041221.1 coordinate 135,067,071, forward strand.
GAGTTTCCAGGATGAGGGGCTGGGGAAAGGCGAGAGGAGATGTGAGAAAGTGTTGATGGAAACTGGGTGTACAGAGCAAGGCAGCAAGCTGGCGTTAGAGAAGAATAGTTGGATGGTAACTGAGAGATGCCTGGTGGCAAGAATGATCAGGGGACTTTGAAGAACAATGATGCTCAAGATACAATTTTAAGTTGTTGGCTGAGCTGTGTGGCATGTTTCCCTCAAGCTTTTAGCAAAAGTCTGCCACACATCGCTTTGAATTAGGGATGCTTTGGAGAGTGAAGAGTTTTGGCACCATGAGAGGAGAAAGGGATGAGGGGCACAGTAGGTCAAGAATTCAGCTGAAACAGGTAATAAGAGCAAATTTTTTTGTTTTAATTTATTTATTTTATTTATTTACTTTTGGCTGCGTTGGGTCTTCGTTGCTGCATGCTGGCTTTTCTCTAGTTGCGGCGAGCGAGGGCTACTCTTTGATGCGGTGCGCGGGCTTCTCATTGCGGTGTCTTCTCTTGTGTGGAGCACGGACTCTAGGCACGCGAGGTTCAGTAGTTGTGGCACGCAGGCTCTAGAGCGCAACCTCAGTAGTTGTGGCGCACGGGCTTAGCTGCTCCGTGGCACGAGGGATCTTCCCGGACTGGGGCTCGAAACCGTGTCCCCTGCATTGGCAGGCAGATTCTTAGCCACTGCGCCACCAGGGAAGCCCCAAGAGCAAATATTTTTATAGCCCTTTTGGAGTGGTAGATACAGTTCTACGTGCTGTATATTCATATATTACTGGTAACTCATTTAATGCTATGAAGGAGGAGCTTTGACTATTCCCATTTTACATACAGGGAAACTGAGGCACAGAGAAGTTAAATAACTTGTCCAAGGTCATACCACCAAGTGGCAGAGATAGGATGTGAACCCAGGCTCCAAAGCCATTCTCTCAAACACTGCACAAGAATTCCCAAAGACACAGAGTTCAGAACATGGGGTTTCCTATTGTATTTGAGGGTGGGGAGCAGCATAAGGTGATTCCTCCCAGCTGAACATGAGGAGAAAGATAACCCCAGGAGGCTGGGAGACTTGGATAAACCCAAGAAGCTGATAGTTGGGTTACATTTAAATTAGGAGGGGAAGGCCAAGTGATGCCTAAAGTTCTTTCCTACATTAAGGGTCTGTGAGACCAAGACAGGGGTCCTGCCCTGGAAGAGGTTGTGGTGTCATTGTGGAGGGGACACATATCTGGGACAAGTAAAATAGCTTACTGTGGAATAAACAGAGAGCCTACAAGCTAACAAGGATCCAGTGAGAGGTCTTTGGGTCAAAATGATATATTCTGGATGAAATGCTTTAGGGAAAGAAGAAACCAGGGAGACTTAATGAAGAAGGTAGCCTCCTGCAGAACAGTAGCTACAATCACAAGGCTGTGGAGTCTCATTTCAAGCATTTCCCAGTCCTAGCCCCCTTCCTTCAAGTCCCTTCTTCACTCTCTTTCCTTCCATATCCCAGAATTCCTCTTGGAATGGTCAAAGGCTGGGTTGGTCAGTCAGTAGGAAAATGACCTACAGAGGCTCTGGTTCCCCAAAACGGTCTGAAGACCGAATCTAAAGGGAAATTTGGATTTCCCATCCCAAATCATCGTTGGTTAACTTTTTATTTTTTATTTATTTTTATTTATTTATTTATTTATTTTGTGGTATGCGGGCCTTCCTCTGCTGTGGCCTCTCCCGTTGCGGAGCACAGGCTCCGGACGCGCAGGCTCAGCGGCCATGGCTCACGGGCCCAGCCGCTCCGCGGCACGTGGGATCCTCCCACACCGGGGCGCGAACCCGGTTACCCTGCATCGGCAGGCGGACGCGCAACCACTGCGCCACCAGGGAAGCCCCAACTTTTTATTTTTTAATTGAGATATGATTCACATAGCTTAATACTCACTATTTTAAAACATACAATTCAGTGGTTTTTAATATATTCACAAAGTTGTGCAACCATCACCACAATCTGAATATCTTCATCATCCCAGAAAGAAACCCTGTGTCCATTAGCAGTCACTCCTCATTTCCCACTCACCCCAACCTGGCCACCACAAACTTACTTTCTGTCTCTGTGGATTTGCCTATTCTGGATACTCATATCAAGGGAATCATATAATGTATGGTTTTTCGTGACTGGCTTCTTTCACTTAGCATAATATTTTCAAGGTTCATCTATACTGTAGCATGTATCAGTACTTCAGTGCTATTGGTTCCTGGCTTCAGTAGCTTCTTCTTTAGGTAAAGTGGTCTGCATTCTCTGCATTCACCTCTCTCTCTAGTTTTTAGGGTGGTCGTTTGTCCTGTGATCTCAGTTTATGATGAATCTAAGAAAAGTTGTTGCTTTTCAGTTTGTTTAGTTTTTTTCTTGTTGTAAGGCAGCTTGGATTTTAATAGGAATTGAATTGAATGTGTAAATTAATTTAGGGAGTGTAATGCCACCTTAACAATATTGAGTCTTCCGTGAACATGAAACCAAGGGCAGTCATCAGTTAGATCCCTTAAACTATAACTTGCTTAATAAATAATATCCTGTAACCTGCCTTTACTAACTAAACTTGCTTTAATTGTTTTTGCAAATTGCATACCCTGTAAGCTTCACATAGCTTAGACAACATATCACAAGACTCCTTTAACCACCCCTCTATAGATAACACCTCTGATGTATATTCCACTATAGCAACTGTTGTTTAAATTGTTTTTCAGAAACATGGAGCTAGCCTTGCCCAGTTCAAACCAATCAAGACCACCAACCATTCAACTGGGTCTGCTTGAGTGTCTGAAGGACAACATTGGATATCAGAGGGCCAAAAACTCCACCCTCATGCTAATGCAGCCATTTTCTGAACGTGTATCCCATGAAGGAGCCTGTAACTCAGATATGCCTACGCAGAACGCCAATTACTTTACCTTTTTCTTGCCTCCAATTATCTTTCCCCACATCTCAGACCACCCTGCTTCTTTATCCCATAAATATCCCAAGCCCCTCACCTTCAGGAAGGTGGATTTGAGACTTGTCCTCATATCTCTCGCTTGTCTGCCTTGTAAATAAACCCTTTCTCTGCCGCAGACCTCAGTGTCTCAGCGTTTTGCTTGCTGTGTGTCAGGCAAATGAACCTGGTTTGGTAACAAACATGGGATATATTTTCATTTATTTAGGTTTTCTTTAATTTCTTTCAATAATATTTGTATTTTTCAGCGCACCTTTGCTTACCTTTTGTCCTTCTCTGGCTCAGCTGCTGCAGAGTTGAGGATTAAGATGAGGGAAGAGGTAGAGGGGATTGTCACTAGTTCTCAGCCAGGAGCAAGACCGGGACTCTCTTGGGATGACCCATGCTGGGTGTTGGGCAGTTACCAAAGGGCCTTCACACTGAAGTGTTGGGCACAGCTGTTGGTCAGCATGCGCTTGGCACTGTCCCACTCTGGGCCACTCACTGACTCTCAGTTCTTGAAATGCTGAGATGGGATATCTTTCAGGCTCATTATTCCAGGAAAGCATCTTCTTCTTGGGCCAGCCTTGGGGCAGCAGCCCCAGTGACCCTGAAGTTTGGTCCCCAGCTCCTATCTGCCCTTGGAATTTCTCCTGCCAGGAAGGACAAGATGCCTTCTCCAGGAATGTCATTGGCAGAGAGGACAAGAACCATGCAAATTACATTTCCAAGCCTTTCCCTAATCATATCAAAGTCCTTTGCAAGGAATCTTCTAGCCTAACTGGAGTTTGATAATTATAAATTATTTCTAGCAGAAATGCTGACTGTGGGAAAGCAGGTTAGAGCAAATATGATTCATATTAAAGCCATGGTCAGATCATCATGAACCTACAGGATATTTATTTTTCCATCAACTCCTCCCTGGTTCCCCCACCTCCCTTCTTGGCCTGGCTGAGCCGGAGACTGGCCTAATAGAAATAACAGCATTAAAATAAAATCATGTGAAAGCTCAGGGGAACACTCCTGAGTAATGGAGAGGATAATAAGCTTGGACAACCACCCCAGCCCTCTCCTCTTACTCCCTCAAGGCAGACGAAAGTTCACGACTGATTTGGGATCCCTTCTAACAGTAAACAGGAGGGAAACTAGAACTTAAGTAGTTTAAGAAAAAATTGTAATAATGTACCAGATCGCTTTCACTCCACTGATACTCAGTCCCTGCATCTCTGAAGTAATTTCCACTTTCTAACTTATGATGGTGGAGCTGTGTGTTGAACAGAACAAAAAGACAAAGCCATGAGAAATAAACCAACACAGAGGTGGCTTTGTTTGTTCATTCATTCATTCATCAAACATCTAAGAGCTGACTATCCCAGGCACTGTGCGGGCTGCAGGAGATGCAGAGGTGAAGGAGGTGGCAACACCGTCCCTGCCCCTCGTTGTTCTTAAGGAGGGAGGTAGATGTGTAGCCAAATAAGCCACAATACCAGCAAATTTCTTGCTTCCAAGAATCTGCAGCTTAAGACTCTTCCTCTCAGCTTGGGTTGGTGGGGCAGTGGTCATCTCACCTTTGCCTCTGGGGGCTGGAAATGAGAACTGCTAATTCATATTTTTTTTTTTTTTTTTGCGGTATGCGGGCCTCTCAATGCTGTGGCCTCTCCCATTGCGGAGCACAGGCTCCGGATGCACAGGCTCAGCGGCCATGGCTCACAGGCCCAGCCGCTCCGCGGCATGTGGGATCTTCCCGGACCGGGGCACGAACCCGTGTCCCCTGCATCAGCAGGCAGACTCTCAACCACTGCGCCACCAGGGAAGCCCCAGCTAATTCATCTTTGAAAAAGAGAAAAAAAAGACGGGAGGGAAGGAGAGAGGAGAGAGGAGGGTTGTGATTGATCTCGTAAAGGAGGGTTTTTCCACCGATCTTGTAGCTTTGGAAAGGACAACTCCGTTGGTCTCAGAGATCTGATTCTTTGGACATAGGGTCTGGCTTGAGGGGTGAGGGAGGTGATCAAAAGATTATGAAGCAAAACCAAGAAGAGTGTCTGAACCTAAAAGGTAACATTTGGCAGAAGTTGCTGCCCATAACATGGAGCTCCTCCCAGCCTGCCTTCCCAAGAGATGATAAGAATAAGGAAGAGGATGGCTAAGAAGGGTCTTGAGGTATGTGGAGAAGTGTCAGGTTAACAGCTCTCATGCCAGCAGCAACAGCAGCATTCCACTGTGGGGCAAATTACTTGGAGTCATCTAGGGGCTGCTTTACCTTATTACCACAAAAATGCTATGGTTTTTATTATTGAGTACAGTGGCCATGTTTTTGGCTCCTCCGGGGCCTGGGTGTTTGGTGAGTCATCTCTCAAATCTTCTCTCAGTGTGAAATGGATTGCTGCATTTCCAGGGCTTAATTGTCCGCACCAGCTAAAAGCACTCTGCCAGTAATGAAAATACATCCACTCTTTTTATCAAGAAAAAAGGATAATAACTCAGCCAGCTTTAGCTCACATTTTATTGAACATCAGCCCAGCTTGTTTCTAAGGACATCTCTGATGCGAAGCACAGAAGACTGTCGGGGGAGGGGGGGATGGGGGACACTGAGGAAAGGTCTGGGGGAATGAAGGGCAAAAGAGAGCTCAAGGCCGCCCTCATTACCCCTTCAGAGTATTTCAAAATGACAGCTGTCCCTTCCCAAGGAGCTGGAGGAGGTGACTACTCAAAATTTAAAACCGCTTTGTCTCTGGAGAACAGACTTGTGGTTGCCAAGGGGAAGGGTGATGGGGGAGGGATGGAGTGGGAGTTTGGGGTTAGCAGATGGCAAACTATTATGTATAGAATGGATAAACAACAAGGTCCTACTGTATGGCACAGGGAACTATATTCAATATCCTGTGATAAACCACAATGGAAAAGAATATGAAAAAGAAAGTTTATATATGTATAACTTAATCACTTTGCTGTACAGTAGAAATTAACACAACATTGTAAATCAACTACATTTCAATAAAATAAATTTTAAAAAAAACCTTTGTCTCTCATTGAAGATAAATGACAGTAACAGCAATAATAATAACTACGGCACTTTATAGTATTCAAAGGACATGCAGAAACTCTTTGATTTGATCCTTACAACCTTCCTGAAGAGCCAGTTGGACAAATGTTATTGTGTCATTGCTGTAGATAATGAAACTAAACTTAAGGAAGGGAAGGGACTTACCCAGTGTCATCAGCTAGTGTTAGACTCAGTGTCTAATACTTGAGTTGGGCAGCCTTTCTAGAACTCCACACCCAGAGGTGAGGTGGCTCCTTGCGGGAGTAACGGGAAGAGAGACAGCACTGGAGAGAGTAACTAGTGCAAAATGGGGTAAGGCCTTAGGGACTTACATGGATCTGAAAGATAACATTTGAAGAACCTAAAACAAGCTCTGCATTCCCTCATTCCATCTCCATAACCTTCTCTTATACCAGTACTCCAGCCACACTGTCCTCCTGCGGCAATATTCTTGAGCACCAAATTACAGTCAGCCATTCCCCACTTCTTCCTTGCTCACAGGAGCCTAATTTTACTCTCAGAAGCCTGGTTTTTGTCAGAAATTGGTAGCACTGGTTCTTCCATGAAGTTCAGTAGAAGCTAGACTGATCCTCTGCCCAACTCTACACCAATCTGAGTCATTCATTCTCCTTGCTAATGACCAGTTTACGAATGCATATGGGATGAAATTTTTGTTATGTTCTGAGATATGAAGGGAAATCTGCACAGTGTCCAGGGAAGGGTTTCCTTGTTTTGAAAAGGGAAGGGTTTGCCCTCTTCCTCTCTTCCTGGACATTGTACCACTGCAAGGGAGTTGTATGAAGTTGGAGCTTTGGCAGCCATCTTGGCATCCAGAAGGACCTCAGCACAAAAGGGTGACTGCGCAGAAAGAAGGGAATAGTCTGGCCCTGGATGATATTGACCAACCTTACAACCCTACCCCCTCTTCCCTCAGGCTTCTTTATATGAGGTAATACAATTCCTTTCCTTTTTTTTGCACTACTTTGAATTGAGGCAACTTCTTCTTTCCACTGAAAGCATTCAAAATGCTACACCTCCTTTCTGTTCCTAAAACCTTTCAAGCTCCTTCTCATTTCAGGGCTGTTCCCGCTGTCTGGGACACTTTTCCACCAGATGTTCACCTGGTTGTCTCCTTCCAATCATTCAGGCCTCAGCTCAAATTTCACTTTTCCAGAGAGACTTTCTATGAACTACCCAATCTAAACCAGTTTTCCAATAACTATATTTTCATTTTAGCACTTATTAGTATCAGAAATCATGCTTGTATTTTTGTGTTTACTTGTTTATTGTCTATTTTCCTCAGGAGAGTATAAGCTCTATGTGAGTAAGAACTGTGCCTGGTTTCCTCACCACTGTATTCCTAGCACCTGCACAGAGCCTAACACATAGTAGGTGCTCAATAAACATTTGCTGAATGAATAAATGAATCCCAAAGACAATCTCACCATGCTGCTTCCCCATCTCCCTCTCCCCAATAGCTGTTTGGGTAATGTGTCTATACCTTTGGCTTTTCATCAATTCCTTTTACAAAAATCTAAATCGCAGGACCAGTAAGAAATAAAGAAGGCAGCAGAGAAGAACATCATAAAAGCAAAATTATTTTAGGCTTAAATGTAAATGGAGAGCAGGCTGATTGCATAACATATGTAGATCTATGCAAATTACCATGCAAGTTAAATAGCAGAGAAGTTTGAAGTGGTGAAGTCCAGAGTCCTATGTTGGGTGTGTTTTCCTTCCCAACAGGAAGTAGTATCAACTCCTTAGACGCAGAAAGTGGGGATGCTGACATACAGTGAGAGAAAAATCAACTGAGAGTTACACAAGTAAAAAAGAATTTAATTTAGTTGTTGGGCTTTTCTAAAAGATAAAAATAAAAAACATTTCACATATCTACTTTAAAGAGTAGAAATAGGAAGCAAAAAACTCTGTCCAGTTTTACATGATGGCCAACTAAGATTACAGAGGAAGGAGAAAGGAAATGAAGAAAATAAGGGGAAAAGAGAATGAGAAATAACCCTGAAGTTACCCAAATCCTTCAGCAGCAAGAACCTAATCTATATAATAATCCATAATTTTTTATGTTCACAGAAAACAAACAAACCAACAGAAAACAAACTCACCACCATCACCACACACAAACAGCCCTCTGGTTTAAAAAAAAAGTATATATATATATATATATATATATACACACACACACACACACACACACACACACACACACACACACAATTTCAAAGTTTGTTATTAAAACTCTGTTTAAATCCCTATCTAAAGTATGGGGGAAGGGTACTCATGCATTCATTTTTTCAACAACTATTTTTGGAGTACGCATGTCCTGGACCTAGAAGTAGCTGCTGGGGAACATCTGAACAGAGGATGTGGACATAGCACCTGCCCTCATGGAGCTTGCACTCTCTCAGTTCTCTAATTTTCAATGGAGGAAATAGCTTTACTTGCCTTCTCTAGAAAGAAAAGATTATTCATCTCATTTTACAGAGGAAAAGGTCCATTTCTTGGAGCACCACATTGTGGGTGGTCCCTGTGCTGCCATTAAGGATTTGAGGTCCCTGTCCCAGGACCACGAATGGAATTGCCTTTTTTCAAAGATGTCACGGAGGGCTTCCCTGGTGGCGCAGTGGTTGAGAGTCCGCCTGCTGATGCAGGGGACGCAGGTTCGTGCCCCGGTCCGGGAAGATCCCACATGCTGTGGAGCGGCTGGGCCCGTGAGCCATGGCCGCTGAGCGTGCGTGTTTGGAGCCTGTGCTCCGCAACGGGACAGGGCACAACAGTGAGTGGCCACAACAGTGAGAGGCCTGCGTACCGAAAAAAAAAAAAAAAAAAAAGAGATGTCAAGGAGGTGCTGAACTTTCTAAGATATTACTGATTTTAAACATTTTGAGCCAATTTCCCACATCACCTGCTCTTCAGCTATCACTCTGGCCACCACCATATCTCACTTAGTAACCACAATAAGTCTCTTGTCTCCCTGCTCCCAACCTTGCCCTCTTTCTGCCTATGCTCCACACAGCAGCCACAACCATCCTACTAAAATCTAAGGGAGAGCTTGTCTCTTCTCTGCTCCATCCCTGTGCTTACTTCCTGTTCGCTCAGAGAATGATCTGAAGTCCTTATTATGGCCTGTGATCCCTCTCTTCTGACCTCCTCTCCTCCTCTTCTTCCTCCTGCTCAGTCTGTTCCATCCGCACACCACCTACAACTACATATCAGCCTTTGCATTTGGCACTCCTCTGCCCGAGTGCCCCCCCTACCCTGCACCTCCCATATCCTCATGGCTCAGTCCCTCACCTTTTCAGGTCTTGACTCAGTTGTCACCTTCTCAGGGAGGCCTTCCAAACTCTGCCCTTCACACTCCCTATCCTCTTCTTCGGCTTTGTTTTTCTCCACAGCTCTTATCACTCTCTAACTTATTGCATATTTCACTCATTTGTCTTATTTATTGTCTGTCTCTTCCGCATAGAATAAAAGCTCCTACAGAACAGGGATTTTTGTCTGTTTTGTTCATTGGTGAATCCTCAGTCCCTTGAAGAGTGGCTGACAAATTTAAAACTGTTTGTTAACAGTCTTTTAGTTTGAATTGACTTAGTTTTATGGAAAACATAACTACTTACTTCTCATTTTTGTGATTTTACAGAGGACCAGTGAAAACTTCATCAAAGGCTCAGGCTGGTCCTCACACTCATGCTTGGGAAGCCCTGGCCCAGAAGCTGTAAGTCCCTGGAGACAAACCCTGGCCCTGAACCCCCAGAGCCAGTCCCAGAAAGGATGGGTCCTCATTGATACTCGGCTTGTAACAGCTAGGTGTCTGAACAGCAAATGTCAGAGTCTCCTCCTAAATGTAGGCAGATTTACTTTGCAGACAGTGAAGATGCATTTTAATTTGTTGATGTGAAATCTTAATTGAACTAAACTGCTAGAGGTAGTCTCTGTTCTCTGTCATAGTCTTAATTTAGTTGGCAAAACAAGATATCATCAGAGGAAAATCACAGGCGAAGATGCCGTGCCCAAACGCAAACACCATTCTGCGTTTGGAGGTGGGTTGATGCGTGATTGGCACAAGCGTGAATCCCATCCACACAATGCAGGATGCCAACTTGGCTTTCAGGGATACTCAGGGGGCATGACATGGGCTTAGACACATGGGCCCTCCCAAAGCAGCCAGGTTAAACATGGTTCCCGTCCTGGTTTCAGTGTTTATTTTTGAATTTTCAATGTTTTATTTTCTATTGTTAGAGTAGGGATGAGATGGGGGGGTTCTCACCTGAAGGTACAGAAGTATGAGAGGTGCCAGCTCTTTCACTCATGGCTGGGGACCTTGAGCAGGTAACTTCCCCTACCTGGCTTTGGATTCTCCATCTGTGCAACAAGGAGGTTGGAATCCACATCCCTAAAGGCTTCCATCACAACATGCCATGTATGACACTCCGAGGACCCTTAGGCCTGTGTCAACGTCTCAACTGAGACTCCTGACTCTTGCCCACCAAATCTCTGCTGAGTCTCTGCCATGGCAGATGCTCATACCAATGGCCTCACTGTCTCCTACCGGGGGTCAGGCTATAGACGTTTCACTAACATAGCCTCATCCCTGACTGACAGAATCTCAGGCTGCAATTCTGGCAAGGAAGAGGGCTTAGGAATCATTCTCTTTTTATTTATTTATTTATTTATCTATTTTATTATTTTATTTAATTTATTTATTGTTTCTGGCTGCGTTGGGTCTTGATTGCTGCACGGGCTTTCTCTAGTTGCGGCGAACGGGGGCTACTCTTCGTTGCGGTGTGCAGGCTTCTCATTGCGGTGGCTTCTCTTGTTGTGGAGCACAGGCCCTAGAGCTCACGGACTTCAGTAGTTGTGGCACGCGGGCTCAGTAGTTGTGGCTCGCGGACTCTAGAGTGCAGGCTCAGTAGTTGGGGTGCACGGGCTTAGTTGCTCTGTGGCATGTGGGATCTTCCCGGACCAGGGCTCGAACCCATGTCCCCTGCTTTGGCAGGTGGCTTCTCAACCACTGCACCACCAGGGAAGCCCAGGAATCATTCTCTTGATGAGAGATGCTCACTCCATCCCTTTCCCAGACCTCCATCCCCAGGATCCTTCTATGCATGCTATTTGTCCCACCACAGCAACTTCTATCTACTTGGCCTCTCCATATCTGGAGAAGCTCCTGATGGAATGTTGCTTCAAGCTCACCCTTGCTGTGGCGCCCTGAACAGGCACAGGTAACTCATCAGTGGAGGCTGGTGGGAATTGGCCCCCTGGGCAGTCCAGCTCAGATTTTTGCATTATCTTATTTCAAGGACAGTCTCCGAAAGGGAGTTTCCAGGGAAGTGACTCAGGCCTTGGTATCTCTCTTTGAAGCACAGCTGTAGAAGGGCTGGGGGCAGTTTCCTTGAGGGTTAAGTTCCTGAGCTGGCAGATCCCCACTCTGGTGACTCATTGGCTGGAATCGAGGGTTGCAGGTCCCAGTACCTACATTTAGTCACAGGTTTGTCTCATGCTGGGAATTAGGTGCCAGAAGGTTTAGCAAAGAGGCAATGCCACATAGAAGGAAGACCACAGCTTTGCAGTAGAAACCACCTGGCAAGTCCCTTCTGCTCACTGAGTCTGTTTCTTCATCTGTTAGGTGGGGATGATAATACCTACCTCAGAGAACTGTTGTGAGAACTAGATGCTATAATGGTTCTAGAATGCCTAGCCCTGAGCCTGGTCCAGATTACACTCCCCAAATGGCAATAATTGATGCTTTATTATTATTAAAGTCCTAGCACTGTGCCTGGCATCAACAGAGGACACGCAGAGCTACAGATCTCCTTTCAATTTTGGGGGGATGATGGCAAACTACAGATCACACAGACATCTCCCTGAAGTTCCTCTCTCCTTGAATTCTTCTGTCTTGCTCTGCTTCCCCCTCAGTCTGTGAGGAGGCCAGAGTCAGGGAAACTATGATAGCTGGTTGGTGGCGTGATGGCATTTGAGAGATAAACTGTGAGCTCTGCCTCCCTCTACCCTTGGTGGAAGCTGGATATGACCTTTTCTCATCACAGGACAGAAAGTTTGAGGATGCTAATCGAAAGCCAGTAGGCTTCTTGCACTGGAAGAGCATGGACTTTTGATCAGTCTTCCTTGGGGTGTGGTCCTTTGTAGAGACTGGGCTTATTAGCCTTTGATTAGGCAGGACTCTTTCTACTGTAAGTGTCAGAAACCTCCTTCAAATTCTGAAATAAAAATTGAGTGCTTTGACTCCCAGATTTGAGGAGGATTCTAATCAAAGGATCGAAGGAAATCCAGGACCAAGGGACTGGAACCAGGGACTTGGCATGAAAGGACGTGCTCTCCCATGAAGAAAATCAAAGCTGGTGGTGTGGTAGAGTCTGGGCCCACTCTTTATTGGGAGGTCAGGAAAGGTGGATTATGGACAGATCTGTGGATAGGGCAGCTCCAGGCAGAAGTAGTATTATAGCTGGTACAAAAGCCCAAAGTCAGGAATAAGCTTGTGCAAGGAACAGAAGGAAGCCACTGTGAGTGGAGGGCAGTGAGCAGGAAGAGAACTTAAGAAATGACAACAAAGAAGGAGGCAGGGGCCAGAGCATGAAGGATCTTGTAGGTCAAGAATTTTTATTGCATTCAAAGGATTGTGGGAAGACTTCAGAGGCTTTTAAACAACAGAGGGAGTTAATCTAACTTATGTTCTTATTTTATTTTTTTTTTTAATATTTATTTATTTGGCTGTGCCAGGTCTTAGTTGCAGCACGCGGGATCTTCATTGTAGCATGCATGTGGGATCTAGTTCCCTGACCAGGGATCGAACCCAGGCCCCCTGCATTGGGAGCAGAGTCTTAACCACTGGACCACCAGGGAAGTCCCTAACTTATGTATTTAAAAGAACCCTCTGGTTATTGTATGGAAAGCAGACCATGGGTCAAGGTAGAAAAAGGATTTGGGGGAATGGCGGGAGGGAGGAGCAGATTTGGGCACAGGAGGGGATAAGAGATCTCTTCTGGTCATGTTAAATCTGAGATGCTGACAAGATGTTGCATTATTTCCTTAGGACTGCTGTAACAAGTGACCACAAACTTAAAACAACAGAAATTTATTCTCTCATAGTTCTGAAGGCCAGAAGTCTGAAATCAAGGTGTCAGCAGGTTTGGTTCCTTCTGGGTGCTTTGAGGGAGAATGGGTTCCATGTCTCTTTCTTCTAGCTTCTAGTGGTTGCCAGCAGTGCTTGGCTGTAGACACATCACTCCAATCTCTGCCTCCATCTTCACATGTCATTCTCTCTGTTTGTCTCTATGTCTTCCCTTCTTCAGTCATATTGGATTTAGAGCCCACTCTAATCCATATGACCTCATCTTAACTTGATTATATCTGCAAAGACCCTATTTTCAAATATGGGTATACTCATATGTATTGGAGGTTAGGATTTCAACATATCTTTTTTTTTGGCTGCACCACGCACCACGGGATCTTAGTTCCCCAACCAGGGATGGAACCCGCACCCCCTGCATTGGAAGCCCAGAGTCTTAACCACTGGACCACAAGGGAAGTCCCTCAACATATCTTTTTGGGAGACACAATTCAATCCATAGCAGACATCAAGCAGGCTGATAGGTATAGAAGGCTGAAATTCAAAGGTGAGGTCTATTTTGGAGATACTAGTTTGCCAATCATAAAAAAACAGCCATGGGACTAGATGTAGATAGAGAACAGAAGAGGTGTTAGGCTGAGCTCTGGGACTGTCTAATATTTAGTGGTTTGTGGAAGAGAATGAGCCAGCATAGGAGACTGAGAAGACGTCAGTGAGGTAGACAACCAGGAGAGTATGGTGTCCTAGAAGTCAAGGATATCATGTTTCTTTCTTTCTTTATTTTTTTAACCTTAGTGGGGTTTTTTTCATTTTTTATTTATTTTAATTTTTAATTAATCTTTATTGGAGTATAGTTGCTTTACAATGTTGTGTTAATTTCTGCTGTACAGCAAAGTGAATCAGTTATACATATGCATATATTCACTCTTTTTTAGATTTCCTTCCCATATAGGTCACCACAGAGCACTGAGTAGAGTTCCCTGTAGGTTCTCATTAGTTATCTATTTTATATATAGTAGTGTACATATGTGGGAGATCATGTTTCAAGTTGGAAGTCAACCACGTTGAGAAGTAGCTCTCAGACCTGGCAGCATGCTGACCGTTAATAATCCTAACATTTTAATTTCAGTGGAATGGTGGGGATGGAAGCCCACCTGAGGGGCTGAAGAGAGAATGTGAGGGAGAAAGTGGAGATAGGAACTATATACAACTCTTTCCAGAGGTTTTTCCATGAAGCACAGTAGAAAAATTGGGTGGTGATACAGGAGAACATGGGGTAATGGGAGGGTTGTTTATTTATGTTTTAAAGCTGGAATACATTAGAGAATATGTGATACTGAAAATGTTCTTGTATAGCAGTTGGCCGTTGATGGAATCAGGGACACTCAAGCCACTGTATGAAGAGGGAAGGTAGATCATATGAGGACACATACAGGTAGGTAAGTAGAATTGCTGCTAGGAAAATGAGGGAGCACTTCTCTAATTGCTTCTATTTTCTCCATGAGTCATGAGGTGAGGTCATCAGCTGAAAGTGAGTGGTGAAGAGAGTGAAAAATGTTCAAAGACAGGAGAAGTTATGAAGCAGAAGTTTTGAAGAGTGAGAAAGTGAATATATTAGAGGAGTATAGGAGGATTACAGAACAGTTAAGTGGCCTCTTTAGAGTTCCCATTCATAGCTGGGACTCTTTCTAGACATCTTTCTTCTGGGTCTATACCTCCGTTGGTCCTATTTAGGTCTTATGCTTATCTCTGGTCCAGTCACTGTGCTCAGAGGATGAGATACTGTAATCAGGCAGACCTGGGTCACATACTTAGCCTTGTGACTAGTGGGGCTGGTGTTACGACTGGCAGCCCCACCAGAACCACATGCAGTGGGGGAGGGGTGACTCCCCAAAGAAATCAGAGATGTTAGACAGACAGAAAGCAACAGATGTCCACTCTCCCTTACTGCTCTCACAGGGTTGTCCTGAGGTCCAGTGAGACAGTGTCTGTGAAACTGCATTGTGGGTTGCATAGCACTACACAAAGTGAGGGATTATTAGACTGGCACTTAGTAAATGATAGATCTTTTAACTTGTTCACTCTGTGAACAGTTACTGAGCCTCTAAAAAAGGCATTGTGCTAGGTTTATGAAAGAGAAGAAACAAATCATGAATCAGATATGATCCTTCCCATAAATATGCTGGCACTTTAGTAAAGATGTATTAGTCAGCTTTTTCCGGGTTATGATGTGATAACAACCCCCCAAACTTTGTGGTTTATAACAGCAAAGGTTTATTTCTTGCTCATCAGCTTCAGGTTAGCTTTGGCTCTGCTTCAAGAGTCTAGTACATGTCATTCTTGTGGCAGAGGGTAGACGATACTGTGATGGCTCTGATCACTTCTATTCTCAATTGATTGGCCAAAGCAAGTCTCATGACCAAACCTATGACAATGGGTAAGGAAATATCTTCCCTCTACAGGGAGGTACTGAAAGTCACATGCCGATATCTGGCAATTTATATTACTTTTACAGAGAGGAGAAGTGAATAATTGGGAAAAATAATATAATCATCATAAAGGAGTAGAAGAACATGAATACTCATTATACAATAGAAAATGATCAGAGTCCTATGATCCAGGGCATTAGGAACTCAAAAGGAAGAGCAATACTCTCCAGCTGGGGAGACCAGAGAAGAATTCTTGAAGGAAGTGGCTTTTGAGCTGGGTTTTTAACAATACCAGAGGATCTAGGTGGGTATAGAAGAAGGCAGGGCATTCCAGTAGAGGAAGAGCAGCATGAGAAGGCTATAGAAGATAGAAAGTAAGATACTTAGACAGGGAATGGTGAATGGTTTAGTAGTCTAAAGCAGAGAAATTGGGAGGAAATAATGGAAAGATAGCAAAATGAGTATGTCTGCTGGCCTCCAAGAGCATACAGAGGGTCCCATCCCCACCTCATCCAACTGCCCAGCCAAGGGTTCCTGGACCAGGAGAGTGCCAGCAATTGCTGGTAAATGAGTCCAGAGTAGATGGGCCTTTGACTAGACTCTTCTGCCCTTGCTGGCTTGGTCAAGTCCAGGTCCTAGCCCAGAGTCAGCTTCTCCCTCTCAACAATCTCTTTCAAAGTTTTGTTAGAAATTGGATTCCTAATGTTCTTATAAATATTTCTATGGGTTTTCTGTTGGCTTCCTCTGCCTGTGTCAGCCAGCCTGCTATCCAGAGGATACTCCCAAACTGGGAGATATTAAAAAGAGGTCTCTCCAGAAGCAGTAAGATGGACAAGATGACCTGGTGGAGCACCCAACCTTGCAAAGAAAGCTTCATCCTGCTGGCTTCTCTTTTCTAGTGCAGGAGTAAAATGGGTTTTTGTTTTGTTTAGAATAAGATCCATAATTTATTTTGTTCATAATGTCATAAAAGAAAAATATAATGGCTCTTTATAGTTGCATGCATTACAGTATGAATTTCATTCTTTTTGGATTCAGCTTATTATTACAGCAATGATTTGGGTTAAATGTTACATAACAGAAACCTTCTGCTTCTTATTGTGTGATGAGAATGTGATGCTCAGTAAAATTAATTTTGTAACAATCTTGTTTGTTTTCTTTGTAGTTATCAAATGCAGTACACAGATGGAAAAGCTTTGTGAGAGTGGGTCCTGGCTTATTAGAATTAATGAGCTGCCCACATGGTAGGCGTGTGGTCTAACTGATACTGGCCCTGGACAAGTTTGCACTTTTAATCATTAATGCCCTGAAGCCTGCTAGAAGCATGGAAAGAAACAGACTGACTAGAACATGCCAGAAGACAGGGGCAGGGCCACAGGGAGGCCTCCCACAGCTCAGGAGGGGCCTGCCTGGAGACATAAGTGGAGCTCAGGGCCCTATTACTAGGTACAAACCTTGGTGGTCCTGTCTCAAGAGAGGCAGGGAGATCCCTCCTTTGGGTAGCCTCCAACGTCAAACATCTCAGTAGGTGCCAGAGCACATTTCAGGCCTAAGGAGAGGCTTGCATACCACTCATTCCATCATTCATTCACTAAAAAATATGTATTAAGCACCAACTCTGTGCCAAGCACTGGATACAGTAATAAACAAAAGAGACAAGCTCTCTGCTCTTTCAGGGTTTCATTTTAGAGAGGGAAGCAGACAATAAACAAGTTAAGGAATAGATCAGTAAGATAAGGTTAGTTAATATAAGTGCTGTGAAGACAATAAAAGGGCGAGGTGATAAGAGTGCTTGTGTATGGGGTAGGTTTACTCTAGACTTCTAGCTGGGGAAGGCTGCTCTGCAAAGCTGATGTTCATGCTTAGACCAGAGGCATGGGAAGGAACCTGCTTTGCAACTTGCTGGCGGAAAGCATTCTAAGCATTGAGGACAACAGGAGCAAAGGCCCCCAAGGCAGGAAAAGAAAGGAGAAAAGTGTGACTGAAGTATAGTGAGCAAGAGGGAGAATGATTGGAGTTGACGTTGGAGAGTTAAATAAAGGTCAGGTTATATGAAATTTTGTAAAGATAAGTGTGTTACTCAATAGACAATCAGGAGAAATCAGAAATCACTCTAGGGGACTTCCCTGGTGGCGCAGTGGCTAAGAATCTGCCTGCCAATGCAGGGGACACGGGTTCAAGCCCTGGTCTGGGAAGATCCCACATGCCGCACAGCAACTAAGCCCGTGTGCCACAACTACTGAACCTACGCTCTAGAGCCCGCGAGCCACAACTACTGAGCCTACATGCCACAGCTACTGAAGCCCGCATGCCTAGAGCCCAAGCTCCGCAATAAGAGAAGCCACTGCAGTGAGAAGCCCACACACTGCAATGAAGAGTAGCCCCCGCTCATCGCAACTAGAGAAAGCCCGCGCAGAGCAACGAAGACCCAACGCAGCCAAAAATAAATAAATGAATTTATTTTACTTTTTTAAAAGAAATCACTCTAGGTATTTCAAGTAGAAGGGATTTAATTTGAGGAACTGGTAGCAAGCATGTTGGAAGGGCTGGAGGAACAAAAAGAGGGAGATGAGATTTTCCAAAGATTAGTAATCACAGGAAGTCACTATTAGCCCTAAGGCTGTAAGAACAAAATGGGCAACGGTTATAACCATAGCTAAAAACTGCTGTGCCACCGAGGCTGCTTTTAGGAACTAAACTGCCCGAGAAGGAACACAAGAGCAAGCAATGCGGCCATTGCTAGAGGTGCCATCAAGATGTGGAAAAGAACATGGCTTCTCCCTTACTCCTGCCTTCTAGTCACCAGCCAGTGATTTCAACTGGAATAACATAACAGGAAGCCAGCTATCAAAGGAGTATAGGAAATGTGGGTTGCAGGCTCCTAGGTCTTGCGGGACAGTGTAGAGGGCAAATATGGAACTAGACAACAACACTCACCATCACACCAGGGTAAGGGTATGGATATTATTCTATAGGCCCTCCTTCATGAGCTCTGCATCTGATATGCAGAACAGGCTGCATGGGCAATTTGATCACCTCACTTCACATCTGTAAAATGGGAATGACAATAGTCTTGGGTTTGTTATGAGGATTCAGGGATATAATGTATATAAAACACTTTACACAGTGCCTGGCACTTAGTAAGGTCTCAGTGAATGTTAGCTATGTATGAAGCTATACTGAAAGTACAACCATATTATTTGGGAGACACTCAGCCTTTTAGATGAGATAAAGGTCATTCTTAGCTCAGGAAGGTTGGGAACCAACGGTCTTAGGAGAGCTCAGTCTAGACAAATTGATAGGATCAGAGAATCTCCATTTTCAGTTTGCTCCTACAGGGCTCACACAAAAGACCTTTGTTGTGCTCTGCTTCTGCAGTCTCTACTTGGGCCTCAGTGGGAAATACAGAGTATAAGGAGTCTGATGGAGGAGTTGGATACCAGAAAGGATAATAAGTATTGTTCCAGTTATCTACTGCTGTGTAGCAAAATACTTGAAAGCCTAAGAGCTAAAAACAATCATTTTTTTACGCTCATGAGCCTGTAGATCAAGAATTTGGATGGCTACAGTGGGGGATAGCTTGTCTCTGTTCCACAATGTCTGGAGCCTCAGCTGGTATGATTAGAAGGATGTAGGTCCCTCAACAGCTGGGGTCTGGAATCACCAAATGGTCATTCAGTCATGTCTGGTGCCTTGACTGGAGGCCAGAGTGCCTACATATGGCCTCTCTAGGTGGTATGGCTTCCTTACAACATGGTGCCTGCAGGCTAGTCAGACTTCCTATATGGTGACTCTGGGCTCTGAATCATGAGTTTTTCAGCTAATAAGGTGGAAGCTGCATTTCCTTTATGACCAAGCCTCAGAAATTTTTCAGCACCACTTCTGCTGCAACTCATTGGTCTATAATCTGTAAGGAATACAAACCCCGGACTCACGGGGAGGGGAAATATATTCTACCTCTTGATGGAGGAATGACAAGTTCTAGAAGAGCTTATGGGATGGGAGATACTACTGTGGCCATTTTTTGAAAATGTAATCTGCCAAAGGCCTGCAGGTTAGAACCCACACTTCCCATGGGCCTGGGACATTGTCAGACATTCTAGGAAAATAAGGTCTGAGCCCCTGAGGAAGAGGAGGTCAAAGGCACATGCCTCTGTCTGTGCCCTGCCTTAATCTTCAGAGGAAGCCTCCCAAAAACCCCCAAAAGGAGGTGATGTGGCCCAAAACAATTCCTCAGAAGTCCTCAGAGAGTCCAATGGTAAAACTCAGGGGATACAGTTCATATTAGAGAGCAAGAGAGTTGGAAAATATGCTAGGGCATCTCATCTGAGACTGGATAATGTTGATGATAGCGATGATAAGATATTAAATGAATGCCTATTTAGAACCAGGCACTTACATGTGTCTTTTTTATTTAAGCCTCCAAAAGGAAATATAGAGCCTTAAATGTGCATCTTAGAAAAGAAAAAAGATTGAAAATTAATGAGCTAAGGATCTTTCTTAATAAGTTATAAAAAACAGAACAAAATAAACTCAAAGAATGTCAAAAGAAGGAAATAGCAGATGAGGAATAGAAATTGAAGAAATAGAAACCAAATATGCAGCAGAGAGTATAAGCCAAGCCAAAAGCCGATTCTGTGAAAACTGAAAAATCTCTGATGATATTGATCAAGGAAAAGTTGAAAGAAGACAAAAGTAAACAATGTCAGGAATGAAAAGAGAGATATTGCTATGGATGCTTCAGGCATTAAAACGAAAACGAAAGGATATTATGAATAATTTTGTACCAATAAAACTGAAGATAGGGACTTTACTGGTGGCACAGTGGTTAAGAATCCGCCTGTTAATGCAGGGGACAGAGGTTCAAGCCCTGGTCCGGGAAGATCCTACATGCCGCAGAGCAACTAAGTCCGTGCGCCACAACTACTGAGCCTGAGCTCTAGAGTCTGCGAGCCACTACTACTGAGCCCGCGTGCCACAACTACTGAAGCCCATGCGCCTAGAGCCCATGCTCTGCAACAAAAGAAGCCACCACAATGAGAAGCCCTCGCACGGCAACCAAGAGTAGCCTCCGTTCTCCACAACTAGAGAAAGCCTGCGCACGGCAACAAAGACCCAGCGCAGCCAAAAATTAATTAATTAATTAATTAATTTAAAAAAAACTGAGGATATATGTGAAACAGACAAATTTCTCGAAATATATAACTTACTAATACCAACTCAACTTGAAATAGGAAATCTGAAAAATCCTATAACCATTAAAGAAATTGAATCAGAAGTTCAATCTAAAATCTTCCCATAAAGAAAACCTACACTTTACCGGCAAGTTCTAATTCTTTAAATACCCCATGGAAGAATTAGTATTTCCTTCTTCAGATGAGGAAACTGGAATTCCGAGAATTCAAGCAACTTGCCTAAAGGCCAGAACTAGTAAACGTCAAAGCCAACATTTGAACCCTGGTTGGCCTGGCTCCAAAGCCAGGAAGTTTAGCCATTAAACTCCCTAGCCGACTATTCAAATGCTATAACTAACAGCATATATATGTGAAAGTGAAGGACAAAGCCCTGATGCAAAAATGTGAAAGAGATTCTAGATTTACAGAGATGGAATGTAAAGCTCTTTCTTTCTGGGGGAAGCCCTAGAAACAAGAATCTAGTTATGTCCACACGGAGAAGGAATCTGAGGATTATTCCCAGGACACTACCCCACCATCTTTCAAGATCTATTCAAATGCTACCACTGCTGTCCTGCAAGGCACCGTAAGCCCTGCCCTAAGCCCCATAGCTGCCCCTGCCTCCAGCACCCTTTGATGCCCACTGCACTGTATCTGGGCCTCTTCTATACATTGTCTGCTGTGTACTAATGTTTTCCTACCTTGAAAACACGTCTTCCTAAGAATACAGACTCTAGTTTGAGAAGCCTGCATATAAAGTTAAATATTGGCACTCTAGGTGATCACTGGGTTTTTGAAAATTGTAAGGCAGCTATCATAGTCATCTAGACCATCCAGAGTATGTTCTTGTTAAAAGGTACTTTTAAAATTTTCACTAAAATAAAAACTAAAAATTTAAATATTCACATAGCAAACGTTATAGTCTCTGAAGACAGATTTTTACCTCTGTAATAGGCATGAACTGTTCCATGATACATTGTAAGATTTCATTCTCTCTCTAAATCCAAATTAAATTCAGTTTAAATTCTGTGGAACACTAGGTAACATCTCTGCTTCCTCCTAGGTAATAGGATTATAAATCCACATTCTTTGCCAGGTAACTTTGCAGATTTGTCCTGTGGGTGGAGTGTATTTCTCCATCCCTTGACTCTGGGCTTGGCCATATGATTCATATGACTTGTTTTGACCAGTGGCATTTTATGAGACTTGACACAAGCAGAGGCTTAAAATGGGCTATGCATTGGGGCTGTTACTCTTGTATTCCTTTGCCTCCATGAGATGAACATTCCCTGACTAGCCTGCTGGTCCTGGAAGGAGGATGAGAGACAAATGGAGCAGAGCCAAACCACCCTAGCCAAAACCAGCCCACAGTTGATCTCCAAACACAAGTTAAATAAATGCTTACTGTTGTGTGCACTGAAATTTGGTGGTTGTTATACAGCATTACTGTGGTCATAGTTGACTGATATAAGCACCTTCTTACCAAGATTACCAGATCCTCAGATCATGCCAGTTGCTGTACCTCCTGCCTGGGCTGTGAAGTACATCTGAAAGTGAGAGTTCTCAGGTAGCTCCATGTCTTCTGTGACAAGTTCAGCCACAGCAACCTTGCCAAGGCTCCCCAAACTGTGGCCCTTTGTGCTCAGACCTCACAGGCATTCATGGCCCTCAGTGACTGCCTGGGTTTGATTCTCAGATCCATAACCTTGAGCAATTCATTTAATCTTTCTTTACCTCATCTGTAAAATGGAAACCATAATATTGCTTACTTCATAGAGGTCTTGTGAGAAATAAGTGAATGCACATAAAGTGCTTAACACAGTGCCTGGCATACATTAAGTGTGCAATAAATGCCAGCTGTTACTGTTATCATGTATTTGTTCACCTAAATATTCTTCCTCCTAGGTCCTCCTATCTCAGAGGACTTGCATTCACATGAGCTCAGGTTTCTGCTCTGATGGAACTAATACCTTCATCCCCTTCATTCCATCCAACCCTCCTGAATTGGGACCAGCCCTCTTCAATGTGGGAAGCATTAAGCCTCCAGTCCTAAGCTCTGTTAGGAAAGGCTTTATGGAAGTTGTCTTCCATGTAGCCTGATGCTTGCAGCTTCTCCTTTCTACCCAGAAACACACAAATCTTCATGGGGGTCAAAAAAGTCCAAACCTCAAAGACATAAAGCTTGGCTCTCCTCTCAGAATGGGTGAAATGCTTTTCATTCCTTTGAGGTGAGCCTGCAGCTGAGAAAAACTAAACAGGGTTATTTTTCCACTGGGTCATTCTGCTACGTCTAATTCTCAATAAATCTTCAGTTCTAGACTGTGATTTCCTTGGCTATGTTTTATTTGCTGTGTACCTTCAGAGCTTAGCACAGAACCCACACTTAGTAGGTGCTTGATAAATGTTGGGTAAATGAATGAATGAAGAATATGTGTTATAGGACCAAGAAAATTTCCAAACTAGGGATGGAGAAATAAACATCAGCACCCACTGTGTGCTCAGCCTCATGTCCAACGCTGAGGCCCATAAGGTAAAAGTACTTGAGCCTCAACTCAAGTCCTTAAACACTTAAGTCTACAAAGGAAACAAAGCTCAACCATACAAATCATTTTCTCTGTTCCACATCAAAGACAGCCCACAGAGGTGCTTGGTTTGGAAGCTGCTGTGGGCTTGATAGTGCACAGGAGGCGTAGGGAAGGAAGTAGGATGTGGCCCATGGTTTGAAGGTCTGAGAGGGGTTCAGGCAGTCAGCAGAGGGCCACCAGCTTGTCAGATGTCCGAGAACATCACGAGAAAAGGCACAGCACAGGAATGAGTGGAAGATAACAAGGAGACCAGGCTGACCTGGCTGTAGAACTTGTGACAGCGAGTCATGGGAAATAAGCTTGGCTATTTCAGGCTGTGACCTGAGTGTGGAGACATGCAAGTCAGGCTGGGAGTGGGTCCTGATAAGTCAGGCAACAAAGAACCTGTTCCTGAGATGAGGTGTGACAAGCATCCATTAGCAGCAGGAGCTCTCTTCTCTCTCATTCCAGGACTAAATGAGATCTGAATTCAAGCCAGAGATTGCAAATATGAGCCCACTAGAGGGGCAGAGCCCATAGCTCCTCTGAGAAAGAGGAATTTGTATTGGTGAAAATGTTTGGTTGCAAGCAATAGGAAAACTCTAGGTAACTTAAGCAAAAAATGATGATATTAGAAAGAAATGGGGGTGGCTTACATAATCAAAGAAAATACTGAAGAGGCTATCCCAGGAAGATGAAGAACCAGAACACTGAAATCAAGGGAGATGGAACTAAGCAATAATCTCTTCATGTTGCTGTCTTGGCGATAAATGAATTCCATTTTCATGTCTTTCCACTCAAGACTGAAGGGAGGGGTACTTCCCTAGATGTCCAGTGGTTAAGACTCCATGCTTCCAATGCAGGGGGCGCAGGTTCAATCCCTGGTCGGGGAACGAAGATCCCACATGCCGCGTGGCACGGCTCAAAAAAAAAAAAAGACTGAAGGGAGAAAAACCATCTGATTGGCCTAGCTAGGGTCACATGCCAACTCCTTGTCCAAGCGAAGGAGGGAATCTTCATTAAACAGTACACAAGATTATAACTGCTATAGCAGTGCCCCAAGCCAAATCCCCAAAGCTGCTGCCAGGGGAAATGGATACTGAATAGGCCAAAACAGTAGTTTTCTACTACAAGACGTGTGCACTGGGAAAACCTAGGGCCCAATTGGTCTTGGAGGTTGGGGAGAGAGGAAGGATGGCGCAGTTACCTGAACTGGTAGGTACATGTAATGGTTAATATTTTGCATCAACTTGACTAGGACACAGGAGTCCAGATCTCTGGTTAAACATTATTCCTGGGTATGTCTGTGAGGGTGTTTCCGGAGGAGATTAGCACTTGAATTGGAAGACTGAGTGAGCAGAATGCCCTCCCCAGTGTGGGCAGATAATAATGCTTAACGAGAAATCTGGGTATCCTATATCCCAGTCAAGATGACACATAAAATTAACCAACCTGCTAAAGGCCCAAATAGAACAAAAAGGTAGGGGAAGTTTGAATCCTCTCTCTGCATGACTGCATGAGCTTGGACATAGGTCTTCTCCTCTCCTCAGC
Source organism: Physeter macrocephalus (assembly GCF_002837175.3). Taxonomy (NCBI): domain Eukaryota; kingdom Metazoa; phylum Chordata; class Mammalia; order Artiodactyla; family Physeteridae; genus Physeter; species Physeter macrocephalus. Next base: position 135,091,881 of record NC_041221.1, read on the forward strand.
ACTCCTAGTTCTCAGGCCTTCAGAACCAGACAAAAATCTACACCATCAGCTCTCAAGCTCTCAGACCTTCAAAGTAGACCACGGACTTCCCTGGGTCTCTGGTTTACAGATGGCAGATCATGGGACTTTTCAGCCTCCATAACTGTGTGAGCCAATTCCCTATAATAAGTCTCACTTCCCATTTTATATCTACATCTATACCTGTATCAATAGCTCCTATTGGTTCTGTTTCTCTGAATAACCCTGAATAATGCAGTGTATATTTATGACTGGACCCCTAGGCTTCAGAGCTTAGAGTCCACCTCAAGTTCCTCTCTTAGGGGCTTTCAGAGTGACCAGGGTGAGAAATGAGCTAGTGGGAAGAAGGGACTAATTAAGGTTCAAGGTGGTAACCCAGGTCAGTATTGAGAAATGAACCTATGGAATTTAATAATTTAATAGTTCTAAGCGGGAGGAGAGAGGGACTTGTCATTTCCAGGATAAGTCAAGCAGGAACAGACCCTTTCTCAGTCTCTGAGATGCTAAGAGGGTCAGGGTGCTCTCCCAGCTTCCCCAAATCAAAATGGAATTTTGGAGGATAAAGGGCAGTGGTCAGTACCGATGCAAGGGAAGGCAGGGAGAAACTGTCTGCTTCATCTATTTGAAAGAGAGTCAAATGGAGGCAAGGGTTTGATAGGAAAGTATGATTACCCAGCCTCCCTGTTCCTAAAGACTGATGCAAGGAGAATGAGGCCATCTGAGAATCCTGATGCTGAACAGCCAGGCAGGAGGCAGTCTCAGGGCAACTGAAATCTACCCCACATGGCTGGAGCCTCCCCTGAGCCTGGCCCCGACCTGGTCCACCTCAGCCTGAGAGATGGGATGAGTTCTGAGCATAGGTGGCACAGGGACTTATAAGCTTTTCAGGAACTAGGTAGGGATGAGGTAGGCTTACAGGTGGGTGACATCAGGAGGAAGAGATAAGAAGGGTCTCGATTCACTCTCCATTCTTCTCTGCTCTGCTCAGTGGCCCAGAAAGCTGGCCTCTATGGATAGTATCACCCTGGCTCCTTGCCCTCAGCTCCTTGATGGGTTTGGCCAATGGGAGGCACTGACAGGAGACAAGCCAATGGGAGGAGAGAGAGGTAGGGGTATTTATTCTCCACCCTCAGCCCCACTGCTGGGCCTTGGTGTTGGCAGCAGCTGTGTTCCTTTACAGAAGGCTACCGTTCCTGGGGCAAGGGCTCTCCCACATACAGCTCTCACCAGGTTCTGGCAACACCACTCCCTCCTTTACCCCTTCCCCTTCCAGCCTAGAATTGGTAACAACTTTCTTCTGTGGCTAGGCCTTGGGTGCCTCTAGGTCCTATTTTGTTTACTGTAACCCCACCCAGGAATTATTCCCTTCATTGCCCCTCTTCAACTTACTCTATGAGTGTGCCATCTCTTTTCCATAGGGCCCCTGCCAAGTACAGCCTCTCACTGTGGCACAGCAGCGTGGAAACCTCCAGTCACCTTGGCCCCTTGATGGGCATCCCTGCCTGGGGCTGCCTCAGATCAACCCACAAAAATCAAGGAATCTCAATCAAGTGTTCTCTGGTATTTGGCAGGACCCTTAAGAGATTATTCTGTCACCTCCCTGCCTCCACACATGGAGATCAGTAACAAGGCAGAGACTGGCCAGCCCAGGAAAGGCCGTCAAGCAAGCAGAGGTCTTCTGGCCTCAGTTGCCCACCAGAATGGGTTCTCTCCTCTTCAGGCCTGACTCAGATCCTCCTGCCTCTATCTCACCCTGTTCCTTGACCCTTCCATGGACTCTTTCCAGCAGGGAAGCCGGGTCCACCCTTTATAATCTACCATTAAACATCAGTTGTTTTCCACTTGCCTCCTCCTTTGCCTAGAGATAATCCTTTTTTCTGTCCTCCCACCCCCTTCACAGCACGTAGGGAGCACGGAGGAAGATTGGGACCCTTCTCTGAGCCTTACACTCCCACCCCAGACCTTGGTTTCCCCAGGTAGCAGCAGACAGGGGGAGGCCTGTCTCAGACTGAAGACAAGACAGCTGCTCATTAGGGAAGCTGAGAACCGAGGGAGGTGACTAATGGTGTCAGGAGCGGAGCCCAACATGAGCAGAGAAGTGAGCAACGACATCAGAATTGACTGTGGGAGAAAAAGGAGAGGGTAGGAGAGTCAGTGCACAGAGCAAGCAGATTCCAGAGGATTCTCAGGATAAAACAAAACCAGCCTGACCTCCCCCTCCTGGAAGCTGTCGTCTTAGGAAAGAGGACTGCTCTTGTCACCTTGTGAGGGGTAAGGGGTTGTTGGAACATGGATACAGACAGGGATGTTTATTCATTTATTTCACAAATATTTATTGAGTGCCTACTTCACACTGGGGGCCAGCGGTGAACCAGATAAACATAATCCCTGCCCTCACAGAGCTTGCTTCCTGATGCATTTAAAATGCAAACTCCCAGACATCCCTGGGGGCGCACTGGTTAAGAATCCATCTGCCAATGCAGGGGACACAGGTTCGAGCCCTGGTCCGGGAAGATCCCACATGCCATGGAGCAACTAAGCCTGTGTGCCACAACTACTGAGCCTGCGCTCTAGAGCCCGTGAGCCACAACTATGAAGCCCGCGTGCGTAGAGCTCTTGCTCCACAACGAGAGAAGCCACTGCAATGAGAAGCCCACACACCACAATAAAGAGTAGCCCCCGCTCACCACAACTAGGGACAGCCCCCGCGCAGCAACAAAGACCTAATGCAGCCAAAAATAAATAAATTAATTAAAAATAAATAAAAATAAAATGCAAACTCCCTACTGCGGTCCACAAGGCTACACTTGGTCTGGTCTCTGTCCTCCTCTCCAACTGCATTTTGTGCCCCTCTTCCCTGTCTCACTCTAGCCACGAAGGCCCTCATGCTGTACCCTGAGCATGCCAAGTACATTCCTGCCTCAGAGCTCTTGCATCGGCTGTTCCTTCTGCCTGGAACGTTCTTCTCCCAGATCTTCCTTTCCAATAAAAACAAAAATAAACAAATGGGACCTAATCAAACTTACAAGCACAGCAAAGGAAAACATAAACAAAATGAAAAAAGCTACAGAATGGGAGAAAATATTTGCAAACGATGAGACCAGCAAGGGCTTAATTTTCAAAATATACAAACAGCTCATACAGCTCAACAACAAAAAAACCAAACAACTCAATCAAAAAATGGGCATTAGACCTAACTAGACATTTCTCCAAAGAAGACATACAGATGGCCAAATAGGCACATGAAAAGATGCTTAACATCGCTAATTATTAGAGAAATGCAAATCAAAAGTACAATGAGGTACCACTTCACACCAGTCAGAGTGTCGGGCATCAAAAAGTCTACAAATAACAAATGCTGGAGAGGATGTGTGGAGAAAAGGAAACCTTCCTACACTGTTGGCGGGAATGTAAGTTGGTACAGCCACTGTGGAAAACAGTATGGAGGGTCCTCAGAAAACTAAAAATAGAATTACCATATGATCCAGCAATCCCACTCCTGGGCAAATATCCAGACAAAACTATAATTCAAAAAGATACATGCACCCCTCTGTTCATAGCAGCACTATTCACAATAGCCATGATGTGGAAACAACCTAAATGTCCATCAACAGATGAATGGATAAAGAAGATGTGGTACATATATACAATGGAATACTACTCAGCCATTAAAAAGAACAAAATAATGCCATTTGCAGCAACATGGATGCAACTAGAGATTATCATACTAAATGCAGTAAGTCAGAAAGTGAAAGACAAATACTATATGATATCACTTATTTGTGGAATCTAAAATATGACACAAATGAACCTATCTATGAAACAGAAACGGAATCATGGACATAGAGAACAGACTGGTGGCTGCCAAGAGGGAGGGGGTTGGGGGAGGGATGGAGTGGGAGGTTGGGGTTAGCAGATGTAAGCTATTATGTATAGAATGGATAAACAAGGTCCTACTGTATAGCACAGAGAGCTACATTCAATATCCTGTGATAAACCATAATGGAAAAGAATATATATATATATGTATGACTGAATCACTTTGCTGTACAGCAGAAATTAATACAACATTGTAAATCCACTATACTTCAATTTTTTAAAAATTGATTAAAAAATAAATAAAATTTTAAAAAAAGATCTTCCTTTCCATGACTGCCTCCTTCCAGTCATTCAGGTCTCAGCCAAGGGACTTTCCTAGTAGAGAGAAAAGCACTCCAGGTAGCAGAGAAAGCTTGTTTGACAGTCTTGAGATGGGAAAGATTTGAAGAGCTGAAAGAAAACCAGTGTGGCTGGGGCAGAGAGGGCAAAGGGAAAGGGGAAATGGTTTAGTCTGAGTTCCCCTGAAAGCCAACCTGAAGGCTGTAATCCAGGGAGCAGGGATGAGGATCAGAGGAGGGAGACCAAGGAGAGCCCATATGAGAATTGTATGTATTGAGCTGGTCACAGCTTCAAGCAATCGGGGAGCATTCTGAAAAGACTTATGGAAGGGTCTCAGAAACATAACCTGGGGCAAGTAAGAGGGAAACATCCAGTGCTTCCCACCCTCCTTGTCAAGAGTCGCCCCCATGGTATTATCTACCCTGCACTTGGCTTTCAGGAAAGCCAAACAGTTCCCTGGCCACAAAGAAGCCCTAGGGCAGAAAGCCAGAGGGAAAGGTCAGGGGCCTGAGGGGAAGGTGCTGTCAGGTTACACCCATGAACTGGTTGAAGCCAGGGTGAAGCTGTTTGTCACTGCAATGGCTGGAATAAAAGGTGAGGCTGAGAGAATTTGAAGTGGGGCACAAGAGGTGTCCCAATAGAGTAAGAGTAACACAATGCGAGGCTGATGGGGAGGCTGAAGATATGAGGGATGAGCAGTGCACGTCAGAAGAGGGGGGTGGAGGTTGCTCTGGGCAGGCAAATGCTCCTGACACGGGTGGAAGGGTGAACCATGGTGGTCTGAGGCCCCAGAGAGGACCTCCTCTTTGTAGGCTGCCTAACCAGGACACTGTCTTCCCCCCTTTGTGTGCTGAGGAGGCCATTTCTCACTCTTGGGGAATTTACTAAGTATCTTGCAGCATCCTCCCATGGAAAGGGTGAGAAGGCAAGGCATTTATGTGCTCCTCAAGGTACCCACATGTGACCTGTGTTGGTTGAAAGACTGGGAAGGATTCTCACAGTGTTTATCACAAGACTGTGGTCTGGTGCCTACGTGTGCACATTCATTCAGGAATCATTATCTGTGTACTGAGCATCTCCTATGTGCCAGACAGTGTCCCAGGCAAAGGGGATGCAGAGGTAATTAAGAGTGCCAAGGCCCCTGCCCCCACCGAGCTCACATCCCAATGGGTGATATGCAGACTTGGTACATGTTCCATGAACATTTCAGTGTGTATGTGGTACAGGTGTGTGCTGCCTGGTGGGGGCCTACGATGCTACTCTGCTTCCTCCATAATCTCCCCCTGTCCCCACACCTACCTCCTGCTTCCCCCAGCCTCACAATGAAGGCCCCAGGCAGGCAAATGATTCCAACCCCCTTGAGCTGGGGGCCAGCTCATTCTCATTTCTCAAGAAGTTTAATTTTGCCAACAGCCAGAGGCAATGAGAGCAGCTCTGGAAATCTGGCTGCTGGTACTCTGGGCTGGGATAGGTAGCCCAGAAATAATTGCCTCTTTGAGTGTTTTATTGGAATGTGCACGTGCTTTCTGCTTCTTGTGGGGACCATTCCCTCCCAGAGACACTTCTTAATGTAAGGAATGAATTAGGCCTGTGGGCTGCTTCAAGGTGAGGGTGGAGGGTAGGTCGGCCTCAGGGCTGTACCTTGTCAATCCTCCCCCTTCCTCCAAGGCCACGTTATTCAAGCCGGAGTTTGGAGAACACCTGCAATCCTGTCACATGCACCAAAGTCTCAACACCTTGTGGTCAAACAATTTCCCCCAAGGTCTGCCCCAACTCCCACAGTGCCTTGGAAGCCCCTCGCTGTGCTGCTGAGGGTGGTGGCCCTGAGACTTGGTCTGATCTCTGAAGACTGCTTTGCTGTAAGAGCCTCCCCCTTGCTTCTGTCCTTAGCTCAAGATGCCTGCTTCTCCTTGCTCTGAGTAGGGAAACAGAATGTTAATGATGATGAGTCCAGATTTTCCTGAGTGAGGAACCAGCCAATGGATCCTAATGCCACATCCTGGCTCAGTCCACCAGATCTGTGATTGTACCAAGATGGCTGCCTCCTCTGCGGCTGTTGCTGGGTGTGAGGGGAGTGAACAGGCAGAGAGAGAGTGGAGGGGAAATGACCATAACGAAGGAAGAGGTTTCATTTATCTGCCCCAAACCTGGTGGGGTCCTCTCAAGGTCATTGAGACTATCTCCCTGACTCCAACCTAGTCAGTGCCTCCCAGCCTCCCCGGGGATCCCATCCCACACCCTTGACTTGCTGGGCCCATGGCTATGTCAATGAATGATCGAGGGAGGGGCTCCACTTCCATGCAATTATTTCAGCTCTGTGCCTCAGCTGAAATCCTCTGGAGTTATAGGCTTGTTGACTATTTTCTCTCTAAAATAATCATGCTTCATCTAGGTTATGATATGATCTTGAGTGACATAGGGAATAGCTGTCAGGGTGTGTGCAGGGAACCAGGGCCCTGTTGAGCATTTCCTGATGTGAAACACAAGGACCTACAGGCCTGCGGAACTCCAGCTGATGCTGCTTGCGGCTCTAGTCCTCCAGGAGGCCCACAGAAGTGCTATGCCATTTCATTCCTTCCCCATCTTGGCTCCTGGAAAACTCCTACTCATTCTTCAAAATCCTGATCAAAGATCACCTTCTCTCTGAAGCCTTCCCTGATCCCTTTTCAGGCAGAGCTCATCACTCTCTTTTGACTCAATAGTTCACTCTGCCAACAGACTGATCTTGAGCTAGTTACTAATTATTATGGAACCTCTATAAAATGGGGGTAACGTAGCCTTTGCAGGGTTAGGGAGGAATTAGAGATACTGTATTCTCAGAACTTAGAATTGTGTCTGGCGCATGGTCAGGGCGCAGAAAATGACAGTTCTTGGAGTGATGATGGCAGTGATCACACTTTTTCAGTGGTCTATTTACACATCTGTCACCCCTGATAGATTGTGGACTCCTTAAGGACAGAGCCACAGTTGAGTCATTGCTGTACCCATAGCACCCTAGCTGGCTCAGAGTGAGCACCCAATAAAGGGTAATAAATGTCAGCATTATCATTAGCATACTTAAACTAATACTAACCTTTAGTGAGTGTTTACCATGTGCCAGGCACTGTTCCAAGCAATTTAGCAGGATTATCTCAATCTTCACAACAATCCTATAAGGTAAGTGTTGTCATCCCCATTTCACAGGTGAGTAAAGTGAAGCTTATCGAGGTTAGACAATTTGCCTGAGGCCACATTGTCGGGAGTGAGGGATGGAGGCAGTTTTTGAACCAGGTCAGTCTGACTCCAGGGTTTTTGAACAACTCCATACTCGACTGCTGAGAGTGCTCTACACTATATCACAATCCTCAGTTTACCTGACAACAGGGCCTAGGTCTGTTTTAGTTATGCAGCCCCCCATCCCTGCACAGATCTTGGCATAAAGTAGGTTCCCCAGTTAATGTTTCCTGGATAAGTAGATGAGAAAAGGAGAGGGAGAAAGGAGAAGGTCAAGGGCAGATGAGGCCAGAAGAGGGCCAGGGAGAGAGCTGTGTCTTGGCCTTAAGGTTTGCACACCTTTTCTGGGGCCTGTGCCATTCCCACCAACCCAACTTCCAACTGTGTTTGAAAGGGTGTCCCCTTTGGGAACAAACTGAAGCTCAGAAGAAGGTGACTGCAGGACTCAGGTACTCCCTCCTTCCTAGGTAGCCCCTCCCCATGCCTAGGACCACTGGCCTGAGTTGTAGGGGACAGAGAGAGGTGTGTGGTACATGAGTGAGCTAGCATTTGCGAGAAGAGGAAATAAAAGCAGGCTGCAGCATCTCTGTGCCTCAGAAGACTAGAATGTGGGGACTAGGAAGTCACCCCTGCATACCACCCACTCTCTGCCACCTCTGAACTCAACATTCAAGGCCTGATCTCACTCAACAGGGTCGTGTTCAACCCTGATGGAGGTGAATCTCCCTTTGATGGGGAGAGGACTACCTCTTCTCATTGCTCCCAAAACACTGAAGGGGAGAGCCAGTCAGGAGCCATGTGACCTAGGGCAGCTCCTATCTACTCCCTGACCTTCAACTTCCTTATATTTAAAAGAGAGGTTGCCCTGATTACACCTAGAGCCACCCTGCAGTGCATGTGCCCAGAAGTGAGTGGGTGGAAGGTCTCTGTTCCTGTTGTCCTGTCAGTACCCTGGGGTGGGGGCAGGGCCTGCCTGCCCATCTGACCTCAGGGCCAAGGTCGTGGGGACTTTGACCAGCAGTGTCCTGGCCCAGACCTGCTTCTGCAAGTCCAGTTGGTGCTAGGGAGGGAGAGGGAAATTTTAAATTACATTTCTCCCCTTGATTCAGAGTCTGGGCAGCTCTTTTGACTGCTTCACTGGAATATTCTTTAATTCTGAGTTTCTTTTCTCATTACAGCTGGAAAATTAAAATCTCTCTGCCTTGGGCAAGTGAAGGCTGAGTGAGGGATGGCTGTGTGCCAAATGCCGCACATTTCTTATTTAAGTCAATTTGGAAACACCGACTGTTTTCTCTCAGGGCAGGTGACTGAGAGAAGAGGACAGGGCAGACTTTAGCCTCTCTCCTTCCCACAGCATTGGCATTAATCCTCCCATTTTTCCTGTAGCCCTCACTGACCTGGCCTAATCACAAACTTAATAACACCCTGGCTTGTAAAGCTCTTCCCCATGCATTATTTCCAGCTGATTCTCACAACAGCCCTGCAAGGAAAGCAGGTGTTCTTGTCCTTGTTTTTATTAATGAGGCAACTGAGGGTCCAGGGCATTTTAGAGATGAAAGACAAGCCTCTGAAATCCTTGAGAAGGGGGCAACAGGGTGGGGGTAGTTGAAGTTGTGACCCCTTTCCTTCAGGTCCCCTTGTTTCTGAAAAGACAGCTGGGGCAGTGCTGCCTCTTCTCATTGCCCCCAGAACACTGAAGGGGAGACCCACTCAGGAGCCATGTGACCTAGGGCAGTTCTTGGCTCCTCCCTGACCTTCAACTTCCTTATATTTAAAAAAGAGTTTGCCCTAAATTATGCCTAGCGCCACCTTGCAGTGCATGTGCCCAGACTCCAGGGGAAAGGACAGTTGTTCTCTGCTGCTTCGCTCCACCTCTGTCCCTAGGTGGTGACTGCTCCTTCCTATGTGAGAATACCCAGCTGTCTTTGCCTTGCTCTGTTCTCTCTGCAGATCTCTCAATGATTTGCCCACAGACTCTCAGAGGGATATTTGATCCACATGTGTCTCCCATTAGAGCTCCAGAACATCCCCTCTGAGAGGAGCCTGGAGAAAGTCTGGTGGAAGGTGGCTCCATGATTGCCTCAAAGCCCTAGCAGCACAGTGTTTTTACTGAGCGTATCGGGAGGTGTCTGGGGTCTTCCAAGGTTTGGAAGACGTTCCTTTCACTGGGGAACACAGGGTCTAGGAATGCAGGCCGGGCTACATCTCAAGCAGACTTAGAAGTTGTGACTGCCCTGTAGGCAAATGGCAGCACCAGCCTTCTAGGGGCACATGCTCTGGTGGGAAAAGAAGTTTCTTGTTCCTCCTTTGCCCCATTCACAGCTCCCTCAAGGACCTGGTAGTTTCCACAGTCTTCTATTCCCTTTTGTGGAACTCCAGAGAACCAGGAGCCCCAGGTACCATGTGACCCTAAACCTCTTCAACAACCTCATGTTTTTGCTTCTGGTGTAAAATGACAGACATTCTCACCTGCCTCCCTTCCTCTCTGGGGAGTGGGAGCTTAGGGAAGACTGCTCTCTTCATCACCACCTCAACCCCAGGACCACAGAGGGAACTCCAAACCTAACCTGAGCCAGCAAGAGGGACAGTCTGGGCAACCAGGGGCTTCCTGGGGCTGGTGCAGGAGGGAGAGCTGAGGGAGGGAGGAGGGAATGAGAACTTTCTGGAGATGAAATCTTTGAATAGCAACTCAAAACCTTTGGATTGGGCTTCCCAGGTGGCGCAGTGGTTAAGAATCCACCTGCCAATGCAGGCAACACAGGTTCGAGCCCTGGTCCGGGAAGATCCCACATGCCGCGGAGCAACTAAGCCCGTGCGCCACAACTATTGAGCCTGCGCTCTAGAACCTGCGAGCCACAGCTACTGAGCCCGTGTGCCACAACTACTGAAGCCCACACACCCTAGAGCCTGCGCTCTGCAACAAGAGAAGCCACCGTAATGAGAAGCCGGCGTACCATAACGAAGAGTAGCCCCTGCTCACCACAACTAGAGAAAGCCTGTGCACAGCAACAAAGATCCAACTCAGCCAAAAATAAATAAATAAATTTAAAAAAACAAAACAAACAAAAAAACCTTTGGATTGTTGAGGTAGAAAAAATCAGACAGATATGGGATCAAATTTCAGTTCTACCTCAAGCTGTGAAATCTTAGACAACCTCTGGAAACCTGTTTCCTCCTTCACTTTCCACAGTGGTGATTATTCCATATTGTTGTTGCAGGATTGAATGAAATAATGTACATAAGACACTTACCAAGGCCTCCAGCATATATTAGGCACTCAGAAAATGGTTGCTATTATTAAGTATTAGTATCACTATCAGTATTATGATGGAGATTTAGGAAGTGGGGATTGGAGACAGACTTTCTTGTTTGCAGGACACTCAGCCACAGTGAGTTAGCGGGGGGGGGAAATCTCCAGACAAAGGGTCTCCACCAGAAGTTCTGTGTGATCTTGTGAAAGCCCAGCCTCACCTCTCCAGTGCCGTCTTGTTGACCCAGACGTAGACCCAAAGAGGCTATTCTCTTTCCTTGCGGCAGCTAACTTTACACCAGGAACAAACAGCACCTTGGGAAATTAAGAGTCACAGAGACTGGGCAGTCAAGTTCCTCCCAACGTCAGATAAAGGGGCTCCTGTTCTGATTCCCATCAGTGGTGAGGGATGATGCTCAGGCTGCCACTGAGCACAAGGGCCTGACCAGTTGGAACAATGGTTGGGCAGGTGCCAAGGCCTTGAAAAAAAACTGAGGTCCCAAGAGAGAAACCAGAGCTGCCCCAGTGGGCACTGCCTTCCCTTTATGCCTCTCACTCTTTGCTCCTCCTCACTGCCCTGTTTCTAGCCCCACCCAACCCCATTTCTGACAAGGAGAGTGGGACCAAGGTGAGACCTCGCAGGGTAAAAATTGGGGCTCCTCTCCCGGGGAGGGAGTTTAGAGCATTGGGCTTCCCCCTACATCACTAGCTCCGGAGACCCTAATATGATTGAAGGTCCAGGAAAATGGGGTAGCAATCCTAAAATCCTGAGAAGGGAGAGTCCACAGAAGTCAACATCACCTCACCCCATCTCTCTTCCCCAATCCCGGGTCTTTGTTTCTTCTTTCTCTTTTGACTCTCTCCTTTCCATTCTCTTCTCTCTGCCTCTTCTTCTTTCTCCTCTCCTATCCACAAGCTGGCTTTGCAAGTTTTCAACTTCTGTTCCTAGACCCCCTAAACATGCAGCAGTGTCTCTCTTTTTGTTTCTCTTGTTCCCTCTTTTCTCTCTGATTGCCTCACCCAGAAGCAGGAATTCCTGCGTTTTCTGATAGAGGCATGGGAGAGCTAAGCCCCAGGATTGAGCCTCAGACTCCTCAGGGGCACGTGGGGGGTGGGGGCTGGCGCTGGGCTGCGTGGAAGAGGAAAGCATGAATTGGCTCATGAGAGCGTAAGGAAGCCATAGACAAATGGAATGCAGTATTGATTGGGCTCTGGGTGACTCACCACCCCAGAGGAGGGATCTAGGAGGGTGATGTCATTGCTGGAGCTGATGGTGACACTGCCAGCTGCACCTCGTCCCTGCTCTGAGATGTTTTCTTCCCTTTCTAGCTTCTTTTTGCCTCCCCATTACAGGGAAAGGCTGGGGAAGCAGACTTCACCTTTGGTGTCATTTAGAACCACAATGTGGTTTTCTTAGACTGAGACCTTCCTTCCCACATCCTCACCTCCAATTCACCTGCCTGTCTTATTCGATGTACTATGTGCACATGGGCATTCACATGTGTGTCTCACACATGTGTGCACACTTTTGACATGTGTGTACAGCTTACCTGCAAGAGCGTGTGCACGCACACACACACACCACACACCACACACACTGAAATATACTCCCACCTGCCATCTGTTTCCATCAGTGAGGGGAATAAACTGGGCATCAAACAATGCTAGGGGACTCTAGGGGACGATTCTCCCTAGGAGTGATCTGAGGAAGAGCTCTGTGTGCTCATCTACTGGCATCTTGATGCCTTGTGCCTCTTAACTTCAGGGGCCGCACACTTGAGCCAAAGTAAGCCCAGCATTTGAATAGGTGTGTGTCCTTGAATATGTTCATTTCCAAATTCATAATCATGGGGAAATTGGGAAGGATGTTGTTGGCAGGGGATGGGGGTATGTGGAAGAGGACAATTTGAGTAGAGCCAGAGCCTTTAGAAACTGACTCCAAGACAAATTTCATAATATCCCCCTCTCCTACCCACCCCCAAATTGACTATATCTTTCCCTCTACATCCTGGGAAGAGAGAGAGTTGGATCTCCCATGTTAACTAAGTCCCAGGAATCCAGCTTAAGTTGGGGCAGAAGAAGGGTTCCAAATATGAATGGGAATATTAATGCTATGTAAATCACATGCAAATACATTGAAAGCAAAAGTAAATAGCTTGTGGGTCTTGAAAAAAAAAAACAATTAGCCTGAGGTGAAGGCAGTGGAGAACCCACAGCCCAAGTAATGGGGTAACTTCCAGAGTCTGGGTGGAGGATGAGCCCACTGCAGTCCTCTGGAGACCCTGGCCTGTGGTGGACATGGTTTGTTTTGGCCATAAGCAACAAACTCACAAGTATTCGTTCATTGCCCATTTGACATGGTGGCAGAGGTGGATTTTCCATAAAGCTAATGAAGCTTAAGCTTTGGGGCTACATATTTCCACAGGCCCCTTCCAAAGGCTGCCCTTAATTTTTACGTCTATAACTTTGTATTCTTTTTCTTAAAGAGAACTTCCCCATATTGTATGAACTTTGGGACCCACAAAACCTGGGTCCACCTCTGCAGTGAAGAGAATAAACTCTCTATTCTTAATTTAATTAGCAGCTTCCTTTGAGATCATCTGTCTATCAGAGATGCCCGTCTGTCTACATGGCCTTATAAGCCCCTTCCTCTGGGTCGAAGACCCAGATGAGCTCCAAGGCTGCTCCTGGCTCCAGGACTCCACAGTTTCCTGCCTTGAGGCTGGTGTTGGAGGAGGATGAAGGTAACTGCTTTGTTGTTAAAGGGAACGTGGCCCTCCTGCCCAAACTCTGAACTTCAGGGAGCAAGTACCTGATATTGAAAATAATTATATCTTACATTTGTAAAGCCTTTGAGAGTTTCTAAAGGGAACGTGTCATTTGATCTTCACAACAACCTTGAGGTAGGGAGGAGGTATATTATGGAGATTTGTTATAGACAAGGAAACTGAGGCTAAGAGAGGTAATATTAAAACAATAACAGCTCACACTCACAACCTTGTTGTAACAGCAGGGATGATTATATGTATTATTATTATTGTGTTCTTTTAATCTGCACAACTCTATGAAGTAGGTACCATTATTACCCTTATTTTTAGAAATGGAGAAACTGCACAGAGAGGTTAAGGAACTTGCCCTAGCTAGACTAAAGAGTAGCAGAGGGGCTTCCCTGGTGGCGCAGTGGTTGAGTGTCCGCCTGCCGATGTAGGGGACGCGGGTTCGTGCCCCAGTCCGGGAAGATCCCACATGCTGCGGAGCAGCTGGGCCTGTGAGCCATGGCCACTGGGCCTGCCCGTCCGGAGCCTGTGCTCTGCAACGGGAGAGGCCACAACAGTGAGAGGCCCGCGTACCGCAAAAAAAAAAAAAAAAAAAGAGTAGCAGAGCAAAGATTCAAACTCAGGCAGTCTGGCTGCAGAGTTCTTGATCTTAATCAGTTCACTACCGAAACAACTTGTGCGTGTTCATGGGCCACAATCTAAATGCAGATCTTTCTGACCCCAGAGCCCTTTTTCATCTCTACTAAGCATGACAACCTCTCTAATGAACTAGGAAGTGCCAGCCACTTGTGGCCAGGGGCCTGGAGGGAGGCACAAGGTGATTGGTCTAAGGTTCAGGGTCTTGCCAGGGAAGGAAGGATGAGTACCAGTGTTCCTCCTGTGCTGATTGCTCAGGGTGGACAGTGAGCCAACAATCACCAACCTGAGATAAGCCCGAGGAGGCTTCCTCCCTCCTGGGCCCTCAAGACCCCCAAATCTTTGACCATTTCTCCCCACTCCTATAATTCCCTGATAAATGAGATCAAGATTATGGTCAGAGTTGTGTTTAGGAAGATCACCATGGCAAAAAATAAAGGATGGTGGATTAGGGGCGAGGGTGAGTTAGGAAATGGTTACAAAAATCCAGGAGAGAAGTGATAAGGTCCTAAATGAAGCTAGTGACTGTGATGTGGAGAAGAAAGATGCTGCAGGAGTGAACAAATGAAGGGTGAACAGGGATGTCTTCAAATGATACAGCCTACATTCAGGCACTGGTGGAAGAAGAGGGATAGAGAATGGGGGATGTGGAGGGGCAATAAACAAGGAGGCCTGCAGGATGAGCAGCCCCTGGAAGCTGCCAGAGGTGATAACATTCTATCTTCCTCCTCTCTGGGTCCCCAGTCAGGTTGGGCCCCCCCCAGGTGCTGTGTGTATGCGTGTGTGTGTGCACAGCAGTGTCAGCCCTGGGCTCTAGGGCCACATCACAGGGAGGTGAGCTGTGGGGAGCATCAGCAAAGCGTGATTTAGAGTCTCATCCCCACTGCCCTTCAGCGTGCTGCAAGGACAGTTCAATGTAATATATAATTACCGCCGCCCAACAAGGCTGCACTGTACACAAATCTCCCCACCTTCCTCCCGCTCCCTTCTGCTGGTGTTCAGACTATAAATCAGTTTTCAATCCTGAGTGCTACCTGTAAATGTTCAAGCTCAGGCTCCTCGCCTCATATTCCCGCATCCCTGGGGGGTGGTTCAGGCTCTGAGTGCATCCCCCTTCCCCTAGTCCTGATTCTGACATCCTTCCTGTCCCCTGATTGATGGTAAGAGGGGCAGCAGGGGAGCTGGAATTGGCTCTAGGGTCTCTGGGACCCTGGCTTGGGGAGTGGGGGTGGGTAGCTCTGTGTCTACCTGAGTTGGCCAGGCCTGAGCTGGATGCTGCCCAGTGTGCATGCTCCAGATCATCTGGGCAAGAAGGCAATGAAACTAACCCCTCCTTGCAGAAAGGCAATCTCCTCCCAGTCCTGCAGGATGTGTCAGAAGGAAGCAGGTGGGGGCCTTCCCTGGAGAGTCTCCAGAAGATAGCACCCTCCTTATGTACTGATGTAGGGATGAGGAAGCACAAGCCATGGCTCTGCCCTGAGCTGGGATGGGAAATCCCACAGTGTACCTTGAGAGTGATAAAAGGACAAATCAAGAGAGGACTTTTTGGGCTTCCCTGGTGGCGCAGTGGTTAACAATCTGCCTGCCAATGCAGGGGACATGGGTTCGAGCCCTGGTCCAGGAAGATCCCACATGTCGCGGAGCAACTAAGCCCATATGCCACAACTACTGAGCCTGCACTCTAGAGCCCGCTAGCCACAACTACTGAAGCCCATGCTCCTAGAGCCCATGCTCCGCAACAAGAGAAGCCACTGCAATCAGAAGCCCACACACCACAATGAAGAGTAGCCCCCGCTCTCCACACTGCACCTAGCAACAAAGATCCAATTCAGCCAAAAATAAATAAATAAATAAAATTTTTTAAAAAGAGAGGACTTCTTGATTCCTTGAGGACTTTGATTCTCCTACTTTTAAAAAAAGGTAGATGCTTTCCTTTTCACCTTCCTGCTTCTCTTTGCAAGGATGACTGCAATGGCCTCCTCAGCCCTCTACCCTCCTAACACATCTTCCTGCTGAATGGAGGTGAGATCATGCCTCTTGCTTCCCTGATTAAACCTCTTTGTGAGCCTCCTTCTTCCCTTAGGATAACATCAAATTCCTTCCCATGGCTCACAAGACCTGACCTTGCCCATCTTAACCATACCAACCTCATCAGGTACCACTCCTCCTTTTATTTCCTCACTCTAGCCACACTGCTTTCCGTTTCTCCAACACTCCTGCCACAGGGTCTCTTCACTGGCAGTTCCTGAAACCTGAAATGTTCTTCCTCTGGCTCCTACTCTTCTAGGTCTCTTCCTATGTCACCATCCTTCGCTGATTACTTCATCTGAACTAGTTCTCCCTTTCTATGTCAGCACCCTGTTTGTTCACTTTATAGTACTTATTATATATTATGTAATTTGTAATTCTGTATTCTTCAGCTGGTTTCCTCTTTTTTGTGTGTGTGGGTTTCCCCCATGATACTGGAATCTCTGTAAGGGCAGGGGCCATACTGTATTGTTCACCACTCTATTGCAGATGCTTAGCATAAAGCCTAGCACACAGTAGGTATTAATTAAATATTCTCTGAATGAACTGAATGCATGGGAGGTGGCTGCCAGAGGAAGTCCTGGAAATTGAAGCTGACTCTACCAATACCCATCGCATCCCCATTTTCAAACAGCAAACAGATTCCCCCCTCCCTAGGAGATCAGGCTTGTACCCAACCTGGGGGAACCAGCCGGGGATCCCCCAGGGCCTCGACCCTCCTCCCTCTCTTTTGGGAAAACTCTCTTAGCTCTGGCCCTTTCTGGCTGTCCTTGGAGCTGCCCCCCTACCATGGGTCAGTGGCCAGTGTTCATCACCTTCTACTCCCCCTCAAGGTCCCTGGGTTGTGGCAAATCATGGCCCATCCCAAACTGATACCTGTGCCCACTAGTTGGGGCAGAGGACAGGAGCGTGGAAGGAAGAGGGGGTGTGTGGGCCAGGGACTCAAAATGGGAACAGGAAGGGAGACTGAGGAGGCAGCTCTTCCACACATTATAATATCTATGAAGTAAATGCAAATTAACTGAAAGCACCTTTTGAAATAAGCAGCTTTTATTGAGGGAGCTGCTCTAATCCGTAAATGGCTTTATTGACCACACGGAGCTTCCTGGTGGGGGAGGGGGTGGGAAATATAAACTCGCTGTCAGGAATTGCTCCGCAGCGCCCTGTCCCTGCGCTTTTAGATTCCAGACATGCTTCTTGAGGCTAATGGAACTGGCAGATCTCTAACCTCGGCTTCCACATTCCACTATCCTCCCCCACCCCGAGTCTAAGGAGGCTGTCTGCTGGGTTTGCAGGAGGCTGAGGCTGCTGGATGCTGCACGGCGGATTTAGGTGTTGACTGAATCTCAGGGGCTGTAAGCAACCGAGTGTGGCTACGGTGATATGGCGCTGGGGGCTTTCTCGTACAGCTCTACACCTGGGCACATGAAACATTCCTGTGCCTGTGTGTAAAGGTATGTGCACTGTGTCCGCTGGAGGGTTTGTGTCCCTTTACACACACCCCTGGGAACAGGCGCCACTGCGTGCCTGTGTGGCTGTGTTTGTGTCTGCACCCTCCCCCTATGTCTCCATCCATCCGTACTCCTTCTCAAGTTGTGGGGCCTGGCCTCAGCTGAGGAGTCATGCTTTTTCAAGGGCTAATGACTTTTATCAGAATAACAATGAACTGATGACACATGGAAGCTCCCAGGCTCTGGAAAGAAGCCAGAGAACAACTGGGAACAGAATGGAGGCTGGTGGGACTTGGGGGCTCAAGGACCTTGTCTCTCAGAAAGCCCATTCTAGCTCTGTTCAGATTTTAGAGGGTAAGTGGATGGATGGAAGGAAACCCAGAGGATTTTGGAAATACGTTATCAATATTCCTGGCTTAGCCTGCCTGCCTTTTCTGGGAGCCTCCAATCCCTGCTTTGCTGTCTCTCTTGCCCTCCCAAAGTGCTCACCTTGACCATGGTTGTGAGCTGTGAGGGGTAAGGCTGGCTATTCTATTTTCCCAGCCTCTGCCCTCTGGCCCTCACCCAAAACCAAGTCCTGCCCAGAGACGTAATGAGGGGACTGCTCCTAGGTATGGGATAACAGAATTCTGAGAGAGGTAGGGACACAAAATCAGGCCTTGGAGCAAAAACTGGAAAGCTGCTCCTTGGACATGCAGCCTATCAAGGCTAATTGGCCTCAATGATGGTAGGGCCAATCCATTTCATAATGGATTTAGGACCAGGTGACTTGTCACTGGGGAAAGGACAGGAGAGTCCAGAAGCTTGCAGAACATCCACACTAGACGGACCTGGATTACAGAACAGGAACTTCTCTCATTGGTCAGAGAAGATAAGTGATCCACCCCTCCTAAAGGTTTCAGAGAGACTTCAAACAGACCTGGTTACAGCACACAGGGGCTTGCTTTACTGGAAACTCCCCACCCCACTGTACCAAGAGGCAGACACTTTTCCCCAAGCTGAAGAGCTCCAGCCCCCTTAGCAAAGCCCAGAACATAGTAAGTGTTCAATAAATACTAGTTGGTGTGAATATTAGCATAATCTCCTGGAGAAAAGTCTCTGAGGGTGGTCTCTGCAGAGAGGGCTGAGCCTTTAGGACCCTGGGAGTCAGGAGGCGCAGGGAGCAGTGTGAAGCAGGCATGGTGCCAAGATGCTCAGCTGGAGCACCAAAGAGGCAGGGGCACTGGCCTCCACTGTGGGCTCTCCTTGCCCAATCCTGGCTTCCCAGGAGTGTCCTCTCTCTGGGCCCTGCAGGGAGTCCTCCTTTTGTCCCAGGAAGGCCCAGTGACCTTTCCCTCAAGTCTGCAAATATATTCTTGGCGAGTCTTGGAAATAAAATTGTGCTCAACATTTGTACAGGGCTTTTCTGTTGCCCAGGCCTTTACAGACATTAGCTAATTAAATGGAGGAGGATGAGATGGAAGATGGCCTGGCCTCTGCAGTCAGGGACTCTAGCCCACCTGACCTGGGCAGCTCCAGTCCTATTCTTCCTTTCTTCTTTTCCTGCAAGATTGGACTCACTCTAAAGAAGAAGCGACTTCTGGGGAGTTGGTGACTGAGTCAGAAAGCAAAGGGAGGAGGGAGTTTAACAATATGTTGAGTAGGTAAGGGTCTTCCTGAGGTCATTGTGTACCACTGCCAGCCATATCTAGCAACTGGCTCAATCTAAAAGCGCAATTATGGGCTTCCCCGGTGGCGCAGTGGTTGAGAATCTGCCTGCCAATGCAGGGGACACGGGTTCAATCCCTGGCCCGGGAAGATCCCACATGCTGCGGAGCAACTAAGCTCGTGTGCCGCAACTACCGAGCCTGTGCTCTAGGGCCCGTGAGCCACAACTACTGAGCCCACGTGCCGCAACTACTGAAGCCCACGCGCCTAGAGCCCGTGCTCCACAATGAGAGAAGCCACTGCAATGGGAAGCCCGCACACTGCAACGAAGAGTAGCCCCTGCTCGCCACAACTAGAGAAAGCCCGCGTGCAGCAACGAAGACCCAACACAGCCAAAAATAAATAAATAAAATTTTAAAAAAAAGAAGAAAAGCACTTTAAAAAAAATCAAAATAAAAGTGCAATTATGTGTCTGCCATGAATGGGTCAATCACCTTCTCTCCCTTTGGAGGAGGACGTGAGGACACACAGACAGTAACTAGAGCCAGAACAGTTTGTCCAAGGTCCTTCCCAGAGAGCTAGGTGGTCCTGTTCCTGGTCTAGGGACAGGGCCGACCTCTCAGCCTACCTGGGAGTCACAAACCTGGACAGTAGCTCCTAGCCTGAAGAGACGCACATAAACCTCTGCCCCACCTGGCCATGAGTGTTGGAGGGGAGCCATCCTAGCATTAGCAGAATTTCTTGTTCCACTGCCCCCCACCTACTCCCCACTATCCTCATACCCTGCCTGTGTCAGCAGTGAATCACAGAGTGAAACTGTCCTCCAATGGGCAACAAGTCAATTCCCACCTGGGGAGGAGAGAAAGAATGAGAGATTGGGGTGGGGTGGGGCAGGGTGGGAGAGAGAGAGAGAAAGAAATTATCATGGACTAGAATTAGGGGAAAGACCAAGAGAGAAACAGAGACCTGTTATAGAGACTGACCTAAGAAAGACATAGGTCATATTTCAGACTGACACTGCGGGAGAGGAAAAGGAAGAAGACTGGAAAGAGAGAGGGAGGAAGAAACAGCTCCTCAGTTAGTAACTGTGTCGAGACTGAGGGTTTCTTGGCACAGCCAGAGACAGCCCCATGTAGAAATCCCCCCAGGAGGCCTGAGAGAGCTGCCAGGAATCCCTGGAAGAAGAGCCACACCTCCCACCCACCAACAACCGGGAAGGACAGCATCCAAAGGTGCCCACCTCAGATGTGTGGGCTCCTTCAAGAGGCAGGTGGTGTGCATTCTCCTCCCTGATCCCATCACAGGGACTGCAAGCCTGGAGACTCAGTGCCTCCTTCTGCAATATCCCCTGCTCCCCCCAGGTCTGCCCCTGCCCACCCTGCTCCCATCAATCTGCCTGGTGATGATTGGTGAGTTAGCAATTCTGGAGGCCTCGCCAAGCCTAGCAGAGGAGGGCCTGACCTCCCCTCACCGTAATTATCTATCTCATAAAAAATAGGCATTGAACTTCATAAAACCAATTAAGACTTCAGGTCCAGGGCACAGGAGCAAGCAGGAGTCCAGGCAGCACTGGCGACTGTGTGAGCCAACTCCAAGGGCAGAGCAGTACCTGACAGCTCCCTCCTCTCAGCCCCAGCCACAGCCCTAAAGGCTGTTAAGCTCCTGCAGATGCAACAGAAGAGGCTGAGGTCAGACCCAAAGAAAAACTGGCTGACTGGCTGGCAGGGGCCACAAGCACTGGAATGGTTTCTTCCTTTTGTGACCAGCAGCCTAACGGAGCCTGGTTCCTCCCTCCATAGCCCTCTCTGGTTCCAGAAAAACCTCAAGAGCTTCCCATCAAGTTACCAAGGCAACAACAGCCCAGCAAGACTCACAGCGATGATGAAGAGAGAGAGAGAGCAGAGACTGACAGCAGCCCCACGACAGGTTGCCAGGGTGGGAACACACATCTCAGAGTGAGCAAAGAGGCAGAGGCTTCAGGCCAGAGAAGCATCCCCTGCCTCCCTGTCCAGTCTATTCCAGGACTTGTTTTCCTGCAGTTTGTGGGTTTACACAGCGCAGTCCCAGGTGGGTGAGAAGACAGGATCAAAGCTTCCCTCACTGTTGGGGCAGGGGGCGGCGGCAGCTCCTCCACAGCTTCCCAAAATGGCAGATGTTGCGGCTCCTGGCCCCAATCTCTGCTTTGAAAATCCAGCGGGACTCTCTTTCATAACCACCTGCTCTCTGCATGAGGGAGGCAGTGTTGCTAAGGGATCATGAGCATGGGCTGCTTTGGAATCAGACAGAAGTGGGTTGACTCTTGGCTTGGTCACTTTCTAAGACTCTGTGACCTTGGGCAAGTCATTTCTCTCTCAGTCTCAGTTTCCTTGGCTGAAAATGGGAATAATATGATAAATTCCCAGGACTTAATAATATCATACATATAATGTGCTTGTGCAAGGCCTGGTACTGGGCCAGTTTTTAAAAAAAATTTTAGCTGTTAAAATTTTATCCTTATTATTAGTATTTTAATTTTTATTATAAATGTGTGCCTTCATTTACTCATCTGTAAAATAGGAATCATGATTCAGTGGGTTGAAGATTAAACAAGATAAAGCATGTGAAATTCTTAGAACAATATCTTCCCCATAGAAAATGCCTAATGAATTGGAGCTGTTCTTATTAGGATTTCTACATCTCCCTTCCCCTTCCCCCCACCCCGGGCCTTCAGATTATGTACCTGGAAGCTATCCCTGAGCTGGCTGAAACTCCTAGTTCCCTAAGTAGTATTGGCTGTGAAAATGAGGCTTCTGGAATTGTGGTGAACTTCTAACTCACTTCTGGACCAAAAATAAGCCTTTGACTTCTGTACTCCCTCACTTCCGTCTCAGGAGCCTTAGGTTGATGTCCAGCTAGATCAGTATCCTGGAGGAAAGGGGTAAATGGTCATTTAGAATGGAAAAATGTTTTGTCCCTACACAGAGGGTCAGGTGCCAAGCTGGAGGAGGGGACACAAGAGAATGGATGAGAGACCACATGGGTGGAGCTACAGTGCCTCTTGTTCTTGTCTTTTGTTGGTCCATCTGAGGCCTCATTTCCATAAGGAGATCTCAGATATGGCAAGCAACTGCAGACTGCTCTCAATCCCTCACCATCTTCCTCTCTGGAAACACCAACACTCCTCCAGGGCCTAGTCACACTTCTGACCTTTGAGACCCATGAATAGGCTGGTTTGTGATGCAGTCTTCCTCATACTCAGCCCTTTCCACACATCTGTACCTCACTGGTCCAATCACACACGAACTACATGGGAGGGTATCCCAGGGTCTCCAGGGTATGCCACAAGCTAAAACCTAGGCTACAACTGCAGCTGGAAGAGCTTAGGTGAAACCTCAGGAAAATGTCTTGGTTAAAGGAGCTGGGAGACACAGGGAAAAGGCTACAGGTAAGCTATGGAATTCACCTCTGCAGATTTTCAGCTGGAGAAGGCCCAGTCCCTAACCTCTACTGCCCTAGAGAGCTTGAGAGTTGATCCCTCAGTGGAGGACAGGTAGGGCTAGGGCTGTCAGGATGCTCAAGACATTGGAGCCAAGGCCTCCAACACTGGGTTTCTTTCCATTCTGCTAACCCTTCTCTCCTCCATAGCTTGGAGGACTGCTGCCTTAATGTTTACAGCAAACCTGAGGCCCTGTGGGATGTGGTGGTTTCTGCAGAGCCAGACTCTAGGGAGAACCAATAATTTTGGGTTCTGAAGTGAGAGATCAGTTCTGAGGATGACTCGAACATGTACTCCACCAGAATAAATTCACAGATTTGAACCTGTGCCCTCATCTCTGCTAGCAACAATACCTTTGTCTCCAGCTCAGAGATCCCGTCCTGCGCACCAGTCACTATACACTGACCTCCTCCCAATTCTTTGGACAGAGAGAACTCCTGATACAGGCATTTTACCATCCCTGTGCCCATAAGCCAATACTCACACAGGCCCTGTTACCGGAGAGGAGGGATTCTGAGGGCTGGTGGCTTTGGGATGACTGGGTCGGGGATGAGGAAGTCTGAGGGAGACAACTAGAGAGAAAGCAGGAGTGGGGGGCCTTGGGAAGTCTTCTCTTAGGGGCTTTCCCTCAGGGCAGCTGCTGCCCAGAAAGCCCCAGCTGGGTCAGCTACAGGTCAGGAATGAGCCACACCCCACCAACCTGCTCAGCACTCCCTGCTGTACCCCATCCCCATCAGACTCCCAAACAGGTCCAGGAATAGTCACAGAGGACTGTGTTAGGTCTGTGAAAAAGAGGAAAAGCCTCTCCCCACCCCGCTGCCATGATGAAGAACCTAGTGGGCAGGGCATGGTTATTAGCAACACAGATTAATCTGGAAGTCATTCTGAAGAAAATTTAGCTCCCCAAAGACAGCTAAACCAGCGTTAGCTGTTAGGGAATAGCAAGGGGCCAGGAGTTACACCGTCTCCAAACTGGGCCCACCTGGTCTTGGCCGCGGCTCCCAGATACAGACCTGCCCTACTAACTGATCTCCCAGAGGCAGAAGTCAGGTTCCTTTCAGCCCAAGGAGTCTCAGGGACAGTTAAGAAAAGCGATTTTTCTCTCAAGTCTCTGTCTATGCCTGCTAGAAAAAGATTGCTTCCAACTCTCAAAGGGTCTCCCCTGCTCACCCTCAGAATGACAGGTGGACAGACAAAATTTCTAATGTTCTCAGAGTCCAGGCTGAAGGTGGCACCACAGAATCCTCTCCTAGGATGACCCAGGAGTGCCCCCTGCTGTCTGGCTTGTCTGAAGCCAGTCGGGAGTGGAGGAAGGAAGGAGTGAAAGCCAATTCTAGTTGCTCCAACAGAAGGGGCCACGCTTCATGCTGCCCCCTTTACTCACTGCCAGAGCGTGAATCAGAGCTGGATTTCCCCAGGGGTCACTGAGGAGGGGAACGTCTAGAGAGCAGTCGACCTGGGAGAAGGACAACACACCAGGGCCCTGTAGCCTGGCCTCTGGGCACATGCCCAGAGCTCAGAGGAGGGCTGTCCAGTCTGTAGATGTCCCTGGCTTTAGGAGAAAAGTCACATATCACATAGCAAAATCAGCCGCCTCCTCTGAGCCTTGGAGAGAAGAGGTTGTGCCACATTCAGTGAATCACCTCAGTGAGTGAGTGGTGGAAGATCTGCCAACCTCGGGGAGCACAGGAGAGACCCCGCTTATCCCCAGCAACTCCCTTAGATGCCAGGGAGACATGACCAAATTTACCATTGATAATACAGATAATAATAGCTGTTTCCAAAAGCACCTTCAGCTCCACATCTGTAAGCTCAAGAGAGACTAGAAGATTCTTCAGGTCTCTTTAGCTCCACCATTCTATGAGTCTATAGGGTTCCACAGCCCCCCACCTCCACCCCTAGTGGCTGCCTTCTGTCCTGACCACCCACTACTCCCCACTCCTAGTTCTTTCTTTAACCTGATTTAAATCCATCTTGCTGCATCCTAAATAGTGGCAGCTAGAAGGGAGGGTCTTCTTCCAACACTTCCCGTTTTCAAGATCAGAGACAGTGAGGGAGGGGGGAAAAGAGACAGGACACCGAGAAACCTAGAGAAGAGAAAGGAGTAAAATAAGGGGTAGAGAGATGACCAGCTAAGACCCAAGTAAATATGTGAGAAACCATCTGACTGGCTAGAGAGGTAGGGAACGAGCCTCAGCACTGTCTCTAGTCATTTTCCCTGTAAGCATTTCATAGCTGCATCTCTGCGCTCCCACTAAATGTAGGCGTGAGTGTGCATGCACACGTACACACATGTGTGCTTAGATTGTGGGGAAGGCCTGGCTGGCTGTGGGGCTGTAGCAGGGCAGCAGTCCTTTCCTGGCCAGAGACTTCTGCCCCTACCTGCAAAATTATCTTCCCCTTTTCACAGCCCCCTCCCAGCCTCCAAGCCTTCTAGCACTAGGTCTCTGTGCTTTCAAAACAGCTCCCTGTCTGAGTGCTACCTCCAGGAAGTGCTGAGCTGGTTGAATGGGGGAATGGAAGGGAGGAGAGCCAGTCCTCTTTCCTCCAGAGCACGACCCCATCAGACAACCTCCCTTTACCTCCCCTCCCCTCCACCTCTTTCATCACTGCCACCTGACAGCTGCAAAAACAGCCCTCCTCACCCTGAGGAGTGGACTGCAGAGGATAGGCCTACTTCCCAGCTGGGGGTGGGGGTGGGTCTGAGGCAGCAACATTCCCAGCAGTGCCAATACCCTCTGCCTCCCTTCTCCCATAATTAAAGAAACAAAAGGGAAAGACCTCCCAGCCAACCCCTACAGCCACTTTGCAGTCACCCCACCTTCCCCAAATCCCTGTCCAGCCTGCCCCCAACTCTGCCCTCCAAAGGTAGCCTGTATTTCTCAGACCTTGGAAAGTCACATGGGGATATCTCACCCTGAAAGACAGATCTGCTCTTGGAATGCAGGGAGACAGTGATGAATTCGCCCACACACTAGCAACCTACTTCCGTTAACTACTGTGTCCAAATAATTTCTTTAAATCACCAAAGGTGAGGCTGGGGGAGGGGAAGGCAAATCTGTGACATCAATCTTCAGTGGGGATTCCTCCTCCAAACCTGGCCAGGGCCAGGCAGGAGAAAAACTCTGCACACACCATACTCTGGGGACTTCCGGGGCAAAGTGAAGGAAGTGAGACCCACCCCCACCCCGGCACCCCACAGCGCCTCCTGTGACCTCAGTTATCTTCAAGCCAGCCCACTCCCTTGGGTCCTTGGAAAAACAACACAGATATGGGTTCAAGCACCCCTTCCTGGAGGTTTCAGGGCTCTGGCTGCTCCTGGACAGTGTGGGGCTGCTCCTCAGAGCATCCTGACCCCTCAGACAGTCAAGAGAGCATCCCCTGTGTGATCAGCATCCAGGGGCGCCCAAAAGAGCAGGGCATGAGGATGATAACTAAGATCTGTACTGCAGTTCCCAGTTTACTCATTCCTTCTCAAATTACCCTACTTAATGCCCTCATTTTACAGTTGAGGAAGTAAAGACTCATAGGAGTTGATGTGCCCAAAGCTACCAGCTAGAAAAGGGACAGATCTGAATCAAGCACTGGTCTTCTACCTCTAAAGTCTGCTTCAGGGGACTTCCCTGGTGGTCCAGCAGTTAAGACTCTGTGTTTCCACTGCAGGGGGTGCAGGTTCAATCCGTGGTTGGGGAACTAAGATCTCACGTGCCGCGCAGTGTGGTCAAAAAAAATAAGATAAAATAAAGTCTGCTTCAGGAAGATCATGTCCTGGTAGGGTAGGAGGCCAGGAAACAGGTAACATTTCAGTTGCTAAGTATGTCCACATACCCTTGGCTCTGGAACACAGTATCATCAGCTCAAAACTACAGTTCTAGCCCCTGCCCTGCTTACACTGCCTGCCTCCAAGCCAGTCTCCAGCTGGATGTTTGTACATCTTGAGGGTGGGCCAGGTGGGGCCCAGGAGGCAGAAGGGACAAAGGGAAATGCTGACATTTCTCCAGGGCCCAGGAGCAGTAGAGGGTATGAGAACTGGGCAGATGGACCTGAACATGCCATGTGGGAAAGCTGGGCTACGGGAAAAGTGTGGACACAACGTGGCCTGGCTAAAACATGGCTTTGCCCAATTGGCGACCTGAGCATTTCTCCCTTCCTCCATTCTCCCCAGGCCTCTCCAAACCACCTGCTTCAGATGTGATTCTTTCCAAATGGGCTCCCCTCTCCCACAAAGGGCTGGCATGTGGAGGGATGTTGTGGACTGATTACTGACATTGCAGCCTTCTTCCAGCAGCAGCAGGCTGGGGAGCTGGCAGCCCAGACCACAACAGGAGCAGCTTGTGATGGTCTGTTCCAGCAGATTGGAGAGGGTTCCCCATGGCTTAGACCTGAGGCTGAAAAAGCGGGAAAGAGGAGGCCCGCAAGCTCTTGCCCAACCAGCCTTCTTATTGGTGGCTTAAAATACAGGTGCCCATATGGAATCTCCCTGCCTGGAGGGAGAAAAGTCAGCATTATCCAGCCCTGTGATTCTAATGGCTGTTGAGGCTCAGTATTGGGATCCCCCTTAGAGGTCCTCAACCTGTCCCAGGCCCTGGAGTTCCCAGAAATGAGGGGAGGGCAAGCAGGAACCAGTCACTGGCACTTGCTGGCTCCCTCCATGCCTCTTAATAGTAGAAACTCATCTCTTCTCTCAAGTATTTCATTGAAGGGGGTAGTTGGGGCGGGGGAGAGAATATCTTTCTGTCTCAGGGCTTTATGGAACTGCCAGTAGTTTGAGTCATCTAGTCAGATCAAATGCATCATGAGATGTCAAGAGAGCAAGAGACAAATACTTTGAGATGGGATTCAAGGCATGGCCTCCTCTCTGCAATTATCTGGTTACCCTTAAATTAGGGCACTACAAATATACGCTCTGTAGATCAAAGCCACAGAACACAAATTTTTTAAGAGCAGCTGCAGAGGGACTTCCCTGGTGGTCCAGTGGCTAAGACCCCGCGCTCCCAATGCAGGGGCCCCAGGTTCGATCCCTGGTCAGGGAACTAGATCCCACATGCTGCAACTAAGAGATTGCATGCCGCAACTAAAGATCCCTCATGCCGCAACGAAGATCCCACGTGCCACAACTCAGACCCGGCTCAGCCAAATAAATAAATAAATATTTTTTTTTAAAAAAAGAGCAGCTGCCGAAATAGTAGCCAACACAGAACTGCAGGGTCTTAGAGTTAACTGGTCCTCAGGGATTCCCCAGATTCCAGGCCAAAGGCCCTCATCACCTATCTGGTGACAGAACAAATAGGCTTTTGGATTTTGAAGGGGGAAGCAGGTGATGCAGGAGAGAGACTTTCATGCACACAGGTGCTCAACAAATTTTGGATGAGGGTCACTGGTACAGGAATATGCTTCCAGAGAAGCTCACTGTCTTCTAATGCAGGAGAGAGAAGGCTGGAGTGGGGGGGGCGGGTGTCTTCTTATTTCAGCCAAGGTGACCAAGGGGCCTAATCTGGCATCTCTACCAAAATGGAGGTGGGAAGACAGGTTACCATGTATTAGCCGGGCCTGCTACACTGGCATGAATCATTCTCAGGACACTCTGAGCCTATCTAGGCCCTGACCTTTGTCTAGATGCTTCTCTCTAGCTGAGGCTGGGAAGCTGGTGCAGACACTCACGACCTTACTCTTCACAGCGCAGCCATTAAGGAGCCTGATTAGCAGAGCCCCATGCTGGGCTGCTAATGGGTTGGGGACATTAAGCATAAATGGTTTCCCAGTCATGGGCATGAGCAAAGCCCAGGAAGAAACAAATATTTTAATCTCAAAGAAACAGAAATCTAGGAGGGGAGGGGGTTCCCTCTGCTTACTGTGCATCTATTGTTCTCCAATCCTCCACCTGCAACAGTTTCTGCAACTCTCAGATCCAGGGATTCCCTGCCTGAGGAGGGCCTCTCACGACCTCCATGCATGGCAGGGGGTGGGGGTTGGCGGGAACCAGATCTGCATGCACCCAGACATATGGGAGTAGAGGAGATTGTCAAGGATTCACAGGGAGGGTGATTCCTGGGACTGGGACTTCCTTGGCCAATAACCCTGATAATCAGGAAATCCTTGACATCTAATTTAATCTTGTGATAACTCAAGGCCCACTTCCTGGTAGCTGGGGAATTAGAGGAAAGGACTGGAGTGGAAGGTCAGGGATGGGACACCTTTAGACCCAAATTAGTTGCTCTAAGCCAGCGGTTTTCCCAATGTGGTTGGGACCAGCAGCTGGGAACTTGCTATGAATGTAAGTTCTCAGGCCCTACCCCAGACGTACTGAATTAGTAAATTCTGGCTGTGACAACCTGCAATCTTATTTTAACAAGCCCTCCAGGTAGTTCCAATGCTTGTTTAAGTTTAAGAGCCACTGCTCTTGGCTCTACCTCTCAGATGGAAGGGAAACGTCAAGAGAAGGGAAAATTAGGGGGGGGGATGCAACAAGCAGCCTCATCCAAAGGGGAAAAAAAAAAGGAACTTGCCCAATGTGGAAATCCAAAGCTAGGCCTCAGAGGAGTCCTCTGATCTTCTTGGACTATAAATGTCAGAACAGTGTCTAAGTGGCCCTGCAGAGAGGAGTCTGGGGAAAATAACCAACCCTGACCTTTTGCATTTTGCCCAGAGCAGGAAAGGATAATGGTAATTTATCTCCTGCTCAGCTTTTCTGAGCTACCTTTCCCTTCAGCTGGGCCCCCCTAAAACTCCCATCCCTCCACTCCATCTCCCTAGCGCTTTGGCTACCTGCTATGTCTTATATCTTTTCCCCTCATCCATTGAATGAGAACTATTTCAAACTATTTCTTAAGCAGACCAGTAGTGAGTAAGGCCCTACTCCATAAAGAGTAAGAGACAGAAGCCCATCATAACCTAAAACTATAATCTATACTAAGGCAGCCTTTCTTCATACCCAGCCCTCTGCCCCTACCTAGGCCATACCAGTTCACAGTGCTACCATAAAGAGAGGAATCACTCTTTTCCTGATCTTTTATACTGCACCTGAATGGCCAGACTTGCAAAGGAAAAAAAAAAAAGGACAAAATTTAGGCTCTTAACCAACCTGTAAGTTTCCTGAGGGCCAGTACTAATCTATAGTACTTGTTGTCCTTTTATATACACTGTACTAAATACCTAATGCACTAGCTGCCTAATGAATATTTGATAAACTGAACTGAAGGGAGTGCCCAGAAGCAAGAAACTAACTAGTCTCTGTTTCCAAAATGGAACCACAACAGAGATCAAGAAATGGGTCCTCCCTGAAAGGATTAGGAAAGAAGCCCCATCCTGCCACCTTTGATCCCAGGCACTGCCATCTTCATCCATTCATTCAATCATTCAACAAGAATTTATAGCACACCTGCTATATGTGGACCATAGATCTTATGGCCTAGTGGGGAGAAACATATATTTCAGGTGGCGTTAGTTGTCTTGGAAAAAAACCAAAGTAGGTAAGGGGGCTAGGGGTGGTGGGAATAGGGGTTAAGAAAAGCTATTCTGAGGAGGTAGCATTTGAGCAGATACCTGAAGGAAGTGAAGGAGCTAGACTTGCAGCTATCTGAGGGGACAGCGTCCCAGGCAGAGGGAATAGCAATGCAAAAGCCCTGCAGTGGGGGCATTTTGCAAGGAGTCCAGCATGCCTGGAGTGAAGTAAACAATGGGGAGATCGGTAGGAGATAAGATCAGAGAGAGAATGGTGCTCAAATTACATAGGACCTTGTAGACTATGGTAAGGATTTTAGAATTCATTCCTATTGAGAGAGAAGTGATTAGAAAGTTCCGCACAGAGGAGTGACATGTTCTGATTTTAAAGGACTACTCTGGCTTCTGTGTTGAGAACAACCTGCAGGGAGCAGAGCAGAAGCAGGAAAACCACATAGGAGCTACGGCAGAGCCCACTTATTTTCCCCCAAAATTCAGTCTCTCCTTCCACATTTTAGCTTGGCACAACGCTGCTCAGAAAAAGGACTACATTTCCCAAGCCCCCTTGCAGCTAAGTGTGGCCATGTGACAAAATGCTGACAGATGGGATGTGAGCAGAGGGATATCTGTAACTTTCAGGTCATGTTCTTATAGGAAGGGACCTGCCATCCACTTCTTCCTTTTCCCCTTTCCATGGACTCGAATCTCATGGACATGAAAGTGGCAGCTGGAGCAGCTATCTTAGGCCACAACATGGAAGTTATATGTTGAAGATGACAGAGCAGCAAGCCACGAGAAGCTAAGATCCCTGACATTATGGAGTGACTGTATCAAGCCCAGACCACTTATGCACAGGTTCATACTTGAGAAAGAAGTAATCTATCTTGTACAAAACACTATATTTTGGAGACTCTGATGTAGCAGCCTAATCTAAATTGTAACCAATTCAGAGGTGACTGCAATTGCCTAGGCAAGTAATGATGGTGGCTCTGATGAGGGTGGGAATGGTGTAACTGGAGATAAGTGACCAGATTCTGGAGATAATCTAAAGGGTAGAACTGACAACATTTTCTAAGGAATTAGATAAGGAGGCATGAAAGAAAGAGAGGATCCAGGAAAGACACCAAAGTTTGGTATCTGGTAGAGTTGCATTTATTGCCGTGGAAAAGACTGGGGGACAGTGAGTTTGAGTGGACTATGAGCAACATTCACAGGGAGACGTCAAGTAGCAGCTGGATATGAGTCTACCGTTCAGGGGAGATGTAGGGGCTGAAGATATCCATTTGGGAGTCATTAACATGTAGCTGACTTTAATGTCCTAAGATAGATGGGATTACCTAGGGAGAGTGGAGAAACAACAAAGGTATGATGACAGGTCTAGGGCATCAGAGATGGGGGAAATGAGGAGCCAGCACAGGAAACTGAGGAGGTGGAGGAGAAATGAGAGGAGTGTCTGGGAAGCCAAAGGAAGAGGATGTTTTAAGAAGAAACGAGCGAGACTGCCCCGGTGGTGCAGTGGTTAAGAATCCACCTGCCAATGCAGGGAACACAGGTTCGATCCCTGGTCCGGGAAGATCCACATGCCACAGAGCAACTAAGCCCTTGCACCACAACTACTGAGCCTGCAGTCTAGAGCCCGTGAACCACAACTACTGAGCCTGTGTGCTGCAACTACTGAAGCCCACACGCCTAGAGCCTGTGCTCTGCAACAAGAGAAGCCACCGCAATGAGAAGCCCGCACACAGCAACAGAGTAGCCCCCGCTCGCCACAACTAGAGAAAGCCCATGTGCAGCAACAGAGACCCAACGCAGGGGCTTCCCTGGTGGCTCAGTGGTTAAGAATCCGCCTGCCAATGCAGGGGACACGGGTTCGAACCCTGATCCGGGAAGATCTCACATGCTGCGGAGCAACTAAGCCTACGCGCCACTACTAGTGAGCCTGTGCTCTAGAGCCCGCAAGCCACAGCTACTGAAGCCCGCACGCCCGCACGCCTAGAGCCTGTGCTCCGCAACAAGAGAAGCCACGGCATTGAGTAGCCCACGCACCACAACGAAGAGTAGCCCCCGCTCAACACAACTAGAGAAAGCCCGCGCAGCAACGAAGACCCAACACAGCCATAAATAAATAAACAAACAAACAAACAAATAAATAAATAAAAAGACCCAACGCAGCCAAAATAAGTAAATAAATAAATCTTTAAAAAAAAAAAAAAAGAAGAAGAAACGAGCAACCATCCATATCAGATGTTGCTGCTAGGATGAGTAAGAGGAGGACTAAGAGATCCCGCTGAAATGAGAAGCCACCAGTGACACTGACAAGAGAATTTTCAGGGAAGCATTGAGGACAAAAGAGAATGAAAGGAGAGGAAGTGGAGACAACTCTCAATTCCCGTCAGGTAGAAATCATTCCGGCAATCTGACTACCACCCTTCCTATCACAGTCCCAAGCATTCTGAAGGACAGGAGGGCCTGTCCAGCCACTGAACCTTAACCAGCTCCCCTTCCCCACATGTCTGAATGACACTGCAGTCTCTCCTCTCCCAGCTTCCCAGGCCTCCCTGCAGCTATACCTCTGCCCTGCTGGCTCCCAAGGCTGCTTTCAAGGACTGCCTGGGCAGGCTAGGCAGCCAGGCCTGACACTCCTGGATCATAATTAGTGCTGCTGCTAACGATGTTTGGCCCCTGTGGAACAGCAACCTGGGAAATTCTGATACTTCCAATTTTCCCCCTCAGTGCTTTCCCGGATGTAATTTCCCAGCCAGCGCCTGTGCTCCAGCCCTGGGCCCTGGCTGCCTCCTCACCAGGGAAAATTAAAGAGGTGACTCAGATGCCATTCCAGAAGGCCTAATCAGTTACCTGAAGTCATCTCCTGGTCATTATCACAGCATTATCATATTAACACACGTGCAACTTTGTGGGAGGCAGGGAGGTTACCGTGAGGAAGGGGTGGGGGCACCAGCCCAGCTCCACACAACACATAATGAGCATCGCTAGTGGTGTGATCAGAAAACTGATGGCTACAGAGAAAGGAGCCCTCCCAGAAAGCTCTGGAATTTCCAACAGAGATGCAGATCAACCACCCACTCTTCCCTGATGATCATTCTCTCTGGTGCTCCTCTCCAGGGCAGAGAGCCTCAGCAGTCAGAGCACCGGACACTGCCCCGTAGCCTAGCATCTTGAGGCTGGGCCTGGTCAAGTCTCAAACCCAGTTCTCCTATGCCTCAGCAGCTTCAAGTCTTGGCCTCTTGCCCTAGAAAGTGCTCAGTTCATAGCTGTGTCCTGACTTCCCAGGTCTGGGGACTTTACTTCATTGCCCTGATGGGCTTCCAGCCCTCTAGGGCAGGGGCTGTGGTGGGCCCCAGGCCTCATGGTCTTAGAGGAGAGGCCAGAGGGTTGCCTTGGGTTAAGGGCACCAGGAGTTACTGGACCTTGGCTTCTGCCACAGGGGATGAAAACAGAAACCAGCGTGTACAAAGCACTTGCTAATGGGAGACCAATTTAAAGCCTTTTTTTTTTTAAATGTAAAGTATACATGACATAAAATTTACCATTTTAACCATTTTTAAATGTACAGTTCTGTGGCATTAAGTACATTCACATTGTTGTGCAGCCATCACTACCATCCCTCTCCAGAGCATTTTCATCTTACCCAACTCAAACACTGTACCCATCAAACACTAACTCCCCCAGTGTAGGGTCTTGCATATTTATCTCATAATCCTTATTGCGAGGTAGGACTTTTCTCCATTTCTGCCAATGAGGATACAAGAACAGACTGGGAAAGTAGTGCTGCCCTTCCCAAGGACAGATAGGCAGGAAGAGGATTTGAATCCCAATCTGCCCAGTTCCAAAGCCTGTGCTCTTTGTATTTCCTCACTCTGACCTGCCCAAAGTCTAGGGCCTTTATGGGAGTGGCATCACTGAGTGATATCACTGATGACTAGTCACTTCACACATGATGTTGCACACCGAACTGTAACTGGCAGCACAAGGGCTTCCAGCTAGCATGGTGTGTACTTCTCAGGAAGGATTCCCAAAGCAAGGCCAGCCGCTATTAATCAATCTTTTGACCACCTCACAGCACCCAGTAGGAAAGTGTTCCTCACACATCCTTTTTTTTTGGCCGTGCTGCACGGCATGCGGAATCTTAGTTCCCCCACCAGGGATCGAACCTGCACCCCCTGCAGTGGAAGCACAGAATCTTAACCACCGGACTGCCAGGGAAGTCCCTCACACTTCCTTCTCTAACTTGGTACCTCTCTCCAAAGCTGACTATGTTCACTCCCACAGTGTTGGGCCCTTGAACTGCTCAGGGACTCCCCCTCTGCAGTGTGGAAAAATGAGACGAGTACAGGCTATGCAGTCAGATGAGCTTGGGTTCAGATTCTGACTCTGTCACTGTATAACTCTGAGAGTCCAACTCTTATGGGAAAAGAGGACTCCCCCCCAAGTTAGCTCAAGCATATAAGGTTAGGGTCAGATCATGAGAAGCCACATAGGGCCTCCAGGGGCAGGCATTTGAGCTGGGGAGGAGTCTAGATTCAAGGCTCCTCAGCACCTGGAGGTCATGGCTCTTCCTTGTCAGGCTCCACTCACTGCTAATGTGATTCAGCTGCACTGGGCAAGTTGGCTTCTCTTGCAGGCTCTGGTTGCTGCTGGAGAACTCTTTGCTTTAGGTTGAGGTTTCTAATAGAGGGAATCAGATTGGCTCAACTTATCTTTTTTCCACTGGACCATAAATTAGAGGTGACTGGCTAGCCCATGAACTGACTGACCTTGGGTCAGAACCTTCCTCTGGTTCAATCACCTAAGGGCAGAGGGGGATGGAAGTGGGTAAGTGGTAGTTTAAGACATTGGGGTGAGGGGTGTCATGTGGTATACAACATTGCCTGCAGCCAAGTTTTGACCAGTACAGAGTCACAAGGGGAATGTGGAGTGGGTGGATAAACAGACCTAATATACCATCCTGACTGTGTTGCTTACACTATCTCTCTGGGCCTCCGTTGTTTTCTCATCTAAACAAGCGGGAAAATAATTCCTACTTCATAGGGTTGTTGTAAAGACTAAATGAAAAGACTAAATGAGAGAACAACAGTCAAAGTGCCTGGTCGTTGCTTAACAACACAGTAGGTGCTTAATAAACATTGTTTCCCTTCCCTCCTATAGGAAGGACCACTTCCAGTTCTATATTGACCTCAGCTAAAAAAAAACAAAAATAAAGAAAACAAAAAAAACCCAAGATGGGGTTCTGTTTTCTACAGCAGATTGAAGTCTCCCTGAGGACAAACATTATGACTCATCCTCTTTTTGTTTCCCTCTTGGAACCTCCACTTCATATACTTTATTCTCTTCTGCTGAAATGAGCCTCCTAGCCAAGCACCTAGTGGGAGAGAGAGATGTGTCCTCCTTTATATTCCTGAAGGGCCAGAATTGCTAGCTAACCCTCTCCAAAAGCCATTGGCAGCATGAGTGATAGGGAGCAAAGAGGGCTTCTATGTCAAAAGGAAGATTGATGTGTCCCCACGCTTAGGAGGATGCTTTGATGGAAAGCCTCGCACAAGGCGGTATTTTTCTTTGAAATGCTATGAGACAGTAAAAATAAAAATAGGTCTTCCCCCAACCCAGGGACCTGGGCAGACGACTTATTTTTCAGTGGTTAATCTATGCTCAGAGGAATTGTCCTGGGCCTCATTTGATCACTAACTCAGTAAATATTTATAAAACATCTGTTTTCATGGAACTTACAGTCTCGTCAAGGAGGGAATTTACAGTCTAACCAAATAATCCCACTCATGAATATATAAGTACAAACCATGATGAGCATTATGAAGGAAAGGAACATGTTTAAGGAGAGCATATACCAAAGAACCTGACCTCCCCTGACTGGGGAGTCAGACCATTTTAATTTTGACCTTCATCCTGAGAGCAATGGGAGGTCATTAAAGGGTTTAAGCAGAGTTTTGGCAGGATCAAATATGTGTTTTGAAAAGATCACTCAGCTACCATGAGGAGAATGGATTGAAGGGAGACTGTTGTGGTAATTCCAGCAAGAGATAAGTGTGCCTCTAACTTCAGTAGTGGTGGTGGTGATAGAGAGAAGTTATGGACTAAAAAGAAATTTAGGAGGTAAAATTAACAGGACTTGGTGATTGATTGGATATGGAGGAGGGCAAATGTGGTGAGAACAAGGATTCCAGCTTGTATAACCTGATGGAAGAAAACCAGGGAGAAGACCACAAGCAAAGTCTTAGGTTGCTTCAGGAGCCTTTGAGACATCCAACCGCCAAGGTTGACAGCTAGATACATGAGTCTCCAGCTCCAGGCAGGGGTCAGAGCTAGGGATAATAAGTGTGTGGGTCATTTGTTCAAAAGCAGTTCAAAAGCAGT
This sequence comes from Physeter macrocephalus, assembly GCF_002837175.3. Taxonomy (NCBI): domain Eukaryota; kingdom Metazoa; phylum Chordata; class Mammalia; order Artiodactyla; family Physeteridae; genus Physeter; species Physeter macrocephalus. Next base: position 135,128,361 of record NC_041221.1, read on the forward strand.
AGATTAGTTTGCCTAAGGAGAGAGCAGAGAGTGAGAAGAAAAGAGGAACGTGGCCACAGGGTTTAGGGCAGTGGTTTTCCAAGTATGATCCATGGCCCACTGGGAGGTACCTAAGACCCTAAAGGTCCATAAGGTCAAAACTATTTTCATAACACAGTTAAGACATTATTCTCCTTTTTCACTGTGTTGACATTTGCACTGATGGTGCAAAAGCAATAGTGGGTAAAATAGCTTGCACCTTGCAATGACACTAAACTGTACAAGTAGTTCTTGTATTCTTCACTGCAGTAAAAAAATTTTTCACTCTAACTTAGGACTGTCCTTGATAAAACTGTAAACCCTATTAATTTTTACTAAATCTCAACCCTCGAGCACATCTTTTTAATATTCTGTCTGGGGAAATAGGAAGCACACATAAAGCACTTCTGCTGTATCTCGAGTATAATGGTTGTCTCTAGGAAAAGCACTTTGGCAATTTTTTGAGTTTCAAGCTGAATTACCCTCCTTTTTCATGGAACATCATTTTTACTTATTAGAATGACTGGAAGACAAACTAACATTATTCAGATTTGAGTGTTTGGCAGACAGTTTCCCAAAAATGAACAAACTTAGCCTGTCACTTCAAGGAAAACAACTGACAGCATTTGTTGCCCATGATAAAATTCAAGCTTTCAAGGGAAAATTAGAATTTGGAACACTTGTATCTGCCACCAAGAACTTGATGGCTTCCCAATGCTTAAAGATATCTCTGATGAGATTGATGGTGATACAATGAATGTGATTTTTAAAATACTGTACATGAAATGTATCAACATTTGGAAGATCTGTATAACTTATTTTCCAAGAGACCAATGCATGATGTTACTAAATTTATTTAAAGTGCAAGGTAAACCAATGGATTTTAATGTAATAGAGTAGGAATCGATTGATATGGTTTCAGATTCCACGCTGCAACTGATCTTTAAGAAATTACCATGTGTTGGGATGAACTGGGAGATTGGGATTGACATACATACACTAATATGTATAAAATAGATAACTAATAAGAACCTGCTGTATAAAAAATAAATAAAATCAAATCCAAAAAAGAAAGAAATTACCATGTATCGAGTTTTGGTGTAGTATCAAAGAAAAATATCCACAATTATTTGAAAGCTAAAATACTTCTTCCTTTTCCAACTCTCTGAGGCCAGAATTTCATCATATACTTCAACCAAAACAACATATTGACACTGATTGGATGCAGAAGCAGAAGTGAGAATCCAGGTATCTTCTAATATGAAGCTGGATATTAAAGAGATTTACAAAAATATAAAACGCCAATCTTATCACTAATTTTTTTTGTTTTGTAAAATATAGTTTCTCTGTCACCAAAATATTTATGTTAAACATGTAATGGTTTATTGTTGTTATTTTTAAATGGATTAATAAATATTCTTTTAATTTCTCAGTTTTAATTTTTAGTACAGTAAATACTGATAGTATAACCCACAAACAAAAGCTCTGGGAGGCCCTCAATAAGTTTTTTTTCTAAAGGCGAATTTTATTTGAGTAAGTGTAAATTCAAAACAGTAAGCATATCTTAGATGTCTTACCTGGAAATCACATTCCTTCTTTTTTTTTTTTTTTTTTTTTTTTTTGGGCATGGCACTTGGCATGTGGGATCTTGCTTCCCTGACCAGGGATCAAACCCTTGCCCCCTGCACTGGAAGTGCAGAATCTTAACCACCAGACCACCAGGGAAGTCCCCTCAATAATTTTTAAGACTGTAAAGGAATCCTGACAGCAAAAACTTTGAGAACTGCTGATTTATAAACTGAAATCCCCTCATTTTAAGAGGTCATTCTGGGGCTTCCCTGGTGGCGCAGTGTTTGAGAGTCCGCCTGCCGATGCAGGGGACACGGGTTCGTGCGCCGGTCCGGGAAGATCCCACATGCCGCGAAGCAGCTGGGCCCGTGAGCCATGGCCGCTGAGCCTGCGCGTCCGGAGCCTGTGCCCCGCAACGGGAGAGGCCACAACAGTGAGAGGCCCGCGTACCGGGAAAAAAAAAAAAAAAAAAAGAGGTCATTCTATCCATCTCCATCAATAAACAGCTTGGAATAAGGTATCTCTCCTAATTTGCAAATATCTCTAGGGAAGAGGAAACACTACAACTCACATATACCCATAATGCTTTGGAGCTGCAGAGATGGACCCCATAAGTTTCCAAAAGGGTCTAGGGAAAGCCACCTATCAGAAAGTCCTCACCCTATCCTTCTCTCTTCCCCTAAAAGGTAATGGCTCAAATAAGTTAGTTAAACCCAAAATCTTACTCCATCAGTTCTACCACCTCTTCTCATCAGCACATCCTACCCTTGATTTTTCAATCTTCTGCTGGTTGAGGCAGTGCTAGAGGAAGGGAATATGAAGGGGCAGATAGGGTCAGACGTATTTCTGAAATGCCAGCACATTCAATTTGTCGGGTATTTTGTGTGAATTTCCTCTTGAGTTCAAAGGCTCCTAACTCAGCAGAATTAAAATGGAATGAAGTAATTAGAGCAGCAGGCTGCGAGGATGTTCTGGGCCTGGCATCACAGGAAATGTGGGGCAGAAGGAAAGGAAGAAGAGAAGAGAGCCTTAAAGAGAGGGCTAGGCAAGAGACCCATCCCAAGGGCCTGCTCCTTGGGAAAGCCTCCCCCCACCTCCCTAGTCCCTTGGTCAGCAGCTCTCGCCTCAGCTCTGCTTCCTAAGAATCTATCCTGGTCCGGCCCCTCACAATCAGACCCCAACCCTCCGTTTCTAGTCCCCTTTTCGGAAACTCCCACCAAATACACCTTTCCTCTACTCATACTAAACTCATCATTCTCCTCCTATACCACGGTTCTTTGTGCCTTTGTACATGCAATTATTACATTGTACTGAAATAATTGCTTATATGTCTGACTCTCCTACAAAATCAATGGCTCCCCAACCTCTGGATTTCATGCATGCATTGCATCCTACTCACTAAGCAAACTGCAAACTCACAACAAGACTTTCTCTCTTTGGTCCCCAAACAGATTCCTAAATTAGTTCAAACCCATAAGCCCTAAGCTATCAACAGGATAATGCAGTCTTTTTATACTACAGTAGTTTGAGTTTAGGTGCTAATGCTTTGCTGATCGCAGGAGCAAGACTGGCTAAGTGATATGATTAAAGGGATTGGTGGGTGGGTTATTTGTGCCTGGGCCATGGAAAACCTGAATGCCTGGTTAATTTTGATAAAAGCTGGTGACCACATTCCATTACCCCATAAAAGACAGAGTCAGAGGCTTCTCAATCTGGAGCAGACTGTTTCTGTTTCACCAGCTTTTCCTGTTATACTTGCTGGATTTCTCTGTAGAGTTGTTGTCCTTCCCCCCACTAGAGGAGATGAACCCAGAAGTCCTGGGCCTATGAGCTCCTAGAACATCAGCTATCCCCTCAGTGCTGTCAGGAGAAGCAGCTGCTCTCTAGAGAGGAGATTTATGAACCCTCTTAGGGTTTATTTATGACTCTCTTAGGACCAGGGACTCTCCCCTTCCCTTATTTCTGAGTCTAGGGAGGGTGGGAAGTAGCATGAGAGCCTGCTTTTGTCTCAGTCATTACTGGTAAATCCTTGTTCACAGCATAGGTCCACTCCTTTGGATGAAAAAGGCCTTTTCTTAGTCTCACTGCTGGAATGAGGAAGTTAACCTTCACCAGTAGATTTCTCTCACACACACAATTTTTGAGATATGGCTGATTTTTCATTTTGCCAAATAAGTAAACTTAAAAGAAAAAAACTACCATCGTCTTTTCAGGACAGTGTGAACATACGAATATAACCTCACATTAAAGAGGAGAGGTTTTATACTGAATATATTTAGCTTTATTTAAAGACTAATTGCATTGTCCTTTTTTTTTCTCATTTCACCATGGTGGTGAAATGGACCAGTGAATACTCTAGTATGGAGTTTGGGAATAACTAAACCAGACTATAAGCTTCTCTGAGCAGAGTTGTTTTTACTCATTTGTATTTTCCCAGGACGTAACTCAGAGCTTTATGACAAGTGCTCACCACATTTTTGTGGAATAAAAGAGGAGAAAATGGAGGAAGGAAAGAATTTCCCAACTGAGAACGATGACAGGAAATAGATGTCAAGCCCTAATGTACATGGGACCCTGGAACAAACTGTCTCTACCCCGACTCCGCTGTGTGACCTCTTTATAAAGAAAAGAGCTGCTTACCCTACTCCCTTGTTTAACAGCATTTAGTAGTTCCCCACTGCCTATGTGTTAAAGTCCAAACTTGTTAGCAGAGTACACCAGTCCCTTCACAATTGGTCTCCAACTTCCCTTTCTAGTCCTCTTTTCAGACACTCTTGCAGCATATCCCTTACCTCTACTCATACTAAATTCACCATTCTCTGTATCCACCACAGTCCTTTGTGTCTTTGTAATTCCTGTTCCCTGTCTGGAATCTGCTTTTTCCCTCTATTCAGATTGGCCAACTCTCAACTCATCCTTTAAGAAGAGCAGCTTAAGTGCCTCTTTTCCTCCCTCTTTCATGTTAGCTGTTCCCTCCTCTGAGATCACATGCTACCTGTACAATAGCAATTACCAACCTGGACTGTGGTTATTTCTATGCCTGTCTCCCCCACAAGACTGTGCCTCTTGAAAGACAGGGACTGTAATTTTTTCCATTCTCACATTTCCAGTGTCTGGCACTGTTTGTGAGTAAATGAGTGAATGAGGGGAAAACAACCCAATTAACCAACCAGCTAACCTCCCTTTCTTGCTGGGCAGTCCAGAGTTAGTATGGCAACTGTGGATTAGGGGAACAAATTCAGGTTCCTTCTCCCATAGGGTATGAAAAGCCATCTGAGATACCTGATTAAAACTCCAGTGTGTACTTCATTACCTTTAGGTGACTGAGGCACTGCTGAGGCTGAGCAAGGAAGATTCAGGTGTCATTTTCCACACAAAGTCACTTACACAAACCCATTCAATTCTACCTTGAAGTTACTAATGCCAAGAACACCAAAAGGGTCCTTGGTGCTCAGTAAAGGAAAAGAGAGTCTGGGTTGAGGGCTTCAAATTTAGGTTTTGTTGAAACTGAAGTCATACCTGAAGAGTAAGTAGAGTCTGGGTGTGTTGATCACTCGCACGCACTCACCAAGTATAAAATGTGGGAAAACAGAATGTTTCACCCATGAAACTGTCCTTTTCTATGGTCTTTATCTGGTTGTTCCTAATTATTATTATAATTTTAATGAGTCAAACCCCCCCCTCATTCCATATCAACTTGTTCCCTGTCTTTGGGCCATTAGACTTGAAAAGCGAGAGCAGGATGTGCTTCTTGACTCATGTCTTTAATATTACTTGGACATGGTTAAGACTCCTCTGACACAGGCTCCACCTGCCTTTGACAGATTAGGTTAGTTCATTCAAGCAGTTTCTAAACTCTCGGAAATCAGGGATACCTGTGCCTGTCCAAGTCTAGACACACTTGCAGGACCATAGAATTTTAACCTCCGCTGGAGGCCTACAGCAATCTGGAGCCAACAGTGCAGTCATCTTATCATCATCCCAGGGCAGGAGGGAAGTTGGGAAGACCAAGAGACAAGGTTAGGAAAGATCAAGTGGGAGAGGGAAAGCAAAGATATTCAGAGAGGAAAATGACCAAAGGGAACAAGAAAGGGCCAGAAAACAGAGGAAAAGAAAAGAGGAGGGGAAGTATAGAGGTAAAGGATCACACAGGTGAAAGCAGTGAAGGAAATGGCTGAAGGAGAAGGCGCCAATCTCATCAGAAGACACGTTAATTTCCTTGAGAGGAGGGGTAGTCTCATACTTTTGTTTCTTTTAAGACTGTGTGGTGGTTTTTTTTTCTGTTTCTTTTTTTGGCTGTGTTGGGTCTTTGTTGCTGCACACAGGCTTTCTCTAGTTGCGGCAAGCGGGGGCCGCTCTTTGCTGTGGTGCGCGGGCTTCTCGTTGCGGTGGCTTCTCTTGTTGTGGAGCATGGCCTCTAGGCGCACAGGCTTCAGTAGTTGCAGCACGTGGGCTCAGTAGCTGTGGCTCAGTAGTTGTGGCTCACAGGCTCTAGAGCGCAGGCACAGTGGTTGTGGTGCACTGGCTTAGTTGCTCCGCAGCATGTGGGATCTTCCCGGACGAGGGCTCGAACCCGTGTCCCCTGCATTGGCAGGCAGATTCTTAACCACTGCGCCACCAGGGAAGTCCCTCTCATACTTTTTTAATGTATCCCTCATATAACCCCCAAAAGTGCTCAAGAAGTACTTATTGATTCCAGTACTGTTTATGGACAAGGCTTTCAACAGGAGAATCCAAGTGTCTGGTTCATCAGAATCCTGGGACTGGGATTCTGGCGTTCATAGCACTCCTTAATCTCTCTTCCATCCCAGGTTCTCCATCGTGTCTGTGAGAGGCAGGATTTCAGACTGTGTAGACCTTAAGACAGCAAAATCTACCCCAGGGGCAAAACTGCTCCCTGTGCTAGGCCTGTACACCTCAAAGGAGGCCACAGACCTTGGTTAATCCCTCAAGCTGTGATATTTGGCCACTTCTCCCAACTTTTAGTAAATAACTCCCTTTGGCTGGATGCAGAGAAGAGTCAAATGAAGAATTCTAGGGCTTCCCTGGTGGCGCAGTGGTTAAGAATCCGCCTGCCACTGGGGACACGGGATCAAGCCCTGCTCTGGGAAGATCCCACATGCCGCGGAGCAACTAAGCCCGTGCGCTACAACTATTGAGCCTGAGCTCTAGAGCCCACAAGTCACAACTACTGAGCCCACGTGCTACAACTACTGAAGCCCGCGCACCTAGAGCCCGTGCTCCGCAACAAGAGAAACCACCGCGATGAAAAGCCCGCACACTATAATGAAGAGTAGACCCCACTTGCCGCGACTAGAGAAAGCCCGCGCGCAGCAATGAAGACCCAAAGCAACAAAAAAATTAATTAATTAAATAAATAAATTTATTAAAAAAAAAAAATTCTGGATGAAGATGCCCAGTCTCAAGTATACACTCTGCCTGTCTCCCCTTGCAGGGAATGAGTCCTCACAGAGAACTCATGAATTTCAGCACAGTGGCTGCTTTCCCAGAGCCAGCCTCTCTCCCCTGCCCTCTGGTCTAGCTTCTTGTGAGGGGAGGCCAGAAGGCAGGCTTCCTCCAAGTATTCTATGCTCTGCTAGGCTTCTCAATGGCTTCGTGCAGGTGTTTCCAACTCTTTGCCTTCTAGATATTCCAAAAATCTATCCCTAGAGTCATCTTGGTAGAGACCCCAGCAACTTATAACCTACTCTTATAAATTCTTATTTGACCTCCCTTCAGTTTCACAGTTAAATCCAATGCTAATAGTGAAACAGCTCATGTAAAAAAAGTCCTTCAGAGACTAGATGACTAGTCCTCAACTTCCAGCCCTCTTTTCTCATAATCAGAATATTCTAGAGCCCCACTGGAACCTGTTTGAGCACCACCATTTATCTCTAGAAAAGCACGCAATACAGCAAGAGGCTAAGGACATGCTGACATCTGCTCATCAGCAGGCCAGAAATGATGTTTTCAATTTCCTTTCTCATTTATTCCCAGGCTGCTCCCTCCCCAACTTCATAAGCCAGTTCTTATTTCAAAAAGTGAAAGTAATAAAGCTGTTCTCCATTATTCATCAGGTTCCATGCTTCCTCCCAGTCACACATACCCCTCACACCTTCCCTTCCAACTCTTCTCATCACCTTCCTTTTCCCCCTTGGCCTCTTCTCCCTCACCCCTTCCAGATGGAGTTCAGGGTCACTGCCCTTCCTCAGAGTCCTACACTTTCCCTATAACCTTCTGAGCTCATCCTCAGATGGGTTGATGATCACAGTGCTAAATACATACTTCATGATATGCTTTGCATTCACTGATTTCCTCATGCCAATGTCCCAGGCTGTCCATCTATCAGAGATAACCCTACAAAAACCTGCTGTCCCAGAGAGAATTGAAAAGTCTCAGTGGGATACATGGACCATATTCCAGCTGGATTTAATCCTCTCCCATCCCAACAACAGGAATTACCATCTCCAAGTGGGGCTGACACCAAATACCAAGGCACTGGCCTTGCAGACTGTGTCTGGACCAAGAGCCAAGAACTCTGTGGGGACAAGCCCTTCTCTAGGCACCTGCATAGTCGTTCCTCTTGCTGGCATGGTTTGCCATCCTTGAGCAGTAAATATAAAGAGATGAAATAGCGCATGTGGGGTAAGGGATGGGGCTTTGGAATAAAAACCCAAATTTAAGTTCTGCCCTGATACTTACTACATGCATGAACTTGGTTAAGCTACTTAACTTCTCTATGCCTTAGTTGTAAAGTAACAGTACCTCCCTGGTTGGAACAACCAAATGAGAATATGGATGTAAAGCATTTAATGCAGTGCTTGGTACATGAAGAGCACCCAGTAAACGTTAGAAGTTATTATGATCATATATGAATGGACATCAATAAGTCAGATAAACTGTTCACTCATTATAGGCTTTTAAATAAAGAAATACAGCCCTTTTTTTTTTAAGCATTGTCTCTAGGAGTTGCTTTAATGAATTGCTAGGGCAGTGATTTATAAGTACTATATTGTTGGAATGCAAATAGATATTTCAAAGAGGTGAGAAGTAACTTGTTTTCTTGAGTGGGATAACATTCTCCTTGGGATCTTGTTTACAAATTAAAATATTTTGTAAGCAAATAGTACTAAGCTGAACTCCAGTCCTTATTATTTTTTTAATTTAATTTTATTTATTTTTATTTTTGGCTGCATTGGGTCTTCATTGCTGCGTGCGGGCTTTCTCTAGTGGCGAGCGGGGGCTACTCTTCATTGCGGTGTGAGGGCTTCTCCTTGTGGTGGCTTCTCTTGCTGCAGAGCACAGGCTCTAGGTGCGCAGTTTCAGTAGTTGTGGCACGTGGGCTCAGTAGTTGTGGCTCACGGGCTCTAGAGCGCAGGCTCAGTAGTTGTGGTGCAGGGGCTTCGTTGCTCCGTGGCATGTGGGATCTTCCCGGAGCAGGGCTCGAACCCGTGTCCCCTGCATTGGCAGGCGGATTCTTAACCACTGTGACACCAGGGAAGTCCTCCAGTCCTTATTTAGGTGAAATGATCACAGTACTGTACTTCTGAGCTTTGAGTAAAAGAGGTTTTTAGCCTATAGAAAAGGGGCCATTGCTCAAATGAAATGCTCTAATTTCAAAAGCAGGAGGAAAAATGTCAATCTTTAGATTTTTCCTTTTATACATCTTTATTCTAATGTTGCAAAATATTGGGTAATGGACAACCTATTGCACAAATACAGTCCATTTTCAATTATTCATGTGTGGGTTGTCCAAGGCAGATATCTAACCAACGCTGTGTTTGCTTCTTTCTGTTCTATCTGCCCTTTATCTTTATTGCCCCCCACCAAACACACACACACACCACACACACACTCATACATTCACACACACACTCACAAACCCTCTTACACACACACACATTCCACTTTGCCCAACGCAAGTCAGGCCCAGAACTGCCTATTCTGGTAGTTACAAAAGATGTTGGTCCCTCAGACAAACATCTTTGTTCCTTTTCTCCCTTACTGCAGGTTTCCCTTGCCTAAATATCTCGTGGGGAGGAAAGGGAAAGAAGGAGGAAGGAAGGAAAGGAAATCATGGTATAAGTTCCCCAGCCCAGCAGTGCAGGCTGTGAGAAACAGAAGGCTCCTGTTCCCTGTGTGCTGGCATCTCTCTTGCCATTTTACTGAAACTTTGGGGTGTTTTTCTCTCTGCAGCACCCACGCTCCCTCCCTTTCTGCCAAAGCTCCTTGTTGTGACAGAATGAGAGGCTGATGGGTTGGGGGGAGGGGAGTGCAGCTAGGTAGCCTGAGGGCAGAGTTACAGCTCCCCCTCCAGGAGCAGGGGGCGGTGGAAGATTAAGCTACAGACAAACCCTAGAGGCCCCCCTAGTGCTGAAGCTCACACATACCCATAGCATCTGTACACACACAGTGCTGTGCAACACCTCCCAAACTCACGTATACACACACACACACACACACACACACACACACACACACACACATGCAGGACTGGAACTTGGTGGGCACAACCATGCATTCAGTAACACTCAAGCAGGAAATTCCATGTCATATTGGCACAGATCTGCCCAAAGCAATCCATGCCCCAGGTCCCCCTACTTTGATCCCTCTCCCTTCTTCTCTTTTTTTTTTAACATCTTTATTGGAGTATAACTGTTTTACAATGGTGTGTTAGTTTCTGCTTTACAACAAAGTGAATCAGTTATACATATACATATGTTCCCATATCTCTTCCCTCTCCCTTCTGATGGGCTAGAGAATGCTGCTGGATTCCGGGCATATTTGTGCATAGGCTCCGTTATCACTCAGCAATTTCAAACACAGGGACCACCAGTGGCAGGGCCAGCAGACTGCTCAACCCTCTCCTTAGTAGTCTCCACTCAGAACACCCATGGGCTCCAGCAGCACACCCTGGAAAACACAGGCCAAAGTCCTGATTAGGGGGCAGAGAAAGTGTGGGCTATAGGCCACAGGCTGTGGCCTCCTCATTCCCTTCAGCCTCAGCTGATGTCCCAGGCTTGTGTGAGGGAGAGGCCCATGTAGAGACATGAAAGAGGGAGAAAGGATTCAATGGCCTCTCAAAGTTCTCTCAAAGCTCCAGGAGAACCAGCCAATGAAAGCCAGCTGATACATCTGAACACTAGGCTGAAATATAGAGGACCCCAAATTGCCAGGCTAGACCCTGAACAGGAAAGTCAAAAGGAAATCCTCTACTGTGTGAGATGAGGCTTTATGAGCTCAGCTGAAAGTGGCCAGTCTAAGATGACTCAGTTCTTCTCCTTCCAAGCCACTGCTAGGCCAAGTACACTGCCTTTTCGCCTCCCTAAATCTTTCTCTTTATTAGACAACTACATTATTCTTTGTACTTTATGCACATTAATTTAAATAACTCCACGGAGTGTTACTGAAGAGAAAGTTGAGAAAAGCTTGAGGTTCAGAGATTTTACACGATTTGATCAAAATTACTTGGTTAGCAAGACAAAGAGCCAGTCTTCACCCCATGCCTGGGTAACTCTGAAACCTTTGCCCTTTCCACTGCTTCTCAAGGGTTCTACTGGGAACCCTACCATCTGCCTCTGACTGAGTGTGAGACTGTCTGGTAGTAAAGATAGTGTTGGGGAGGTAGAAGAGGAAGAACCTACATGTTGACCTTCTTCCAAGGGAGAAAAAAAGTAGTGCAACCTGGGTCTCCTGACCTCTGCCTGAGCTCCAGCATTGTGGGATGAGCCCAGCTCCCTTGGAGCAGGGTCCTGCCCTAAGTAGGCTGTGCCCAGTAGCACGGGTGATTCATCTAGAGTTGTTTCTCCTTCAGGACCCCACACTTTCTTGGCCAGTGTGCTGCATGGCTGCAAAATGCCCAGCCCTGGACATGCAGAGAATGTGTTGATTCAGAAACATTTAAAAATTAATCAGCACATGGTGATGCAGGCTGTTTGTTCAGGGCAATGTGCCACTATGTTGTAATGTGCCAAACTCCCTCCTTCCCCTTCCCCCAGCTCCTCCCCCTCCCCAGGTCCTGCCTGTTACCCTTGTCATTCTGGCCAGAAAGTCCGTTCCCTCACTCCCTCAGGGTCGACTGTTTGCAAAGCTCAAACTGCCACCTGAGCAGCTTCCCCAGGTGTGTGTGTGTGTGTGTGTGTGTGTGTGTGTGTGTGTGTTATTTTTCTTTCTCCCTAGACTGAAAAGTAGTGAATCCATTGGTTTCTCTACCTTCTGGAACGTGTCCTAGGAGGAGAGGTACTCAGTTTTGCATCTGCATTCAGGAAGCCTGCATGAGTAGCTACTCCTTGAGGCAAGAACTACAGGTTGGGCTTTCTTTTTTTTAAAATTTATTTTATTTATTTATTTTTGGCTACACTGGGTCTTTGTTGCTTCACGTGGGCTCTCTCTAGTTGCAGCGAGCAGGGGCTACTCTTCGTTGCGGTGCATGGGCTCCTCATCGCGGTGGCTTCTCTTGTTGCGGAGCACGGGCTCTAGGCGTGTGGGCTCAGTAGTTGTGGCTCGCAGGCTCCAGAGCGCAGGCTCAGTAGTTGTGGTGCACGGGCTTAGCTGCTCCGTGGCATGTGGGATCTTCCCGGACCAGGGCTTGAACCCGCGTCCCCTGCATTGGCAGGTGGATTCTTAACCACTGCGCCACCAGGGAAGCCCTGGGCTTTCTTGAGGATGACCAAAGTAGAGATTATTCCCCCTGGAGGGGCTGCCACCAAAAGTTTATCTCATTTTATCTCCTTCCAAATAGGGCTGCTCTTCCCTTCAGTCCAGAGAAACATAATTCATTCAAATACTCAGTCATTCAACAAGTGTTTATTGAGTACCTACTGTGAGCCAGAAACTGTTACAGGTGGAGGAATATAGTGATAATAAGACAGAAGAGAACCCTGCTTTCCTGGAGCTTGCATTCTAGTGGGAGAAGGTGGATAAGAAACGAGTAAACCAATAGTCAATGCCAGGATGAATATCAAATAAGATGATAAAGGGACTTCCCTGGTGGTGCAGTTGTTAAGACTCTGTGCTCCCAATGCTCGCGGCCCGGGGATTCGATCCCTAGTCAGGGAACTAGATCCCACATGCAAGCCACAACCAAGAGTTCACATGCCACAATTAAGGAGCCCACAAGCCACAACGAAATAAATAAATGAATTTTTTTTAAAAAAGATGGTATAATAGCACAGGGATTGGATTGGCCAACTATAGCCCACTGCCAGTTTTGTAAATAAAATTTATAAAGTAAATAAAGAACACTCAGCAAGGAGCTACTTTATTTTTTCCTTTTATTTTATTTTATTTTTATTTTTTATTTTTTGTGGTACGTGGGCCTCTCACTGTTGTGGCCTCTCCCGTTGCGGGGCACAGGCTCCGGACGCGCAGGCTCAGCGGCCATGGCTCACGGAGCCAGCCGCTCCCCGGCATGTGGGATCTTCTGGTCCGGGGCACGAACCCGTGTCCCCTGCATCGGCAGGCGGATTCTCAACCACTGCGCCACCAGGGAAGCCCTATTTGTATTTTAAAATATTTTTTGGATAGATAATATATTCAATGTGTCTAAATTTAAAAGAAAAAATAAAAAGGATATGCAGAGAAGTCTCCCAGCTCTGTTTCCCAGCTATCCAGTTTTCCTCCATATAAGCAACAAATGTTAATTTTTTATGCATCCTTCCAGAGAAATTTATTCACATAAAAACCAAATACAGGGCTTCCCTGGTGGCGCAGTGGTTCAGAATCCGCCTGCCGATGCAGGGGACACGGGTTCGAGCCCTGGTCTGGGAAGATCCCACATGCCACGGAGCAGCTAAGCCCGTGCGCCCCAACTACTGAGCCTGCGCTCTAGAGCCCGAGAGCCACAACTACTGAAGCCCGCATGCCTAGAGCCCGTGCTCCGCAACAAGAGAAACCACCGCAATGAGAAGCCAGCGCCCCACAACAAAAAGCAACCCCTGCTCAACGCCACTAAGGGGAGCCCGTGTGCAGCAACGAAGACCCAATGCAGCCAAAAATAAATAAATAAATAAATAATTTTTAAAAAGCAAATACTTGTGTGTAGTCTATATTTTTCCCCCAAGGAAGTTATTTTAAACTGGGAGATCAGGAAAGACTTGTAATTTAGGCTAAGACTCGAATAGTACGAACGTGCCAGCCAGGCAAAGGTCTCTGAGCAGCAGCTTCCAGGCTGTGGGAACAGATAGTACAAAAACCTTAAAGCTGCACCAGACATGGTAGGTCCTAAGATGAAAGGAGGCTCATGTGTTTGGGGCACACTGGGCAGTTATTTGAGGTAAGGAAGCCAGAAGATTCTCCTCTTAAAGGTTCTATGGTGTCCACAGATCCTGTGCTCCTTAGTCTCCATACTGGGATAAGAAGGAAGTCATTCCTGATATCCAACTCTAGTCTTCTTTGCTATCCTCTTGAGTCTTAAAGAGGGGCCACTCCGTCTTTTAATAATAGACTCCATCTGTATGTATATGTTGTATATATTTGTATGAGCATGGAGGAAGGTATGGAGCAGGACAAGTGTATGGAAGGGGAGAGGTGGGTAATGATTAGCATTTCTAGAGGCAGATCTTACAATCAGAATTCTCAGTCTAGGAGCTTGGTAAAGCCTTTGTAAAGATGGTAATTACCAACCTGAACTGAGTAGATGGGTCCTTTCCTGGTAGCAAAGTCAGAGAGTAATAACTAACTCTCCACCAGGGCTTTGCTTTGTAAAATGTAGGGAATTTTCAATTTACGCAATAGCTTTGCGGCCAGAAATTTTCAATCTCAAGTTTTCTAGGGTACCTGCTATATGTTCTGTATCTTGGAGAAGGCAAGTGAATTAGAGCACCTAGTCCGTACCCTGAAGGAGTTTATAATCCAGCAGGGGAAAGACAACTTGAACTTGAGAAATAGTGCCACCACTATTAACCTAGAGGTTATAAGCTAATTCAGAGAAGCTAGGAACAGAGCAGAAACTGAAACCCAGGTGCTTTGAATCTACATAGCGTAGGCTTCCCTCTTTGTGGGGAGAACAGCAGGCAATTCAAGCAAGCAGAACAGCAGGAACCAGAGAAAGATGCAGGGAGCCTTAGTAAACCGAATCACGAATTACATGTCAGTTGCACCAGGAGCTCGCTGGCTTTCTCTCTCTCTCTTCAGAAGAGCCTACACATTCTGCCTTCTCCCCTAGATAGGCTCCATATTCCCAGATCCAAGTCCTAGCTCAGGAAAAGGAGAAACTTATTGGTGGACAACCTCAACAGAGTAGGAAAACTGTGAGCAAGAGAAAATCACCATTTGTACAATCTCATTAGCATTGCAGACATACACACACATACATCAAACCTGCAGGTTGTCAGTGTTAAGTTACTAAGCCTGAGGCCTGAAGTGAATCAGGCCATGTCTCAGAAAAACAGGTTATGTTACTCATATTAAGTATCTGTGTGGATTAAAAGGCAATCTGCTGTTTTGGAAGCCCTTTCTTTTCTCAGGATCCTGCTGAGTGGCTGGAAAGGCTATCTTCCACACCCTTCACTCAGACCTACCTGAGTATATTAGCCCTGTCCTGTAACCTCACAGAGGGGTCTGGCTGAGATGAGCCACCTACCTGTTGTCTATCAGAGCCAGGCTTATGAGGCCCTGGGGCAAGGGGCTTCAGTGACTGCCTTTGTAATGAGGCTGCCTTTCAGGGTTGCCCCTGGCAACCAAGCTGCTCCAGTGGAGTGCATCTCTTAGAAGAGACTTGGGAGCTGGGGGAGGTCACTGAACCATAGGATGCAGGCAGCATGTAAGCTAGTGTCCTCCTTTCCTCCTCCCAGCCCCAGACCCCACTCCTGTGATGAGTACAAGTGCTTTCCCCTCACCTGTCTTCCCCAGGTCAACAGGATCAGCCTAGATTCTCCATCAGGACAAGAAGGTTAGGGAGAACCTGTCTGGTTTGCCCTGCAGCTGAGATCTGGGTACCCAACACATCCTTGGCCAGTCTCCCCATACCACATGTCCTCAAATGACTAATACTTTTTCACCCTTTAAGCAACATCGCTTTCTCCAGGAAGCCCTGACTTGCTTCCTGTGCCTCAGGCAGGCATAGGTGCCCTTGCCCATGAAACCCTGAGCATCATTTCGTCATATTACACACCACCCTGAATGTTTTTATCTGTTTTTATTACCTCCTTGAGATTAAGGACTGTGTCTTCCCTAGCACAGGACCTGGCAAACAGAAGGCACAAAATAAATTCTTGTTAAATGAATAAGTGAATGAATGAGAACACAAGATTCTGACAGGAGAAAACAGGGAAGTGGGAGGCAGCTGTTTAAGCACTGGCTGGAGGAAGTAGCATGCATAGAGCACAAAGGGCCATGGAATGATTCAGCTTTATCTAGAATGTAAGGTATGAGGAGGGAGCAGGGAAGGTAGGCCAGGGCCATCCAGGACAGTCTTGAAAGCTGAATTAATACATTTGGGACAGGAGAGTGGCAAGATCGCAGCAGCATTTTAGGAAGACAGATCTGGCCAGGTGTGCAGGATGGACTGGAGGGGAGAGCCAGCTGGCAGGGAGACTAGTCAGGAGGCTGTTTTGACAGTCCAGGCTTGACATGTAAAGGGTCTAGACAAGAGCAGTGACAAGGGGAAATGAAAGCAAGAAATAAACTACCCAACTCTGTTGGATGGTTTCTTCATGCAGCCTAGGAAATGTCAGCCTCTGCCTGACCCTGGTTAATTAGCATCCTGTGGTTGCCATCTGAGCTGACTGGCCACCGCAGCACTCTGCTCTCTGGAGAAACCGTAGCTGCCATCCTCCGTGAAGCTATTACTTCGAGGGGGCTAAGTGCTGGTGGGGTGGAAGGTAAGTCTAGGAGAGTAGTAGTCCTGGAACATTTGTCCACTGTATATTAGTAGTCATCTTGCAAAGAAAAATAAATGAGTTATCTGCTCGGATAACTGTGGGAAACTCCAGACTCAACAAAGGGCAAAGCCATTTCTTTACCCTAATATCTTAAGGGGGCCATATTACACACACATACACCCAGTGTTTATCAAACTTAAATGGCATTGGAGCCTTTTTCACACCATACCCATTCGCAGCTCCTAAAGGAACACTCACAAAACAGCTGAAAGACTCCAGAATCAAACTTGTTTGCCATGCCTCCTGTAGGATGCGTCTGGACTACACATGTAGGGCACACTGCCTGCATGCCCACCGCCCTTGCGTAGAGAGATGTAACTTCACCCACAGCCCTACCTCATAAGCAGTATAGAAGCTGCTTACAAGCTCTGGCCCTGAAGCCAGTCTGCCTGGATTCAGATCCTAGCTCTACCACTTAACAGTTATCTAGCCTCTCAGTTTCCTTATCTACACAATGAGGAAAATATTAGAACTGACTTCAGTGGGGTTGTTTGGAGGATTATATTAGTGAGATAAGCCCTGAAAAGCACTTTACACTGTGCCTAGTACATAGTAATCCCTCAATAAATATAAGTTACTCTTTTTCTTTTGCAGCCAAGTATTCCATGATGAGAGCCCAAGCCCTCCAACCATAGCTCTGAACTGAGGCAACCTGGCGAGGCCTGGTATGAAAAGGCAAGGGGTCAGATTCTCTTTGGGGAATTAGGAATGGGACACAGGGCTAAATGATTAATGATAGGGTGAAACCTGAAAAGATCAAGGACAGAGGGGCCAGGGGGAGGCATAAGAATCACAGCAATAGCAGTTTTGTACAGAGTCTGCCCCTCACTCTCCGTGCCAAAATTCTCATTTTCTGGTGTCCCAATTTGCCTTTCCTTATCAGAGAGCTGTCAGGCCCCCAGGTATTTGAAGCCAGTGGTTTCCTGGCTGCAGTACCACTGCTAAAATCTGTTTCTACTTTCAGAATACCTCCAAAATGTGTGGGAGGCTTTCCTTACACCAACAGCAATTCTCCAACTCTCTGGACACCGGCAGCATGTCCTACAATTCAATTCTGACACTAACTACTGGAAATTAGCATCAGGTCTCACAGGTTAAGGACTCAGTCCCACAAGGCTGCTTCCCATTTCAGATGCCAGTTGCAAGCCTTTGGCCTCCTCTACTTCCGACCAACTAGCTATAAATTGGGGGTTCCCATGACTCTTCTCAGGTGCAATAATTTGCTAGAACAGCTCATAGAACTAAGGAAAGCACCTTACTTGCAGTTACTGGTTTATTATAAAGGACATTATAAAGGATACATATAAACAGCCACATAAAGAGGTATGTAGGATGAGGGCCGGAAGGGTCCCAAATGCAGGAGATTCTGTCCCCATGGACTTGGGGGGCACCACCCTCCTGGCACGTGAATGCATTCACAAAACTGAAAGTTCTTGGAACGTTGTCATTTAAGGGCTTTTATGGAGGTTTTATCACATAGGCATGATAGATTATTTACTCAATCTCCAGCCCCTCTTCTCTCCTGAGTGGGTAGGGGGAGTGGGATGAAAGTTCCAGGCTTCTAATCAAGATGAGACTTTCTGGTGACCAGCGCCTATCCTGAAGCTATCCAGGGTCCCACCAAGAGTCACTTCATTAGAACGAAAAAGGATCCTATTACCCTGGAAATTCCAAGGGATTTAGGAGCTCTGTGTCAGAAACAAAAGATGCTGCTATCACCCCCATCACTCAGGAAATTACAAGGGTTTGGGGAGCTCTTTGTCAGAAACTGGAGACAATGATCAAATATGTATTTCTTATTATGCCACAGGGATCAACTCAATAAGTATTTATAGACTCTTACTGTATGAGTAAGAAGCGCATGTCAAATCCTCTATGACTACAGGGAACACTACTTCACCGCATCTTTTACCCTCCTTTTATATCTCCTTGCCCTCACCACACACACACCTTTCCAGACGCTTACCTTGAACCCAATAGCTTTCACACATTCCAAGGAGAGGCCTTTGGATTTGGAAAACAGAACGATGGAATGGGGAAATAATTCCTTTCCACCAATACAGCATTTTACAAAGTGCTTTTTTTTAAATAAATAAATTTATTTATTTATTTATTTATTTTTGGCTGCGTTGGGTCTTCGTTGCTGTGCGTGGGATTTCTCTAGTTGTGGCAAGCGGGTGCTACTCTTCGTTGCGGTGCGCGGGCTTCTCGTTGCAGTGGCTTCTCTTGTTGAGGGGCACGGGCTCTAGGCACGTGGGCTTCAGTAGATGTGGCACGCAGGCTCAGTAGTTGTGGCTCTTGGGCTCTAGAGTGCAGGCTCTGTAGTTGGGGCGCACGGGCTTAGTTGCTCCGCGGCTTGTGGGATCTTCCCAGACCAGGGCTTGAACCCATGTCCCCTGCATTAGCAGGCGGATTCTTAACCACTGTGCCACCAGGGAAGCTAAAGTGCTTTTTGTATATTATCTGATTTTGATAATAGCTCTCTGAGGAAGGTATTATTATCCCCATTTTACAGATGAAAAACTAAAGTCTGAAGAACTCAAGTAATAGCTCAAGGTCATACAGCTACATAGGGTAGAATCAGGACCAGAACCTGGCAATTTTGACCTCTAAGCCAGCGACCTATTCACTATACCCTCCAATCTGGCCTCCACCTCGACCCAGGACTCAGGGGTCAGGCCCATACACTCGAGAATCACAGTCTTGATCTGACTGAGAACTTGTCTCTGAGTTCTGTGGATTTGTGGGTAGGCAGCCCCCCAAATACCTAGCTTGCCTCTGGAAGTGACTTTTGAGAGGAAGTGAGCTGGCAAGGGCATTCAGGGATGCCAGGAGCAAAGTCTTGGATCAGAGCTGCTCTTCCCACTCTTGTCATGCACTCTCCTCTGGGGAGATCCCCAGCAGCTGTGATATAGTTGGCTTCAATATTCTTCCCTGATGTGGTCTGACAGCAGCTAAAAGGCTAGAGTGGGAAGATAATAAGACTGAAAATCCCTCAGTGGAAACGTGGTTTCTTGTTACTATCCTTCATGGTCCCATGGTATGCTGGGGACTCAGAAAGTCTTGGGCACCATGATTATCTCATAGGTTTTTAGTCTCATTCATAAGCCATGGTATGAGGCATCTTATCCTTCTCTAGCCTCCAGAGACGGCCTGAATTTAAGCACGCTCAGGCAGATGATGGGTATCTGTTGCCTTGGTTTTCCTCTTTAGACCTGTCCCTCCTCTCCTCCTGCAGTGGGAACCAGTTTCTTCTCCCTCATGAACCAGCTTCTGAATCCTGGGACTCACTTCACCTCTTCTTTCCCCTCTTCTCATCACAGAATCAGAGGGCACCCCCAAATCCCCCATGTTTTATCTTCCGAATTCTAGGACATACAATTTCTTCATTACAAGGGGGAAAGGATGTATTCCTTCTCATTCCCCTTATCCTGTGGGGATGAGAAGGCAGGTTGTTTCAGCCCTTATTCTACCCTATCCAAATTGCTACCCTTCCCAGCCCCACCTCAGCTGTCAAAGCCTGAGACAGCACACAGACTAAGGGAACCACACAAAGCTCCCCCCTGGGGACATGGAGGAAAGCTCCAAGTTTTTTTAGTTTCTCCCAACACATACACACACACACACACACACACACACACACACACACACACACACTCACCTCTCTCTCTC
>NC_041221.1:135148543-135236041 GCF_002837175.3 Physeter macrocephalus
AACCTTTCCCTTCCTCCCTATCTCTCTCTCCCTCCCCCACTCTCCCTTTTTCTCCCTCATTCTCCTTCCTTCTATCCAAGAAGATGTTAATGGAGTTGTCCATTAAATGCAGCAGCTGCCAGAGTGCTAGGCTGACTGGGCAGAGGGCCTGAACCCATTTATTCCAAACTACAGCCCCCATCACATATCTCAGGTTTTTATATTTTCATTTCCACATTGTGCCTCAGCCAGGTCGCTGAGTGCCAACTCCCTGTCTGAGAGCCCACATGCTTCCCTAGAGCACACTCTGATGCCTGCCTGTCCACCAGCCACAGAAGTAGTGCATGGAGACATGGGAGGGAGGATAGAAGAAAGGATAAATCAGCACACATCTCCCAAAGCCCAACCATGTCCAAGGAAATGTTGCTTAGAAAGCCTCAATTGTGGGGGACTTCCCTGGTGGTCCAGTGTTAAGACTTTGCCTTCCAATGCAGGGGGTGCGGGTTCGATCCCTGGTGGGGGAGCTAAAATAACACATGCCTCGCGGCAAAAAAAACAAAACATAAAACAGAAGCAATACTGTAACAAATTCAATAAAGACTTTAAAAATGGTCCACATAAGGGGACTTCCCTGGTGGCGCAGTGGTTAAGAGTCCGCCTGCCAATGCAGGGGAATCGGGTTCAATCCCTGGTCTGGGAAGATTCCACATGCCACAGATCAACTAAGCCCATGCGCCACAACTACTGAGCCTGCGCTCTAGAGCCCGCGTGCCACAACTACTGAGCCTGCATGCCACAACTACTGAAGCCCGCACACCTAGAGCCCATGCTCCACAACAAGAGAAGCCACCGCAATGAGAAGCCTGCACACCGCAACGAAGAGTAGCCCCCGCGCTCTGCAACTAGAGAAAGCCCATGAGCAGCAATGAAGACCCAACACAGCCAAAAATAAATAAATAAATTTATTTTTTTAAAAAATAGTCCACATAAAAAAATCTTTTAAAAAAAGCCTCAATTGTGGAATCTTTCTCTGGCATTTATCTATAATTGTGACAATTTATTACAATGTCACAAAGCCTAAAAGCCACTCACAAGAAGACCATAGCCTGTTTCTGAAGAAACAGGAGACCAGTATCCACCTGTCATTGTTATCTGGTACCTACCCTGACCTCCACCATGAGTTACTAGAAAGTCATATACTTTACCAGCTATTTAGAATAAAGACAACAAAACAATAACTTTTTTTTTTTTTTGGCCAAGCCATGGGACTTATGGGATCTTAGCTCCCTGACCAGGGATTGAACCCGTGCCTCCTGCAGTGGAAGCATGGAGTCCTAACCACTGGACTGCCAGGGAATTCCCAAAACAATAACTTTAATTATGGTATGGGAAAATCCTAGAGTATCAGCTGTGTACAGTCTGGCAAATTGTGGGAACACGGCTTGATCAAAGAATGGAACTCTGGCTTAGCGTGGGACTCTGCCTTCAGTTCTTGGTTCTTCCTGCTTCTCCCAGCTTTATCTTCTAGACAGACTCTTTTTTTGTTGTTTTAATTAATTTATTTATTTATTTATTTATTTATTTATTTATTTATTTATGGCTGTGTTGGGTCTTTGTTGCTGTGCGTGGGCTTTCTCTAGTTATGGTGAGCAGTGGCTACTCTTTGTTGCAGTGAGCAGGCTTCTCACTGCAGTGGCTTCTCTTGTTGTGGAGCACGGGCTCCAGGCGTGCGGGCTTCAGTTGTTGCAGCATGTGGGCTCAGTAGTTGTGGCTCATGGGCTCTAGAGTGCAGGCTCAGTAGTTGTGGCGCACGGGCTTAGTTGCTCTGCAGCATATGGGATCTTCCCGGACCAAGGCTTGAACCTGTGTTCCCTGCATTGGCAGGTGGATTCTTAACCACTGCACCACCACAGAAGTCCCCCAGCTTTATCTTTGACTTGTGATTCTCAGAGAAGCCATTCCACAAATATTAACTGAGTGCTACTATCTGCCAGCCTGCTCCTCCTGGTATAGCCCTTGAGTTCATGGCAAGACTGACTCCTCCTTGTGGTTCTCCGACACCCCTATCCAGCTGGTTCCCTGGACACTATGACCAGAAGCTCCTCAAACCAGCTGGACTGATTTGATCCTTTCTTGAGCTGAGTTTGCTCTCTTCACACCTGAGTCTAGAAAGCACTATTCACAACTGACTACTTCACCCATAATTTGTCTTTCATAAGCAATTTCATTTGAACGAGCTAGATGTACGCCATAGTCAAAGAGAAGAATAGACAATGTGTGCTGTAAAGGACACATGTTCCTCCCCAAGCATCAGTTCCTTAAGGAAGTCTCTCCCATCCCCTAGTTTTTCTAAGATTGAACCCGTGCCTCCTGCAGTGGAAGCATGGAGTCCTAACCACTGGACTGCCAGGGAATTCCCAAAACAATAACTTTAATTATGGTATGGGAAAATCCTAGAGTATCAGCTGTGTACAGTCTGGCAAATTGTGGGAACACGGCTTGATCAAAGAATGGAACTCTGGCTTAGCGTGGGACTCTGCCTTCAGTTCTTGGTTCTTCCTGCTTCTCCCAGCTTTATCTTCTAGACAGACTCTTTTTTTGTTGTTTTAATTAATTAATTAATTTATTTATTTATTTATTTATTTATTTATTTATGGCTGTGTTGGGTCTTTGTTGCTGTGCGTGGGCTTTCTCTAGTTATGGTGAGCAGTGGCTACTCTTTGTTGCAGTGAGCAGGCTTCTCACTGCAGTGGCTTCTCTTGTTGTGGAGCACGGGCTCCAGGCGTGCGGGCTTCAGTTGTTGCAGCATGTGGGCTCAGTAGTTGTGGCTCATGGGCTCTAGAGTGCAGGCTCAGTAGTTGTGGCGCACGGGCTTAGTTGCTCTGCAGCATATGGGATCTTCCCGGACCAAGGCTTGAACCTGTGTTCCCTGCATTGGCAGGTGGATTCTTAACCACTGCACCACCACAGAAGTCCCCCAGCTTTATCTTTGACTTGTGATTCTCAGAGAAGCCATTCCACAAATATTAACTGAGTGCTACTATCTGCCAGCCTGCTCCTCCTGGTATAGCCCTTGAGTTCATGGCAAGACTGACTCCTCCTTGTGGTTCTCCGACACCCCTATCCAGCTGGTTCCCTGGACACTATGACCAGAAGCTCCTCAAACCAGCTGGACTGATTTGATCCTTTCTTGAGCTGAGTTTGCTCTCTTCACACCTGAGTCTAGAAAGCACTATTCACAACTGACTACTTCACCCATAATTTGTCTTTCATAAGCAATTTCATTTGAACGAGCTAGATGTACGCCATAGTCAAAGAGAAGAATAGACAATGTGTGCTGTAAAGGACACATGTTCCTCCCCAAGCATCAGTTCCTTAAGGAAGTCTCTCCCATCCCCTAGTTTTTCTAAGACTGGAGGGGTAAGATCCTCCCCCCAACCTCAGGGGTAAGAACAGGATCCAGGACTAGCCCATCAGATTATTCCACACCTCTGCACACAGCAACTAGTTCAGAGAAGGTCATATGACTTAAGACCACACCAATTACAGTCTTCTCTGCACTTTTGTAGGAGTTATGGGAAAGGTACATGCTCTTTCCCTCTGGAATGGTGAGTTCTAAGGGTAGCACTGGTTTGGAGCTGCTGGTGGCCATCTGGCTGCCATGTGTGGAGAGCCTATCTAAGAATGAAGCAATATAGCAGCAAACAAAACCAAGTGATGGAAATAATCTACACCTTCATGCAGCATTTGAACTCATGGATTTAGTCTTCTTGAAGCAAGTCTACTCTTCGTTGGAGATGTTTGAGAAGAAAGCAGATACCTGCCTTTCAGTTGTCTGATACAAGGTCCTCATGCCACCTCTATTTGATTCCCTCCCACAAAATATGTTGGGAGAAAAGTTATGGAAATGAGTAGGAGTTGTCCAAAATTCCCCCTTTCATCTCTAGATCTAAACACAAGATCTCTTGAGAAGAATCAGGAGCCACTCTCATTCTCCTGTGAAGCAACTAAGTACTTGTTAAAGAGGTTAGGATATTTGAGGCATGTCCCTAAATCTTTGAGAGCATCTGCACAAGCATTTACTGTGCTCTCTCACACATATTTCCTAGGGCCACTATCAAAATAGATGGGCCAAGGTGGGTCAGTGGGATGCCATGACCCAGTGGCATGTCAGGAGAGAGTTCTCTGCCCCTTCACCTACTCCATCCCTTCCTATCCTCACTGTTAGAGATAAGGAAGTTAAGCTCTAAGAGGTAACCAGAAGCAGGAAGAAATTGTCTGGTGGAGGTTTTCTTGGGAAAATGTAAGAATCCACCCTCATTCTCCTAAGATGGAGCCTGTCCCAAATCTCAGAGGCTCTGATGATGAAGCCTGCACTCAGAGAGGAATGCAGGAGGTAGAAAAGGAAGAGGGAGGGAAAACAAAGGGAACTATTACAAAAAAAGAATGAAAAAGAATCTCCCAAGAACAAAAAAAGCATCATGAAAAAGCCAATAGACTGACTGAGCAAAACATAGCAGAGAGGGGACAGTTCCCGAGTATCTAAATCACCCCATCAAAGCAAAGAGTTCCCTGGGCAGGTGCTGGGCTTCTCCTTTCAGAGAATTCTGGACCCTGCTCAGGGAAGTGTAGAGCCTGGCTGGCTCTCAATCAATGCACAGACCTGCCCACTTGACTCTGCTGTCTAGTCATGGCTCAGGGGTTCTTGAAGTCAAGATGCTTCCATAATTGGTTAAGCCCATGTGGAACCTCAGTCTGTGGCTCTGTGCTAACAAGGCTATTTAAACCCTTGCTGGCAAGAAAAGCACAGCTGTCCACCAGATGCCTGCTGAAGAAGCCATCTATTGCTAGAAGAACACATCCTCATCTTCTTTCTCTGTGTACCTTTATTCCTCTACACTTTTTGGACACAGAAATAAGGGCTGTTTTTCCCAATATTCATTATCATTGGGCATTAATCACCATCACTATACTCACAAAGCACTATAGTCATTTAGGTTGCTCAGTACTCTACCACTTGGGAGAAGGGCTGCCTTATGTTGGGTTCCCCAGAAGCATAGCCTGAGACAGGATTCAGGTCATGTGATTTGTTGAGGTCTGCCCTCAGGAGAAAGAGAATGAAGGAAGCAGGAAATGGTAAGAAAGATGGATGCAGTCACAGCTTTGTATTTGGCCTCAGCCTGATCCCACGGGACAATTCAGGAGCATGAATGGCACCAAAAAATTGATCCTTCTTTGGGGTAAAGAAATGATCCTTCCTCAAGGCCTTTGTACCTCCTTGTCTGAAAGCTATAGGGGCTACAGAAGGTGTCTCCCATCCATCAGGAGCAATTTTCTGGAGAAGGGGGCATCTGTGAGCCACTGGAACTCAATACAGCAGCTAGGGAAATGGATACACTGATGTGGTAAGGGAATTTTGGCAGGGTACCAACAGCATCTATTAGAGCTACTGTATCAGTCAGCTCTGGCTGCCTTAAGAAAATACCATAGAGTAAGTGGCTTAAATTTATTTCCCACAGTCTGGAGGCTGGAAGTCTGAGGCCAGGGTACCAGTGTGGTTGAATTCTTACATGGGCTTTCTTCCTGCATTATAGATGGCCGCTTTCTTGCTGTGTGCCCACATGGGGTGGGGAAATGGGACAGTGGGGTAGGGTAGGTAGCAAGTCCTCTGATGTCTCCTCTTATAAGCATACTAATTCCATCATGAGAGTCCCACCCTTATAACTTCACCTAAACCTAAGTACCTCCCGAAGACCCTTCTCCAAATACCATCACATTGGGAGTTAGGGCTTTAACATATGCATTTTAGGGGGACAAAATTCAATCCATAGCAGCTATCATTTCACAAACAGTTTCCCTGATTACGAGACAACTGTTAGCCAGATTTGTTCAATGAGAGCCATTTCCCGTGCACCTACATTTTTCTGGAATCCCATTTGTTGTCTGATGCAGAAAAAACCAGTTAGACCCCAACTAGCTGAGCTGGGCCTGGGATCTCCCAACAGTTTCTCTTTTCTCCATCTCAGCAGGCACTGCCTCTTGCCCTGGGAAAGTCAGGCTGTGATTATTTGCAAGCCTCAGCCCTTGGTAAGTATTCTGTAGGTGACAGCAGAGGCGTCTGTGTGCAATCCTATCCAGCTCAAGCTTTGAAGCTCCAAAGCAGAGCCATTAACATTCTCTTCAGCCTCAGACAGTTCTCTTCAGCCCTTGTTAGTCTCATTTTCTTCCCTCTCAACTTTTTCATCAAGAGCAGCAGCTTCCTTTCTCCTAGAACTATTTCTTCTCTTCAAAGAGCTCTGGGCTCCAGGGAGGCCTGTGGCCAAGAGACTTGCCAGACACCTCTCGATTTTCAATGAAGAGCACACTGTGCCACCTGCTCTGTAGCTAATAATGCAAGCACCTTCAACTCCCCTCAGTTCAGGATTGAGCAAAGGACCAGTCAGGAGGACACCTTCCCTCTGGCTTCCTGGGCTGTCTGCAGTGGTGAGGCCGTGGGTTATGGAGGCTATCCTGAGTCCCCCAATCTACCCCTACTTCTGGATTTGGGTTATTTAGATAGGGGAAGTCAGGGATGAGAGACACAGGCCCGGCCCTCAGAAAGTAGAAATCTATCCACTGCCCGCCCATCTTCTATTCTGAAGCCTTTTTCCATTCACAGGGAAGGATGTAGGAGGACTCTCCCTTTCACAGACGGGGTCCTGTGGGCCTGAAAGGGGCAGAAGAAAGTTCTCAATGAGAGTGCCATTAATGCCTCCATAATTTATTAAGAGCTGTCAAATATTTAGCCGTGTGGTAGATTCTTAGAAAATAGGAAGAAGCAATCTCAGGGAAGCTTAAATTCTACTACTGGCCCCAAAGTAAATTTCTTAGGCAATCTACAGATTTTAGTAAGAGGGACTCTGGTGCCTGCAATTCAGACAGAGAAGAAGGAATTAGGCAGATGGTAATTCATCTTCATTGTCCAAACTTTCTTCTTAAGCCTGACCTTTTCCATCAAGAGCCACTGGTTGTATTCCTGTGTCCTCACCAAGGTTTTTGAGGGGTGAGGGGATTGTGTCATATTCTCCCACTGCCAGGACTTGATTCTGTCAACTCTGTAGCTTTTCTTCTCTTATCCCCTACAGCTATCTCAGGCATACAAGCACTCACTCCTTACAATTGCTTCTGCAGTGATTCCAGAGAGGCACATGAAAACAACTTTTCCAGGATCACATTTTACCAAACTCCTCTGCAGACTGAATAACAGCTATGACAATGGGGTACAATCATTTGTATTCATTTCCCTGTCCCTTCTGCCCACAGAGCTGGGCCTAGCATCACCCAGCACACCTGCCCAGGTGGGCCCAGAGGTACACAGAGAAGGACTGCTACTCCATCTGCTGGTTTAACAGCAGCCCTGGGTTGCAGCCTTTCAACTCCTTGTAAGGCAGGCTCTGGTGCTGAACCAGGAGACCAAAATATCTTTTTGTCATGATAGAGAAAAGATATTCAGACATTTTGTCAAAAGTGATGACATTTACCCCTCCCACCTTAAAACTACAGACATAGACACAGATAGAGCTGGAAAACACAGAGCCAAGGATTATTGATCTAACAGGACCTGTCTCTGCTCTGGGCAACCATTGTTTTGGGGCTATAATAGGGACTTGAATATAACAAGAAGACAGCTCCAAACCAAAGTGGAGGTAGGAGGGGTTAGGATGGGGTTTAGAAAAACACTGATGATATTGGGCCTTTTCTTTTCTTCTTTCCATCAAGCCCTTCATCTCTACTTGCCTTTTTTGTAAAAAATTATTCCTTTGCAGATTATTTCCCCAGGGCCTGTCCATCCAGAGTCATCTTTATGCTCACAATTTCTTATTTACCTACCCTTAGTGAGGCAAGGAAAGGATGGCGGTCCATTTTATAGATGAGGATAATTAAGCTTCCTCAACAGAAGAGAGGAGAAAATGATATTATCTGCCCTTACACAGAAATGAATTACTTAGTTCCTGAAATCCCTATTCAACGACAGTAAGTACACAGTGTTATTTGGAAGTTTCAACAGAGGCTCCACTATGTCATATCCATGTGATACAAAAGTGAGGTGTCAGCAAAGATGCAAGTTTTCATAGAAAACTGTTGAAAACCAGTGATGAAACACTAAAATCTTCACCCATATTAAGAAGTTGTTGGATATTAAGAGAAATTTTTTGGAAAAAAATTTATTTGGTGGGCTTCCCTGGTGGCGCAGTGGTTGAGAGTCCGCCTGCAGGCGCAGGGGACACGGGTTCGTGCCCCGGTCCGGGAAGATCCCATATGCCGTGGAGCGGTTAGGCCCGTGAGCCATGGCTGCTGAGCCTGCGCGTCCGGAGCCTGTGCTCTGCAACCGGAGAGGCCACAACAGTGGAGAGGCCCGCGTACCGGAAAAAAAAAAAAAAAAAATTTATTTGGTGAGAAGCGTTGGTATGCTGTGGGTTCCCCCTCCAAAGAAAGAATGGTGCCTGCATTTCACCACAAGCCTACTGAGAAGAGCTTCAAGGGGAACCCTCAGAGAGCTTGATATGTGTCTCGTGCAGTTAGAGGGGCAGAATGGACTAATTTCTGATTCCAGCCCAAGAAATGTAGGGGCCATTGTATGGGCTAGCAGCTGCTTAACAATGTTGGGATCGCCCATGGTCTCAGAGCTTGTGTGAGCAAAAAAATGATTTCTCACAGAGAAACTGGAAATGGACTGTTGATTTATTAGGGGCTATAGAGGAAGAAAGCAACTGACAGAGGAAAGTGTACTTGCCCAGGTCAAGTGTGTGTGTGCGTATATGGAGGGGAGTACAGATCTCTGAAGAACCCACAAAAGTGCCCCAGGAGAAAGCTAAATTTAAACATTGGTCATTCCTGGAGAACACAAAGCCAGCTTCAACAACATGAGACAAGTACAATATTTCCTGCTCTCTCATACTTCCTTGCTCTAATCCTGGAAGGGTCAGAAACTTCAGAAAAGAAAGAAGGACCACACCCCTCTTTTCACTCGTAGCAAACCCAAGATGAAGGAGGACAAATAGCTTAAAGCTGAAAAACTTTGGAAGCAGTGACAATACCTGGGCTGAACATATTAAGTACCTAACTGAGATCATGTTTTATTACGTAAAGCGACTGGAGGGCTTCCTGATGCCTTCAAGAAAAGCATTTGTCCAAGAATGGAGTTAGGACCATCACTACTGAGCAAGTTTAAAGGAACAGTGGGAGCCAAAAACAAAGTTCTTTTTTTATGATTACACCCCATGAGTCCTGCTTATCATTGTTCTAGCTACAACTGTAAAAGTTAATCCTCAACCTTTATTTTAAAAAGTAATAAAAATACCACCAAAGGGGTCATAACAAGAGGAGCTGTTGTCAGAGCTAATGGTTCTCCTTGGCTTAATAGCACTCTAATGTCCTTGTGGAAAATGAGGCCTATGGATTTAAGCTCTGCCACTTCTCCCTGTTTTTCTTAATTTCCCAAAGCATCCTCTATTCTTTCCTCCTGCTACCCTGCAGTATTACTAGTTTTGAGCGAAGCTACTTTTAACAGTGTCCTAAAACCTCCTGTGCTGTTACAGTCCTGCCCCATATCCTGCCCCTTGCACCTTGGGCATTCCCAGGGGTAACACGGGGAGTCATAAGTCACCACGACAGTTTCAGAGTGCCTTCCATGGTAACACTTACTGCCACATACACCCACGTACAAAGCACTATACAAAGAAAATTATATACATGGATTCTCTGCCCTCCAGGAAAGTACAACTTAAGACAGCTAACATTAAACAGATAAGCATAAATGCATAAATAGCAGAAAAGCAGCAGTAAACCAATACATCAATGAACAGCAGAGGAAATGCATGATTGAAGTGGGAAGCAGAGTTGGCCAGTTGATGAACATTTACTGAATGGCTACTAGGTGTCAGGCATTGGGCTAGGTTCTGGCAATAAAACTGTGAACAGAACAGACACAGTCCCCGTGCACATGGAGCTTTCAAAATACTGGAGAAGATAAACACCAAACAAATTTTTACTAAAAGGTGGTTTAATGAATATAAGTGCACAAAACGCTGTTGAAGATAATATGCAGGACTGGTCTGGGCATTAGGAATCTAATCTAGTTTGGGGGTTAAAGAAGCTTGCCTACACAAGTGACATTAAAATATGGGGGGACCCAGGACTTCCCTGGTGGTGCATTCGTTAAGAATCCACCTGCCAATGCAGGGGACACGGGTTCGAGCCCTGGTGCAGGAAGATCCCACATGCCGCGGAACAACTAAGCCCACGAGCCACAACTACTGAGCCCACGTGCCACAACTACTGAAGCCCACGCGCCTAGAGCCCGTGCTCCGCAACAAGAGAAGCCACCACAATGAGAAGCCCACGCACCGCAACGAAGTGTAGCCCCTGCTTGCCACGACTGGAGAAAGCCCATGCACAGCAACAAAGACCCAACTCAGCCAAAAATAAATAAATTTTAAAAAAAGAAATGGGGGGACCTGAAGGCTAAGTAGGGTTAGACAAATGGCTGGTGGTGAGAAGAGGGACCTAGGGAGCAGAAAGGACTTGTGGGAAAAGGCAGAAGCAACACAATGAAGGAACTGAGAGAAGGTCTGAGTGGCTAGAATGAATCAATCAAGTGGAAAAGGGGCCGAGGTGAGGAGGTTGGAGGGATCAGCAGAAAGCTGGAGAATTTAAGTGTTGATTAAAAGCAATGCAAGTGAAAATTATAGGATCAAAGATTTGAAGTACTGGAAGGAATTTTAAGGTTATCCAGTCAAACCACTGGGATGATGCTGAAATCCCCTCTGCCTGTTCCCTATCACTAGATCAACATGCATGAAGGCCAGAAAGGACTTGGCATGAGCGGGGGGGGCGGTTGTCCACAGGAAGCTGGTATAAGCAGCAAGTGAAGTACTCTTGAAGCCCCAAGGGCTGAGGCAGGAAACTCTCCATTTCCCCAGAGTATGAGCTGGAGCTGCCTCTCTGGTCAACCTGCCTATTTGTGTGAAGACACCCTCACAGGATTGGCCAAGGAGAAGTGAATGGAGATCATTTGTGTTTATTAACCATAGCTTGGTGAGAGAAGAATTACTTTGAGCAGGTGTCAGGGAGGTTGGTTTGTTCAAGAGTGATTGGCTAGTTTGCATTCATGACAGAGAAACCTATTGTGAAGGGTAGCCTGTGGAAAAGCCAAAGAATGGCAAAGCCAGAGTGCCCACCACCCAGAGGAGCTCTGGACCACTTACTCTGACAGTGGAATTTGTTTGTCATTGTTAGGGCAAATGCTTCTTCTGGTGCTGGAGGCAAGCAAGGAGGCTATTCCTTGATGGTAGACACCAATGAAACACTCATTATTTTTATGGTGGTAATGAAACCTGGCCCCTTTCCCCTTCATTTTCCTGCTTCTCACTATATGGCAGGGCTGGGTGTGCTTAGGTAGGATCCTGTGTCCATGT
Organism: Physeter macrocephalus; assembly: GCF_002837175.3. NCBI lineage: Eukaryota > Metazoa > Chordata > Mammalia > Artiodactyla > Physeteridae > Physeter > Physeter macrocephalus. The sequence continues at coordinate 135,159,979 of NC_041221.1, forward strand.
CATGATATTCATTAATCAGCATTTAGTGAGCAGCCCATACTATGAAGAGCCCGGTGGTGGCTCAGGATACAAGAAAGTAGAGGTCTCGGTACTTGAGAGGCTCACAAATCTAGATGAGAAAGGCAGAAACAGGCACCAGATGATAAACTATAGCCTCAGGTACCAAATGGATGTATGGAAGAGAACTACGTTTATGGAGGACTAGATCACTGTGGAATGGGCTAACCACCAAGCTTTCTGAAGGAGCTGGCACTTGTTCTGGGTGTCACATCAGTTGGGTGTGGTGAGGAGGTGGGACAGTGTGGGGTTAGAGGAACAGGGTTAGGCCAGGGGCCTCTGACAAAGGAACAATGGGAAGTCGCATTTGAAAGGTGAAGAAAATCATGAAAAGCCCTAATGGTAGACTAAGGAGCTTGGAGCTTTGATTTTATTCTAGAGACAATGAGAAGTCCCTGAGGGTTTCTGGGCAAGAGCTTTAGAGCAACTATTCTGATTGCGTACAAAATAATTTGAATGGAGAAGAGAGGGGAAAAAATGGCAAGGAAGCCAGTTAGAAGATCAGCATATGACACGATTTAAAATTTTTCTTTTCTAGACCTACAAGAACAACCCGAAACAATTCAGTAAATGGTAATAGGACCATACATATTGATAATTACCTTTCTTTTAGAACTAATGGGCATTGCTTTGCCATCATAGAAGAAGATGACCAAGGAGAAACCACATTGGCTTCAGGGTGTATGAAATATGAAGGATCTGATTTTCAGTGCAAGGTAAGACCTAATTTGAGGCCTATGAAATAAAGGGAGGGGCCACAGGAAAAGCGTTGATTCCCCAAGGAGAAGTGTGCCTGGTCTGCACATGGCTGTGTGCAGTAGTTAACCTACATAAGAAAGATGTGAGTTTCATGTTGCTTGTTCTCAGTGAAGCCACATTGAGTCAGTCTTCCAGGAGATTACAAGCATTTGTGACTTATTCTAGAATGTCAACTGGGATCTGTGTCACATTCACTAGAGGAAGAAGAATTAATTTATTTAACATTTACTATTTGCATTTAATATGCTAAGTGCTTGGTATATTTTACCTCATTTTCTCCCAGTTACCCTATGAGGCAGATATTTTTTATCCTCCGTCTTATAGCAGAGGAAACTAAAGCCCAGAGAGAAGTAAGTTCATTGCTTAGGGTCACAAAGTTAATAAATGGCAAAGCTGTGATTTAAGCTATTTGATTCCCAAATCCTTGTTTCCATAATACTGTGCTGCCCCCAATCTGTTGTTGGCAAAGTCTTTCTTTCCCTTTTAAAAGTAATGTAACATTTAGCTATCTGGTTTACAGCACTCCTCGTTTCTAAAATCTTTAAATCATACCGCTTTCAGCCTTCTCCGAAGTGCTCTCAACTTCCTGTGATGTAATTCACCTAGCTGAGAAGATGGGAATTCAGACAGAACACAGAAACATTGTAGGGTCTCTGCATACTTCTGGGATACCAATCCCACTTACTAGCGTTTGGTCTGCCTTCTTCATTCCTGTAATCATCCTTGATAGAGAAGACTGAAACAAAACGAGAGTTAAGGAAGTGTTCGTTTTCTTTGTCCTCCATTACCTGGTATTTTGTCGGCAATACTACATCCATTGCTTGGTGGTCTTTCTTCTAGCACTGCCAAAAACCCCTTCCTGATTTTTCTTTACATTTTCTGTCCTGCAAGGCTGAGCTCATTTTGAACTTTAGCCATACTGGGACTATTCTTGGATGCTTCACGCTTCTTTTATTCATCTTTAGTTGTATACTCTTCATTCCATCCTTCATGTAAGTTTTCTCTAGATCTGGGATATTTTTTTCAGAGTCACCTGTGTAACTTCTGACATGTCTCTCTTTTCTCTTTCTTTTTATGATCATTTAAAGGTAAAAAAAATTGTTAGAAAGTTAAAAATTCAGTTAAAATGTAAAACTTGTGCTTTTGGAGGTTTCCAAGTACTCTTGACCCATCTTACCTTCTCTTATATAATCTCAAGTCCCTTATAGAATCCCATATAGATTCCCCTATGGAATCTCATTTTCACATTTTTAAAGGAATACCTGATTATACCGGGGTTTCTCCTTTCTACCCATCTGATATTTAAGAATAAGAAGGTTGATTTCTGCTTATATTCTTGCTACTTCTATGACGACAGACAATTCCTTTCTGTTACTGTTTTGGTCTGGAATGGCACTTCTTCCAGGTAGTGCTGAAATGTCAGCATTCAAGTTAAGAACTTCTCAAATACTGTACTTTTAATCAAATAAAACTTCACATATAATTTTTGGTATCTGTTCCCATGACTACAGTCTTTCCCTGTGCTCATTTTCTGATCTATTAGGGACACATATCTGGTTGGTGGTCTCCCAAAAACTCTCAGAAATATTGTTTCTATATTTTGCCCTTATCCTCACCACATACACTTCAACTTGCTTCCATACCAGGTTCATTAGTTTCAACATAGTTGTTATAGGCAGAATCAACTGTATCTTCTGCCTACTTGACTACCTTTTCTAACCTGTCATTTCTTTGGCCTAGGACACGCTCCACTTTTTAGTCAGATCTTAAGTCTCATCCAACTAAGTCTCAATACTACTATGAGATCATATTTACCCTGCTAGTCTATCACTGTAATAAAATGTATTACCCATGTTTTTTAGGAAAAGATCTCATGATTTTAAATACTTTTTTACTAAAAACAAATGAATAGTCATATCTTAAGATATGCCAAATTTTGGGTGAAAAATATATATAAACTTTTGTTTATCTGTAATTAAGTTATAGTCTAGTGTTCTAACACACCATGCACATACATACATTCTTCTTAAGAAAAAACATTTTAGAGTCTTTACAACACTATTTCACGATAGATTTAAATTTTTCAATAATCACTTTCACACAAACTTAGCAGGTCCTTTTCACTCACTGAATTAGAAACTGTATTTTATGAATATTTTAAAAATTAATTATCAGTTTCGTGTATCAGATTATTTCTAATTTTCTTCCTTTAGGATTCACCAAAAGCCCAGCTACGCCGGACAATAGAATGTTGTCGGACCAACTTATGTAACCAGTATTTACAACCTACACTGCCCCCTGTTGTTATAGGTAGGTTAGCAGAGAAAAGTGCAATCATGATTCTCAGTGAAATATTTTCTCTGGTTTTAACAATAAGCAAGCTTTCTAGAGTTCAACACTACAAGTTATTTTTTCCTTTTAAGATGTGATCGAAAGGTAATATGTCTTTTTCATTGTTTACTTCCATTATCAGGTCCATTTTTCGATGGCAGCATTCGATGGCTGGCTTTGCTCATTTCTATGGCTGTCTGCATAATTGCTATGATCATCTTCTCCAGCTGCTTTTGTTACAAGTAAGATAATTATTTTGATGCAAAATATTTTGTTGAATATTAGATATAAACAGTTGTTCTTAAAGCCAGTAGGCAGAAACCATTGACAATGTATTTCAGGAACCATTAACTTGTATTTTCTGGTTATCTCCTTTAATTAACTATATTATAGTTTCTTAAGGGAACAGAGGACCTTACTACTAATCAATTAATTGGACACTACATTATACTTCTTGTTATGTTCATGAGTACTTAAGATATTCTTATTTATAGAATATTGAACTTTCTTATATCTAAATTTAAAAACCTGACCCCATATATGCACTACCAAATGTAAATTAGATAGCTAGTGGGAAGCTGCCGCATAGCACAGGGAGATCACCTCTGTGCTTTGTGACCATGAGAGGGGTGGGATAGGGAGGGTGGGAGGGAGGGAGACGCAAGAGGGAAGAGATATGGGAACATATGTATATGTATAACTGATTCACTTTGTTGTAAAGGAGAAACTAACACACTATTGTAAAACAGTCATACTCCAATAAAGATGTTAAAAAAAATTTTTTTTCTTTTCTTTTCTTGCTGAAAGAACTGGATGACAGATATTTCCCTTAACCTCCCATGGAAATTTAAGATAAAGGAAATAAAAGTTTTGGTTGTAGTGATAGGGGTTTGGGATTTAAAAGACCATTAAGATTACTATAAAAGAGCAAGATAAACCAGCCTCAGAGCAGCATAATGCAGGGAAGTGCTCCAGGCAGCCTAGAAAGAGATTCCCCTGGGTTGTAGATGAAGATGGGTTTGTAGGACCTACAACAGGGGGACCCAGGCCTTGCTCCTTGGCAGCACCTGAGGAGGGAACACAACCCTAGAGAAGACTGGCCCCATGATACAACTAGGAGACAGGACTCTAGGCTGCAGGATTCACAGCCTCACAAAAGGTTTCTGTGAGTCAAGGAGGAAGATCAGACACTCAGGCCCTGGACCTGAAGGGATGGTGCAAATAATGGGACAGCAGGTGTCTCAGCAATAACCAGCAACTCAAAGCCCCTTCCAATCTCATGGCAAAATATAAGATACTGGAAGCACAATTCAGATCTGAAGATGAAATATAAATGAGGTTAAATTTCCCACCAGTCAGATGGGATAGGAGCATACAACTGGAGTTTACCTTTATTTAAGCTTATAAATAAATGTGATACTTCCCTTACACCTGAATTTATAAACTGAGAGTCATACCTGCTATAATTTCTACAGTTCAAGTGTGGGAAGATGTCACCTAGATTAGAATGACTGCAACAAGAAGACAAAGGCATACAAGTCCTAGAGATATCATGCAGGAAGAAAGAACAGGACTTACTCTGCCCAGAATCTACAGAAAATCCCAGGACACAGTGAGAACGCAGGAAATTTCTCCTTGCCTCTGTCGCTCTCTACCCTTAGGCATCTTTATAGGGGACTCAGGTAAACGCTTTGTGAGTTAGTCTTAGCATTCACAAATTATGATGAAATGTAACTTTAAAAAGCTTTGCTCTCTCCCAAGGCTTTATGTTAGTGCTCAGGTGGAGAGGGTAATTTTTAAAAAAAGGATGAGATTTTTCATTGAGTTTCCACTTGGTGTCAGATATGGTGGGTACTAGCAATACCTTCATTAATAAAACACTGTTCTTGTCCTTAAGATGCTCACAGTCTAGTGGGAGGGATGAATATGCTGATTAACTCCCGTGTGTGTCATAACAAGACTGTGAATAAATGTTCTAGAAGCACAGAGGATCAAGTGACAACCTCCGTCTCAGGAAGCCAGAGAAGGATTTAGAGAGAAGGTGAGATTTAAGAGGGTTTTACTGGATAAGCAGGAGCTCAACATTTAGAAAAGAAATAGAAGAGCATGTCAAATAGTGGGAAAGGTATATACAAGGCATGGAGGCATAAAGAAATAGTGAGTTTGCAGTGGGGGAGTGGGAGATTACACTCAGTGAAAAAGGTGTTCTGCCTGGAATTGGCCCCTACAATCTTTAACCAAGGCTACCCATATGATCAACACATTCACCTCAAAAGAACTTCTGAGATACACCAAAGAAAAGTCACATGTCAGCTGGCGTATGGCCCTGTGCTGGAGACTACACAAAGGGATACAGACACTTAACTACCCACTGAGAACCTAATAACCTCAGGCAAAACTTCATTTTTCTCCATTTTTCTCTCTGTTTTTCTCTTTGAAGATTTCTCACTGAAAATACTAGCATGTTTTCCTTCCTCAATAATATCCAACCTCATAGTCTTCTTCATCTATCAAATGAGCAAATTTCAGATAAAACACTACAGTTTAAAACCCATCTTCCAGGAACCTGGATAAAGCCTGATGACTTAGAGGGGCACATCACACTGCTCAGCTTCAAGCTTTCTGTCCCAGGGGTCACTTCTCTTTAGGCCCTACTCCTTCCCCCTCTTTAGCCCTGAAGACTCAGGCAGGGTGGAAGAGGGCTACGCCTGCCTACTATCCATTGTAACTTTGAAACAGGAGGGAAGGGGGCAGAACACAACCTTTTAAAGAAAGACGTAGACATTGAGGATACGACAAACACTGGTTAGAACTGGTTAGGTCCAAGATGGCGAAGATTCGACTTCCAGTAGACCTTGAGCCTCATTATACACTCATTGTAATATATCAGCAAGCTACATGACACACCCACAGGTGCCATGACAGTTCCGATGCCAACCATAAAAGGCCAAAAAGTGTGCAGTGGCCCAATTCCTGTAAATCTTTGCCCCTTTTCCAAAATAGTTGGAATAATCCTCCCACCCATTAGCCTATCAAATTATCCAGCCCATAAAAACTAACCAACCCGGGGGCTTCCCTGGTGGCGCAGTGGTTGGGAGTCCGCCTGCCGATGCAGGGGACGTGCGTTCGCGCCCCGGTCCAGGAGGATCCCGCGTGCTGCGGAGCGGCTGGGCCCGTGAGCCGTGGCCGCTGGGCCTGCGCGTCCGGAGCCTGTGCTCCACAACGGGAGAGGCCACAGCAGTGAGAGGCCCATGTACCGCAAAACAAACAAACAAACAAACAAAAACTAACCAACCCATTTTTTCGCGCCTCTCATCTTCTGTCTGTGGACTGTGTTTCTCCCAGGGCTGCTCTTGCCTTTTGAGGTGGACCGCATTCTATGAAATCTATATCTCTATAAATAAATCCAATCCTATCACTTTGCCTCTCGCTGAATTCCTTCTATGCTGAGACATAACGAACCTGAGCTTCATTAAGTCCTAAGACCAGCTGTGCAATCTTAATTAAAAGACAGTGGGTTCAAGTCCCAGTCCGTGGGTTCAACTCCCAATCTGGGTTTTGGCTGGGTTCGAGTCCCATCTTAGTTGTGCGGTTTCAACTTCATGTAAAATAATGGCACAAGAAGAAAATACCCCAAAAAACTTTAATAGAGTTTTTCCCTAATAATGTGCCTCAAGATTTATTGAGACATCTGAATCTCATTTTCAGCACATTAATGGTCTGGATTGCAAATGTACAAGTTATATATTTTGTGATATATTTCTAATAGAATTCAGGGATCAGGGAAGAAAAGATATTATTATTGATAGATTCTTTGAGGGTGAAGGGAGGGTCTTAGAAAACTGACTTCAACTTAAAAAAGAAAGATAATTTGGTTTTACTCTTCAAATAAAAAGTACATTTGATTTTGAAAAACAATCATGCCGACTCACATTTTTGTGTTTAACAACCACCTTGAAATTGGTCTGCCTCAGAGGACAGCATGATTCTGGGCTACCTTAGCATGAATGATTTATGACACTCATGAACTTGGCAACTACATCAGTTTTTCTAAAGCTGGCACCCAACACCACCTGCATGTTAAGTGAAGATTGATGATTTTTAAAGCTCACCTCATTATGCAGAGGTACATGAATTGTCTTATATGTGCAGTCTATAACTCCCAAGACAGATAAGGAGGCAGCTATGTCACAAAATTTATGGCTTTTTCCTGCTAAAGCTGAAGTTTTGGAGAAAACTAAAGTAATAACTGGTCCTTTGGAGAAAAATAGCTTTAGCTAACCATTACACCCCCAAATGATGAAGCAGCTATAGCCTACCGCTATATCTTACAGGAACAAAGAGGCTAATGGTGAAAGTCACTTTAATCACAGCAATGAACTATGTCTACGTTTTGAACACTGAAGTAATAGACAGAACCTAAGTGACTCTTTGGAAATATCATGTACTCTGTCAGTTTAATTTATTCCCCAGTTTGGTGTCTGAGACCTCTTGCTGATCAAGTGGCCCAGTCAGACCCACAGACATGGACTTCAGAGAAGAGAATTCAATACCCTGGTGTGCCCAGTGGCAGAGAATTCAATACCTGTGTGCTCCCTCAAAGTGAAGAAAAGCAAATGCTGGTTTAGGTTCTGAAATGAAGCTTGTTTTCTGAGATTCTTTAGAAATGCAGCAAATCTCTCAACATACCCTGCAAAATAGTAGAAGCAAACAGGATTAAGTGGAATAAACTTATGAATCTCAAGAAAGAATAAGATTATATAGACCGCCATTAAAAATGACAAGTATATGAGACCAAGTTGACAAGTATATATTTTTAGAAAAGAAAACTCTAAGCATAAAAAGCAGAACACAAAAATGGCAGGCACACATGCCAACTGGAAGCACGCAAAGTGACAGAAAAAATGGTGTTTCCAGCCTAGAGATTTTCAGTAATATAAAGTTAAGTGAAAAACAATGAAATTCTCAATAATTTATTTTCAAATATCCCTATCAATCAGGAAATAGACACATATGCACGGCTGCTAACAGCCCTGAATCCAAGAAGCACCCGTCCCTCTCTCCTCTGCAGAGCTCAAAACAGTGGCCCACTCTCCATGGCCTTTGAGAGTATAGAACACCAGCACTCAAATACCTAAGGTAACATAAGAAAGCTGAAGACGCAAAAAGTCTCCAAGTAAGAGTAGGAAAATTATTTGGAAAAAAAGATTGTGGGGAACCCACTTCCAACTTAAATGACTTATTATAAGTCAATTGATTTCTGAGACGTGCCTGGGATTTGTCCAGTTCTGACTTTGGGCTCTGATAATGCCTTCGGTCTGCTTGTCTCAATGTTGTTGCTCTAACTCACGGAAATGACGCTCCACTCACAAAATAGTGCCCTAGGGAAAGAGAGCAATATCAAAGAACTACAAATTATGCATCAGGAAAAGTGAAGCCTCTTTGGCTACTGGGAGTATGTATATCCAAGAACAGGGTAGATGCACAGAGAAGACCTGTATTTGGGTTCAGGGACTCAGTTACTACTTCTCATTAAGTTACCTGTAGACACTTGATCACGCAAACACAGGTGCTGTTCTCCAGGGCTTTGGTGCTGGTGTTCTATTGGCTGCCTTTAATCCTGAGAGCAACCTCCCCAGCTTAGGCCAGGGAGCTGTGCTATAAATGGAATGATAGAGAAGTGGGCAAGCACCATACACACACACATCCTGGCACAACAGCCCAGAGTAAGCCAGACTTCCTTCTGGGAAGTAATGGAAAGCTGCAGAGGGTACACGCAGGGTAGCCTCATCCACAGCCTCCGTGGAGTCACGTTTGCACTTTGACAGGCTTAGAAATAGTTCATTAGTCTACGGTGAAAGACAGGTGTTCATGAGACCCACGGCAGCTATCATGCTCACAGATTCTCCCTTTCCCCTGAAGAAGGGGGTCACAGGGCTCCTTCTAGGTGAACCAGCTTTCTTCACATCATGCCACACACACAGTCATCACTCCCACCTCCACCCCAACCGCTAGTTCAATAAAACAAAGAATTGGCACCTAAACCAAAGGCCTATGAGCTGACCCAGTGGCCCTTGAAACAATGTGCTACTTTTCTGTGCCTTTACTCTGCCCAATAAAGTCACTCCATAACGATGGTGTACTTCAAGCCACACAGAAAGGTAGCAAGGGTAGTGCAAGCAGCCCTGGGGATACATTAGAGTACAGGAAGAAAGTATTCAAATGTATTCATATTTATTTTTTCCATTTTTATATATGTTTAATAGTACTACATACACAGCTTCTAAATACATAAATATACACATAATGGAGGTGTGTGCTCAATTTTTTTTTTTTTTTTTTTAATTTTTTGGCCACACCACACAGCATGCGGGATCTTAGTTCCTTTACCAGGGATTGAACCCAAGCCCCCTGCAGTGGAAGTGTGGAGTCTTAACCACTGGACTGCCAGGGAAGTCCCTCAAATATTTTTCTAATAGGATGTGCAATGAAAAAATGTGGTGACCAGAAGACACCATGATACTTGGGGTGTTTCTAAAGAAGGTGTGGTCCTTAATCCCCACCCCTATCAGAATCTCCTGTGGAACTTGTTAAACATGCAGATTACTTGACCCACCTCAGACCTACAGGACCTAAATCTCTCGGGTTGGTATGCTTAAAGAGCTTCCCAGTAATTCTGATGCCTACTGAAATGTAGGAACTACTGCAATAGAAGATTCAGAGAAGCAGACATAAAGAAGCTGAGCTATGGAAAGGGCAGAGTCAGTGCAGAGGGGAACATCAGAAGCCTGATAACAAGCCACTACAGCCAGGTCCTGCTGGGGCCTGACCAACGAGGAGGAGCCACCCAACTTGTTCTGCCAGAACTCTGGTTCTATGGGTATTGAGACAATGCCTGTACGTCTTCCAACTAGCCTTCAATTAAATCCTCATCACCTAAGGAAGCCTGGGTACCTCCTCTCCTGACAGCTGGGGAGCCGAGGTGGGGAACCTTAGAAACCAAAATCCCCTCACATAGAGAGGGGATGTAATCCAGGAGATCTGAAAAGATAGCTGATATAATTTCACTAATTGTGTACCTTAAAGAGTAAGGTTGAGACAGGAGGAAGTGGGTATATGAGCCAGAGTTGTCTGTAAGCATTTGAAAAACTGTACTGATTGACCATTTAGTCTGAAATCATGTGGGTGATTTCTAAAAAGCATAACAAGTAAAAATGGAGGCTGTAGAACAGAAGCTAATACTGTCTGTGTGACCTTGGGGAACTCACTGATTCTCTCAGTTCCTCATCTATTAAATAAAAGGTTAGACTTTAAGTGATATCTAAAGACCTTTCTGTGTTTCTGGAACTCAAGTTCAGGCTCAAGTCCTAGTTCAGGGTTGCTTTTGCTATAACATTCTGATCAAGAATAAATTAAAATTCTGGCCCTTTAAATAAAAGCATTCAGAAAAGGCTCCTGCATCCTTAAGAATTAATTATTAAATGGGTCTTCATAAAGAGCAAATCTCTGCTTTTGTCAGTCCTACACCCTCCCCAAATAGGGACCTCACACACAGATCCTTGGACCTATCCAATAGCCGACTGTTTTCCAAACCTGAATGAAAATCCGAGTGAGGTTAACTGACTGATTTTTACCCTGTGCAATGAGACTGCGTTATCACTGGAATGTAAATATCCAACCTAAACAAAGGGACATCTTATTTTGATTTATTGCTACCTTAGTTTTCTTTCAGGGTCATCCTCTATTTCTCTTTTCTCCTATCAGAAGGCAGGCAGGTTGGTGGGTTACCAGGCATTCCATATAAAATGAAACCTGCTAATTGTCACCAACCCCGGGTACAGAGACATCACCTGACATAACACTTCCTACACTTCACTGGGACAAGCTCTGTTGAATCAGACTTGAGTGAAGTGACACTGTGTAATGTACTCCAATATAGTGTAGCTAATGCCCAAATGGAAAAGTGGGAACTGTCTCCTGAAATCTGCTGCAGGTACATAAAAAATTCCAAGGAGAATAAAAATGACAAATCCCTGCAGTATGCCACATTTTATTTCATGAAGATGGAAAGTGCCACAGCATGATATTCATCTTTGGGAAAACTGAATAAAACGTCATCTGAGTCACCAGTTTAAAGAGACTGCTTTAAAAATATAAGCTTGATCTTATGTGTTCTATTACAGATTGAACTTTCTTTATAGATATCTTGGAACCTAAACTACATAAAAATTCTTTTATAACTTTAATTCAATTGCCTAAAATAGCTGCTGTTAATAATGGATTAGGCCAGTGTTACAAAACTCATCTTCTGTATATGTGGAGATAAAAGATCAGACCCAGTTTTGTTATGAGGCAGCAGAGCCTAGTGGTTAGCAGTATAGGTTCTGGAGTCAGACAGTCTGGCTTCAAATCTGGCTTTACCATTCAATTGCCATGTGACCTATATAACATACTTGACCACTTTAAGCCTCAGTTTCCACATCTGCAAAATGGGAATACCAATAGTATTATTCCCTTGAAACCATTGTTTTGCTCATTCCATTAAATAATGTTAGAAAGCATTTAGGACAGTGGGGCACTTAAGTAAACACTTGACAACTATTAGTGATTACTATCTAATGACATTTCCTATTAATGACTGGGAGTTAAATACTTAAAAATTGAAACTGGTTTCCTCTCTCCAAATATGCTAAAATAAAAATCATGCCAGTTAGAATATAATTTAAAATATAGCATGCACAGGTATTGGACAGCCACCTGTTCTGTCTGGTAAACATTTACCCACATGTAAATTATGTACCAGCTCCTTTCACTTTCCAGTATGACACTGAAATGACAACAAAGAAATGAAATACAGTGCTGTGTTGTATGATGAATAATTGCATCACCCGGCCGTGGATCTAACCATCCACTCTTATTCATTTGCAGCCAGCTCTTTTTAGACTCATGTTTATTTCTTCAAGCCATCCAGGTGTAGGCTATATTAATTTGCAAAGCAACCCCCAAACCTGTCCTTCACACTGGCAAATACAATACATGCAGCCCCATTCTCAGGCTCCTGCTTTGAATAGTATCTAGAGCTACAACATCCCCCTTGTGGTCATGTTGAGTATTTGCCAGGCTCTTGGGGAAAACACCAGGAACCTCAGTGATATGTGTACCCCCAGAATCATCATCTCTGACACCCTTTAGCTAACACCATTTGATTCCAGGATTCTTTTGATTAACACTGTGCGGTTTTTAAGTATATGCAACAAGAAGGAAAAAAAGCAAATTCTTAAGAGAACCAGTAGAGAAAAGAGGGAAGTGAGGAGAATGCAGTTATTCCGATTACTCCACTTGCCCGCCTCCCTCCTTATCATATGCAACGTAGGGATGTGAAGTTTTCAATTTCTATTTTGCTTCCATGTTTAATATTATTTATTTGTCACTCCTCTCTATGCTTCTATGTTCTTTTTTAAAAAATAATTTTTATTGGAGTATAGTTGATTTACAATGTTGTGTTTAGTCTCTGGTGTACAGCAAAGAGAATCAGTTATACATATACATATATCCACTCTTTTTTAAGTTCTTTTCCCATATAGGTCATTACAGAGTATTGAGTAGAGTTCCCTGTGCTATACAGTAGGTCCTTATTAGTTATCTATTTTATATATAGTAGTGTATATATCTCAATCCCAATCTCCCAATTTATCCCTCCCCCCCACGTTCTTTAGCATCAGTATATTGTTTTAGCATACAATTCTCTTTATAATAGGGGCCATTAGACTGTAACTTGGATGACCTCAGGAAAGTCTACCTCTGAGGGAATTAAGAAAACAAGAGAAATGAAAGTATGAAGTAGACAAGTAAAGATAATATAATGATAACTAACAAATAAGAGTGTGAGGGTATTTTTTTTTAGGATCTGTATACTCTATAACCAATATTATGTTTGACTTTTTATTTTCTTACTCCCTCTTCCCTCCCCCATCACAATGTGAACTCAGCTATCTTCTTTCCCTCCCAAACTTCCCCCAAAATTTCCTTCATAATTCCTCACACAATGGTGGTCACTTAACAGTGGAGCATCTTTCTCGTTTGAAATTGGACTTCGAGACTTTAAGGACAAATTGCTTCACTTCTAAAATCAAGGCATTCCAGGACATATTTGTTGAATCAATGAATTATTTCTTTTTCTTACAAATCTGAAAGTGATCACAGCAGAGAGGTCAGTGGCATCTTGTTATAGAACCCACGCCGCCTGCCCCAAGCAACAAGGTTTTGAGATGGGCCTGAGGAGCTGTTACTGAACACAAGTTCACGTGCCTGACTTACAGTGAGGCCAAACAAACCAAAACATCAGAGTTTCGAGCAGAGGAAGGTTTATTGCAGGGCCAAACAGGGAGAATGGGTGGCTCATGCTCTAAAAAAATCCCCGAACTCCCTTATGGTTTTAGGGGAAGATTTTATACGCAAAATTTGGGGTGAGAGCTGCAGCGCGTGTGACTTTCTTCTGACTGGTTGGTGGTGAGGTAACAGGGCAGCACTCCAGGAATCTTGCCCTCAGCCTGAAGTTACCATCCTCCACCTGGGCAGGGGATAGTTTCCACAGAACTCACAGATATTATTATGTATAGTCCTTGACTGCAAACCAGGACCCTGAGCCAGCACTGCGCTATTGCTTCTTGACTGTGCCTCCCTTGTTTCCCTTCCCAGATTAGCAACTGCTTGAATCTGCCTTTTGGAACTAAGGGACAGTCAAAGAGGCTGCATGAAGCCTATTTCCTACAAACAATAAATGGGGGACACAGAAAGGCTTTTGTGCCCAGGTGGGCCCACAGGGTCCTGCTCTGCTTCAGAGCCTCAGTGAGGCCCAGAAAACCTGGGCAGGTAAGATCCTGAGCTCAGGTATTTTTTCTCGGGATGGTCTGCAAGATAATTAGCCTAAGGCAACCCAATGCTCTGTCTGAATGAAGGGGTGCTTTAGTAGTTCAAAACCCAAGGTCCCTGTGGTAAAACTCTGAAAGAATTTGTCGAAAGTCTGCATATGTAGGTGTATTTCAAGTTACTGCAATAGCAACAAGCGGTCAGAAGACGAAGAAATGACCAGGCTGAGCAACAAAGATTTTGAACCCTAGGTTCACAGTGAACAAAGGCGCAGTACAAAATGGCGCCCTCCGCGAGGAGGAAACTTCAACTCGCGCAGAGCGTGTATCCGCCCGGGGCTCTCCCAGGGCAACGCTGGGACCAAACTCACGTGAGCTGGAGCGTCCTATGACAGCTCTAGTTAGACTCCTCCCCGGTTTCCGCCACTCCCTGCGCACATGCTCTCCAGGCCCTCAGTAGGATGCCAGTTGCGCAGGCGCAACAGGCCCCTCCTCTCAGGCAACTGATGCAAGGAGACTGTTCGCAATTTATCCCGTGTGACCTTGAGTCTTTTCTGCCTCCGAGGACCGGGGTTGTCCACGGTTCTGCCTTATACTGCTTTTAGCCTCCTGGTCTCTCACGGAGCCCAGACCTGCCGCAGCTGGCACCGGAGGACACGCGTTTCCCTACCATCATGCCCCGAAGCGTATTAGCCATAGGCCCTGACTCCGGAAGCAGCGTTCAGGTATTTTCTTATCAGGCAGCGCGGGCGGCGCCTCAGCGGAAGAGCGGGCTTCCAGGCCGCAGCCATCAAACCCCGCCCCCCACCTCACGTAGTTGGAGGTTTCCAGAAGCGCTAGCATCACCGCGCTGCGCAATTCTCGGCGGTCAGAGCGCGTGTTTGCTGCCTCGTATTTCCACCATTTAGCAGCCATGATAAGCGCCAGCCGAGCCGCAGTAGCCCGTCTTGTCGGCGCCGCAGCCTCCCGGGGCCCCACAGCCGCCCGCCACCAGGTAAGGGACTGCCGGGCCTTCCCCGAGGGGCTCACGGCCTTGGGACTCAGTGCGGCAGGCCGCGGCCTTCGGGGTCAGAATCCTCGGGGAGAGACGGGGAGAGACGGAAAATAACGGACGTTCAGTATTCAGTGCTGCCGGTTCAAGGTCTCATTCAGGGTTTTGCGTTCCTGTCTCAGGCCCTGCTGAGTCACACTCCTTGGGAGCCTAGAGTTTTATCTCATCGAGTACCGGGCAGTGGTCCTGATTAGTCCTTTTGAGACGATTAGACAGTTTTGGTCTTGAGGTCTTGAGTAGAAGGACGATTGTTCGTTGTGAAATGCAGAGTGTGCGAGGACCTCGTTGCTATGATACAACGAAGGAAGAAAGAGCATCTGAGCAATAAATTAAAAATCAAGCTTTGATTTTCTTGCTTACGAACATTTGACTAGTTAGCTCCCCAGAATTTTGTCCTCCGTTACTTCAGAAAAAATAAGCAAATCAGAAAAAGGCCATGGAGTGGTTGTTCATTGTCGTGTAATACTAAAAACATACCTTTTAGGGAAACAGGAATTGTATTTCTTTGCACTCAGGTTGGGTAAAAGAAGACTTGGAAGTAACCTGAGGTGAGATTGTAACAAAGGTCTTTGACACTGATGGGAAGCCACTCCTGACTTTTTTTTTTCCCTCGTAAATTGACTTCACGAAATTACTAATTCTAGTTTCCTTAAAGCAGTAGCTTGGTAAGGTCAGGGGAAACGTCTCTGATTAAGTTAAATCTGTATCTGCAACACGTAACATATGTGGGCCTTAGGTAGACACTGCTCCTGATGATGAAATTGAGTTGTATTTTAACGTATTTTTGCTTCTCCATGGGATATTTGGCAGAGTCTGGAAATAATCTTGGTTGTCACAACCTGGGTAGCCATGCTACTACTACTAGGTTCTATTTGTAAAGGCCCAAGTTGCTGCTAAACATTCTGCAGTGCATAGAACGGCCCAGCTCCCAACAAAGATTTTGTTCAAAATCAATAGTGCCAAGGTTGAGAGACCCTTTGGTAATGTAATTCAAGATAATTTTATATCTATTTGTTTCTCTGATTTCATTGGGAAAATTTGTACTTTATTAGGCTTGTTTGAGTACCATCATGTCTCTTAGACATGAAATGTTTTATTTCAGTATATTTTATACATGGTAACCACTCAGTGAACAGAATGAAAGTCTCAACCTTTCATGTATTCTTCAGAAGAATAATTAAAACAAGTGCAAGTTTTCATATGTAGTTCATGGCTGATCCTTTTTTTGTTTTGTTTTTAAGGATGGCTGGAATGGCTTTAGTCATGAAGCTTTTAGAATTGTTTCAAGGCGGGACTATGCGTAAGTATAATTTCGTTTCCTTTAGCATTAAGATAATAAATATTAAACCCCAGAGCAATGGTCTCTACATTTGTGATTAATTACTTCACTCAGAAAAAAAAAACACAGCTAAGTTTATTTATAGAGTATGCATTTTGCCACAGTAGCAAATAGTTTGCTAATGTTTTTCTACAGCCATTTTGGAGATCACTGTTAAGATAACTAATCATAGCATTGTTTTAAATGTCTTACAGATCAGAAGCAATCAAGGGAGCAGTTGTTGGTATTGATTTGGGTACTACCAACTCCTGTGTGGCAGTTATGGAAGGTAAACAAGCAAAGGTGAGCATGATTGGAAGCTCTGGATCATGTAGTGGTAACCAGTACACAATTCAGAATTCTGTGTCCTTTGGCTTAGATAAGGGACATTTTCAAAGCTGCTTCTAAATTCTTAAGACTCTTTTGAGGTGAATCTTTGTGCTTAATTGTATGCTGGTAATAAATGAATGGATTTGACTTCCCAGGATTTAAGTGTGTCCTAGTATAGCTGTAAGACTACTAAGTTACCATTAGGACCCATTGGGATGACTTGTACTGTTGATTACTTCTGTAATTAAAGTTCTGCTTTTTTGTAAGTCAGTTAAACAAAGGCTAAAGGTGCAGGAACAGTCTAGAAGCAAGTGGAGCTCCAGATAATGCATGGGCTGCATCCTAAGTAAGACATGTTCTTTACTTCCTTCTAGAGGAAGTAGAGGCTGTTTCTCCTTTGTTTGTGAAATCTTTATTCCCACCTGGTTCTCCTCAAGAATATTTGGAGCGCCTGGATTTTTGAATTCCTTGCTGGCAGTTTTTTTTAATGCCTGAAACTTGTAGGCATCACCAAAAAATCAGAAGTAGATTTAACTCTCCGTATGGAAGGAAAGATTACGTTGTCCAAACATTGAGTATGAAAGTTGTGATTTATATTTATTCCTGTTTTTTGGATGTTCTTAGTTGTAGGTTGTTTGAATCTGCAATAGTAGTTGCTTACTATATCAGCATTCACAGAGCAGAAAAGTATGCCCATTAGTACTGTTCTTTAGTGTTTATTTTGTGTCTTAAATGATTGGTACAAAGACACTAGTGGTGACTGGAACTTCATTCTCTGTCCTACTTTGGGAGTTTTAGGTGCTAGAGAATGCTGAAGGTGCCAGAACCACCCCTTCAGTTGTAGCCTTTACAGCAGATGGCGAACGACTTGTTGGCATGCCGGCCAAGCGACAGGCTGTCACCAACCCAAACAACACATTCTATGCTACCAAGCGTCTCATTGGCAGGCGATATGATGACCCAGAAGTTCAAAAAGACATGTGAGTAATAGCAAAAATGTATTTATATGCAAAGGCTATACGATGAATCTTACCAGCAGGATCCCTGGGGACAGGCCCTGCTTCTGCCAGAAGGGTCAAAAAATTCAATTCTGCCTTCACAGATTAGGTCTTTGCTATGTGTGACATGATATATGAAGATCTGGCTAGTCATTCCTGGACCACATAAATGGCGTTAAACACATAAGGTAGATAATGGCATAGGTGTCATCTTGATACTGATGAGATATGTTTTCAAGGTTCATCCTTGTTGTGGCATGTATCGGTATTTCATTCCTTTTTATGGCCAAATAATATCCCATTGTATGCATACATACTGCATTTTGTTTATCTGTTTGTTAATGGGCATTTGGGTTGTTTCCACTTTTTGGCTATTATGAATAATGCTACCATAAACATTTGTGTATTATAGGTTTTTGTGTGGACATATGTTTTCATTTCTCTTGGGTAGACATTTAGTAATGGAATTGCTAAGTCACATGGTATCTCTGTTACCGCTTTCCAAAGTAGCTGCATAAATTTTTGGTGAGAAGAATGTTGAGGTTTCATCAGGATGTTTTACATGTTAATAATTGCTTTCTAAAGGTTTTCATTAAACCAATTCCTGAAGTTCTCATTTGTTGGCCATGGATCTCTTGGGGTGGAAGATGGGCTTTCATGGTGTATGGTAACCTCATGGTAGGTTGTGCTGGCATGTTTTCTCAAGTATAATTTTTGTGTCTTTCAGTAAAAATGTTCCTTTTAAAATTGTCCGTGCCTCTAATGGCGATGCCTGGGTTGAAGCTCATGGAAAACTCTATTCCCCAAGTCAGATTGGAGCATTTGTGTTGATGAAGATGAAAGAGACTGCAGGTGAGAAAGCTTAGTTCATATCTGGGAAAATTCAGAGAACTGCATGATTCCTCTGAGATCACTGGCTTCCATACCTCAGTGTCCTTTGGATGAGTCTGCAGTGGCTTTTATACAGAATACCTAGGAATGGCAAGACTTTTTTACTCTTTCCCTACAAATTGAATTTCTCTTCCAAGTTTTCCTAATGGTGGCTTGCTTGTTTCTTTTTTCCAGAAGGGAAATCAAAAGATTACACATTAAGCTTTTGTGTCTGTTAGGTAAAACTTCCCATTTAAGAAACTAGTGGCTCTTTTAAATCTAAAAGTAGGTCATTGTAGCTGGTGAGCCTTCATTAACATGTTAAAGGTGAGATCTTGGGTTGTTAAAATTGGAGTGTTTTCCTACAAGGTCTCTTCATGTTAGGTCATATGCTAAAAAACTATTGGATGCTGTTTGTGACCTCAAGAGAGTGATACAGGTTGTTAGGCTACATTAGTAATTGTAGCCAGTTTCGTCTGATAGAGTCTCATGAATGATTTTCATTGATTGCTTTTCCAGAAAATTACTTGGGGCATACGGCAAAAAATGCTGTGATCACCGTCCCAGCGTATTTCAATGACTCTCAGAGACAGGTGAGTTTAATTATCATTTTAATACATTTATTTATTTATTTATTTATTTATTGTTTATTTTTGGCTGCATTGGGTCTTGGTTGCTGCACATGGGCTTCCTCTAGTTGCAGCGACCAGGGGCTACTCTTCATTGCGGTGTGTGGGCTTCTCATTGCGGTGGCTTCTCTTGTTGTGGAGCACGGGCTTAGTTGCTCTGCGGCATGTGGCATCTTCCTGGACCAGGGCTCGAACCTGTGTCCCCTCATTGGCAAGAGGATTCTTAACCACTGCTGCCACCAGGGAAGCCCCCCAATTAGCATTTTTATTCAGGAAATTAATGGTACCTGGGACACGGTGGAAAATGCTTTTTTCTTTTTTTATAGGCCACTAAGGATGCTGGCCAGATATCTGGACTAAATGTGCTTCGGGTAATTAATGAACCCACAGCGGCTGCTCTGGCCTATGGTCTAGACAAATCAGAAGACAAAATGTAAGTTTGTGCAGTAAATTCCACCTAGATTTGTGAGACTTAAGTTCATGGAACCTTCAAACTTATCCTAGATCGTCATCTTGATTTCATAGTGATTGAGCCTTATACTTAGACTGGAAATGTACTGCCTTGACCTTTTCTCAAGGCTTTTACGGTCTGTGTTTTTCATTCATTTCAAGATTGTCCCTTGATTACTTTTTCTTTTTAAAGTACTGGCCATGGTCATTTTTTTCCCTTGGTATGCCTGTTGGCAAGTATTCATCCAAAAGAGTGGTTTTTGCTTTTTAACATTTCATTTTAACTGTATGTGTGTTTTACATGTTGCTATTAGGGCCACCTGTTAAGACATACGTCACTTATGCAGTCATCAACTTTCATAATTATACCTGGGGGGAAAGTAGCCAAGTTTACGTTGGTTTGGTTACTGAAATCCATATGCTGTGATGAGTTTTGTTCCTGACGGCCTTTTTTCTTTCTAGCATTGCTGTATATGATTTAGGTGGTGGAACTTTTGATATTTCCATACTGGAAATTCAGAAAGGAGTATTTGAGGTAAAATCCACCAACGGAGACACTTTTTTAGGTGGTGAAGACTTTGACCAGGCCTTGCTGCGTCACATTGTGAAGGAGTTCAAAAGAGAGGTTAGTTAGCAGTGTGGTTAATATGTACACATTGGAATACTGAGAATTTCTTTGTTCGGACTGCTATTTGCTTTGTTTTACGATTTTTTTTCCCTTAAGAGAGTGTTGAGTAGGCCACTGAAATTGCATTTGAGTTCCATGGGTGCTCTGAACTATTCTGGTTATCGTAGCTTCAAATTGGGAACAAACAACAATTAAAAGGCTATAGCACCTGATGTACAATAGTACTATGGCATTTTATATAAGAGACTTGAATATCTTTGGATTTGGGATATCCGCATTTGACAGGGGTTGCTGGAACCAATTCCTCACAGATACCAAGGGATGACTGTATAGGTTTCCCCCACTATCTGAAAATTGAGCTTGCGAAACTTTTGATAAGCTGAAATGTCGTGAAACTACACATTTTGCTAACGGATGCACAACATAAGTGGTTGTATGCTCACAGTTCAAAGCTATGGTGGTGGTTTGGTGCTCAGATAAGTGTAGTTACTGGGGAAGGAGCTTGGGGTGCACACTGCCTCTGTAATGGCTCGCTGCAAAGCAAACGCTAAACATTATTTGTCCTTTTTGCCTTTTTTGTAAAAGTGAAAATCCTTTTTAGATTTCATTTGGTTAGCAGAAACAGGTACTAATGTAGATCTTTTATAAAAGGGAAGTGGTGTAAAGCAAACTTTGGGGAAGGAATTATGGGAACTCCTTTTTTGAGCTAGAATCCTACAGCTGGAAAGAACTGAGAACAGTTCATCCTCTAACTCCAGACATATCTTTTTCAAAGTTGGTCGTCTTTTTTCCTATAGATTTTTAAGGGCAATAAGTAATTTCTGCTTGT
This sequence comes from Physeter macrocephalus, assembly GCF_002837175.3. NCBI lineage: Eukaryota > Metazoa > Chordata > Mammalia > Artiodactyla > Physeteridae > Physeter > Physeter macrocephalus. Next base: position 135,181,097 of record NC_041221.1, read on the forward strand.
TTATAAAGGTATGGCTCTACTTTGTTTTGTTACACCTTACCACTGCAATTTAAGTAGTATTCATTTTCTTAACACTAATATACTGTGTGTCTTCACTTTGTAGACAGGGGTTGATTTGACCAAAGACAACATGGCGCTTCAAAGGGTTCGGGAAGCCGCTGAGAAGGCCAAGTGTGAACTTTCTTCATCTGTGCAGGTGAGATGTGGACAAATTCCACCAGTCTTTTTTTTTTTTTTTTTGCGGTACACAGGCCTCTCACTGTTGTGGCCTCTCCCATTGCGGAGCGCAGGCTCAGCGGCCATGGCTCACGGGCCTAGCTGCTCTGCGGCATGTGGCATCCTCCCGGACCGGGGCATGAACCCGTATCCCTTGCATCGGCAGGCGGACTCTTAACCACTGCGCCACCAGGGAAGCCCCCACCAGTCTTGATGGATCTTTTCAGCCTGAGTTTACTCGAATAGCATATTCTAATTGGCATAATGTTGGTCAGATTTTTTTTTTAACAGTTTTCTGGTTGGTGATAAAAGAGCCTTTCCATTAGCAAAGGAGCATTATGTTTTTTGTGGGTGAGCTGAAGCACCCAAATCAGAGGTTATCATTTGCTTTCCTGCTGCCACCTGAGAACCTGGAATTAGGTCTCCTGCCATCTTGCTATATCCCTGACACGGACCTAACATGCTTATTCTGTTCTCAGTGGTTAAGGCAAAGAGAGGCTTCATCTTTTAGAACTGGAGCAACTTTAGCACTCTGGGAAGGGAAGAGGTATTTATAGCATCTGTCATTGTGTTGGTAAAGTGGGTGACCTTCAGTCACATCTGGATTTTCTTTTTCTTTTTCTTTTTAATAGCAGCTGTAAGGAGTGACAAAGCTGTACAGGGTCATCCATGAAGTTGATGGTATTCCCTTGTCCTGCTGTCAGAATTTGCAGCACGATGGTTGGGGCTGAAATATGTGGCATTACCAGAGGATAGCTTATAATTCTTCCCAGGGGTTGTCACTTTATGAAACGGGACGTTGGTTAGTTTTACTGTGGCTCTATCCTATTGACAGGTATTTGGATTGTTTTCCACCATTTTGCTGTTATAGCAAGGTGTATTGACCATCCTTGTACATTAATGTTTGTGCATGTGTGATTGTAAGTCTGTAGGTTAAATTTATAGAAGCATTTATTACCCTTGAGTTTATAATGTGGTTTGGGGAGGTGGACACTAATGAGAACTTTATATTAATAAATGTCAGAAGTAACGTAGAGGTTAAGAGTTACTCTGCAAGCAGACTGGTGGAGATGAAGTCCTTATTTCATTACTTATTAGCTGTGTGACGTTGAATGAATTAACATTTCTGTTTTCTTGTTTATAAAATGAGGATAATTAGTGCTCCATTCCCCCTTAGAGTTGTGAGGATTAGTAAATTAATACATATAACATGCTTAGGACAACGTGTAGTAAATAGTAAGTGGTACTCTAAATGTATGTATTAATTTTGTTTTTTTAAAAAGGCAAAGTTAGATTTATAATAAAGGAAACTGACAGGTGTTTGACATAATTAGGAGAGCTTCTGAAAGGTAAGTTAATCAGGAAGAGATAAAGGGTCAGGTAAGTATGAGGTTCTCGAGTAAAGACCTGAGTAAGGGTCAGTGTGGGTCAGTGTGGCTGAAGTACAGACGACTGGCAGGAGGAACATAGAAGATAGGCTAGAGGCTTTATAGATTTGGGGATTTGGTGTCTTTCCTGAGATAGTGACAACAGACTACTGAAAATTTTTAAGGTGGGCCAGTAACATGGTCAGATTTGGGGAAAGCACTTTGAGGTGGAGTGCTCTTTGTGGCAGCCTGAGTGGGTGTGGGAAAATGTTGGGAGGCTATTGCAGCACACCAGGTGGTGAGAAAGGAAGGACTTGGACCAGTGTGGTAGTGAATTGAGAGAGAAGAGGGACAGAACTTCATGGTGGAACTGGTTTTCGAGGGTGGAGAACCCTGGAGTTTTTCACTTGGTCATTAATTTATAGCATATAGAAATGCACTAATACAGTAACTACATGTGGCTATTTAAAATTAAATACAATTTTTAAGAATTCCATTTCTCAGTTCCACTAGCTGTATTTCAAGTATTCAGCCACATGTGACTAGTGGCTGCTGGATTGAAAAGCACAGATAGAGAACATTCCCATTGCCACAGAAAGTTCTGCTGGATTGCATTACTATAGGTTATTTTATTTACTGATTTGGTTTGTTAACATTTTGCAAAGAAAGAGAAAATTGTTATTGGTGTTCTTGAAACTATATCTACTGTAACTGTTTAGATGTGTTGATTCTCCCTGTAAAGCATTTATCTGTCCAGGGTACTCTACCTAAAGAAAGCTGGTTAAGGATTTGCTCCCTTCAGTCTTTATTCCCTGTTGGCCTTGCTTTGTGAAGTTGGAGGGGCAGCATACACAAACTCTGTTACTGGGGGTTCACCCCGAGACACCTGTTTCTGCGTGTTTAGTAGTGAGTTTTGTTAGTCTAAATATTCTTAATCCATGCCTTATCAGGATTTTAGGCTTATTAAATACCGTATGTTACATGGTGTGACTGTAGCAGTGTTAGCTACTGTCTGGGGATGTGATAGCAGTGGTCAGTCCTTGTAGTTCTCTTTAGCTTTTTTGTTGTAGCTTTCTTAACCATCTTCCTGAAACTTGCAAAGCCCTGGTTTGGTGGCAGATTATTTGGTTCAGAGCAGCATACGTACCTTTCACATTTTTCTTAATGTGCAAGGAAATTTTTTTAAACTTGGTAAAAGAACACAGTAGTGTGATTCTTAATATATTTTTAATGGCAGAACAGACTGTTCTTCACCTCCTGAATGGGGATTTTTCCTGCTTCTCTATTCCTTTCTTCATTGTTAATAACAGATTTATAGTGTTTACTTCTGGGAAGAAAAGAGGTTGAATCTTCAAGAGTCACTGTCTGGGGTTCCCTGGTGGCGCAGTGGTTGGGAGTCCACTTGCCAATGCAGGGGACATGGGTTCGTGCCCCAGTCCGGGAGGATCCCGCATGCTGCGGAGCAGCTGGGCCCGCAAGCCACGGCTGCTGGGCCTGTGCATCCGGAGCCTGTGCTCCGTGACAGGAGAGGCCACAACAGTGAGAGGCCCACGTACCACAAAAAAAAAAAAAAAAAAGTCACTGTCTTTGGTGACCGTTCATTTAAAGTGTCTGACCCTCCCTGTTACCTTCAGAGTTTTCCTTTCCTAGGGTATAGTCTTTAATTGAAGTAATAAAGAGACTTCACTACTGGTCTCCCTGCTTCCTTTGCAGACTGACATCAATTTGCCATACCTTACAATGGATGCTTCTGGACCCAAGCACTTGAATATGAAGCTGACCCGGGCTCAGTTTGAGGGGATTGTTACTGATCTAATCAGAAGGACCATAGCTCCATGCCAAAAAGCCATGCAAGATGCAGAAGTCAACAAAAGTGACATAGGAGAAGTGATTCTGGTTGGTGGCATGACTAGGATGCCTAAGGTAAGGACCCATGGAATTCTTGACATAGAGAGCAGAGGGGGCCAACACATAATGATTTATTAGGACATAACATATGGCTTATGTTGTGTAGGGACATGAATATGTGGCCCTTCTACCACGCTGACCTAAAAGGCAGATGAATTTGTGCCCTTGCTAAAGAGTTCTTAAAGAGTATTTTTAAAAAAGGATTAGGAAAGGGGAGAATGTCTTTGGGGTTGTAGCAAGGAGGATCCTGAACTTCAGTTTTATAGAATTTTTAGGAATGAAACAAAGTTTGCGGTCAGAGACAGCTTAACATCTTGGTACTAACGAGCCTCTCTGGGCAGTTTTGGACATGTGTTTTGCAGTATAGAGTTTGGGGTTTCTAAAGGCATCTCTTCAACAGAGATTTGTGCAATGATGCATTTTATCAACACATCATTCTGAAAAGACAGGTGTGTGGAAAACTAATAACTGAGCACAGAACCTGTTGGTGGTGTAATTCTTGCTTTATAGCTTGAATAGAACTATCTTGGGCCTTGATTTTCATAATTTTTCCTTTGGAGTACTTGTGCTTAGGAAAATGATGCATACAATAAATCTGAAGGGAAAAGGAGAGGCTTTGAACCAGGCAGATATCTATATGTTAACAAATTATCCCAGATGTTAATTCAAATAGAACTTTTTCCTAGCATTAGTAAAATAAGCAGGAGGGGAAAACATGCCTCATACTTGCACCAGTATTGAATTACTACTGCTTCTGTTAAGCTGATTTTTAGTTGATATGTAGAAGAGGACTTGGACTATACAAATTAAGTCCCCTTGCCTTGTACCTTGTATTTCTAATTTGATGTGTTGTTTGGGAAACCAGATAACAAAATTTAGGCAAATTGTTCCCAAATTTAAAAGGGCTATGAATGAGATACTCAAGAGTAAAGTATATGTGTAACCAAGTAATATACTTAACTCATTAACAAGAACTCAACTACAAAATAATTTGAATAAACATTCTTGGATCTGAAGCACCCTGCCCTGAGACCTGGTGGGGTCTCAGGACACATGTGCTATTCTCCCCTTCTCAGGCAATTGCCCTCAGTAGTGAGTGACAAGGTTCTTTTTTCTTGGTGCTCAGGTTCAGCAGACTGTGCAGGATCTCTTTGGCCGAGCCCCAAGTAAAGCTGTCAATCCTGATGAGGCTGTGGCCATTGGAGCTGCCATTCAGGGAGGTGTGTTGGCTGGTGACGTCACAGATGTGCTACTCTTGGATGTCACTCCCCTGTCTCTGGGTATTGAGACTCTGGGAGGTGTCTTCACCAAGCTTATTAACAGGAACACCACTATTCCAACCAAGAAGAGCCAGGTAAAAGCCACCCCACCCTACTTTGTCATAGAGATACTAGGTTCTGTGAGGATGTGATTGTAGCCACTTCTGTGAGCTTTCCCTAGAAAACTTTACTTTTTGTTTTGCAGTCCATACTAGTTGAATGTGGAGGGGTGGTAAGAATCTTGTCCTTTGTTTTCTTTTGTTTCTGGAAAAATTCTCTTTACTTGTCAGCCAGTGGTGATGATTTTAGGGAAGTCATCAGTAGTCTCTTCTTCTCAGGATAATAATTGCCAGAAGGAGCCTCATCATTTGAGACTAAATTCTTATACTCTTCTGTTCTCAAAGGCAGTAAAAAGAATGGCATGGCCGAGACTAGGGGAGTGTGCTTGTCTTCCTGGAGAACGATAGGGGTTCTGAGATATCAAGCCAGGGTTATTTGGACAGTGGCTTGGTCTTAGATTAAGAATTATTTCCTTTCTCAGTTTTGGTGTTTTTCTGAAAGAACTATGGCTGTTGCTATGTTTGAAGTGATATATTGCCAACACATCATTCTGAAGAAAAGTGCGTGATTTCCTGTGACTATGAGCATAAAATAAATGTCCTTTCTCTGACCCATTTCTCTGGATGAGCATGTTTCAACATCTCGCTTTTTACAGCTCCTTCTCTTGAGGCCTTCTGTGCTAATGCTGCATCTTTGTACAATGCATTTGCTTAGCTGAAAACTATAGCTATTGTATGCTCTTTTGCTGTGCTAATCCTACTCCTTTTCTCTGTAAAGACATAAGCCTTTGTTCTGAACATAGAATACATTAGGATTCTTCCAGTGTTGGGATGTGAATTTCTTCCTTTGGTTTGTTGCACTTTGTAAGGGGGAATAGGCTGGAAAAAAAAAATCAGGCTGCCAACCCAGCAAGTTTCCTTTTTCTCCCTAGGTGTTTTCTACAGCTGCTGATGGACAGACTCAGGTGGAGATTAAAGTGTGTCAGGGTGAGAGAGAGATGGCTGGAGACAACAAACTGCTTGGACAGTTTACTTTGGTAGGTATTGGGAATCATGAATGTTATGCTCTTTTTTTATGGTGAAGTTACACTATTCTAACCCCTAATATTACCATAAACTGCTGACAGACGTAGTCTGTGTTATCTTAGCATAGTATTCAAATGAATTCTGCAACTGGATAATCATGGCTTCAGTTTTTACCTGAAAGCTCTGCTTCTTGTGTCTTAGGAACTAAATAAAGAAGCTTGTAAGAGCCAGGGAAATGTTCATAAACAGTGCTTATTAGAAGAAATTCCTGATTACTATTTTACTACTTTTAAAGACATTTGATATTGTTATATTGGCTGCTACTTCGTCATCGTCGTCTCTTTTTTTTGGCCATGCTCTGGCATGTGAGATCTTAGTTCCCTGAGCAGGGATTGAACCTGTGCCCTCTGCAATGGAAGTGCAGAGTCTTAACCACTGGACCGCCAGGGAAGTCCCTTGTTACTGGCTTCTAGTCAGCATCGCTTATTGCTTGTTGGGATGAATGATGGAAAAGGTTACTCTTCACGCATTGTGTGTCCTTAGCTACATAAAGCCATTGTGGTTATTTGCTATAGCCAACCTTCACTAGTATGGAGTCCTGTTTATTTCAAGCAGCAATGAAATTACCATCCTCACCGACAAACTCATGTTTTTGTACATTTAAGTGAAAGTTTCACTTGTTCCTCCCAGAAACCAAGTAATTTCTTCCCCAGAAGACCGTATAGGTTTTGGAAGTAGAGCACTGGACCCCTTTGTGAGAGGAGCTTACTCTGGTATTTATTTATTCTAGATTGGGATTCCCCCAGCCCCTCGTGGAGTCCCTCAGATTGAAGTTACATTTGACATTGATGCCAATGGGATTGTACATGTTTCTGCCAAAGATAAGGGTACAGGACGCGAGCAGCAGAGTAAGTACTCTTATTAAGACTGTAAGAGTGAGGTGAGGGACTTTTCTCTGTTGGGAACTAGACCCTCTAGATTGGGCATTATCTTTTCCCCTAGCCTCAGGGGAGGATAATGAGTCCTCTTTGCCCTCTCCTCAGTTATCAGTGTCACATTAAGAGGTATGGTGTTTATTCCCCCAAAAAAGGCAAGCACTGAGCCTCTGGATTGCTGAAGTTTTGGTAGGTAGGACAGTTAGTTCTTTATATATTTTAGACCCTTGGTTTCCCTCTGCTTATTGTAGGACAATAGGATATTCCCCTTCTTCATAATGCACATCAAGACAGCTACTCTGAAGAGGAGGATTCTTTTTCTTACTACAGTAGAGGAAGAAGCATATAGTTTTCCTCGGAAATAATGAGGTGCCTTCTTTTCATTATAGTTGTGATCCAGTCTTCCGGTGGGTTAAGCAAAGATGATATTGAAAATATGGTTAAAAATGCAGAGAAGTATGCTGAGGAAGACCGGCGAAAGAAGGTGATTACTTTGCTCATAACTTCTATGTGAAATGCCTTTCTTATTTATTCTCAGTCTTCCCATATCAAAATTTTCATGTTACAGAATCCAGCTAAAACCTCTTAGACATCTCAGACCACAGTGATTTCTCCCTCTTAACTGTTTATACTGTTAACTGTATGTAGCAGTTTTCTTGTTGTCTTCTTAGTGAGGACATTCAGCCAACTAGTTGATTGGGAAGTCTTCATTCATACTACATTTTTAATTTCTCTTAGGAACGAGTTGAAGCAGTTAATATGGCTGAAGGAATCATTCATGACACAGAAACCAAGATGGAAGAATTCAAGGACCAATTGCCTGCTGATGAGGTAAACCCTCTTTTAAAATAGCTCAAGAAGTTGGGAGGCATCGTCACCAATGTCAGTGAAGGTCATTTTTCTGTGTGGGTCTTGATAGGAATTTAGATTTTAAAAAATGTTTCTAAACATTCTGCTGTGTGTTACGGGATAAGAACCAGAAAAAGTGAGGGTCTGGTTTTGTTTTGTTTTGAAGTGCCACAAGCTAAAAGAAGAGATTTCCAAAATGAGGGAGCTCCTCGCTCGAAAAGACAGTGAAACAGGAGAAAACATAAGGCAGGCAGCATCTTCCCTTCAGCAAGCATCATTGAAGCTCTTCGAAATGGCATACAAAAAGGTACAAGGCCTGTTTTACTCAATGAATATTTTGCTCCTAACTTGATGTAACTGCTCTTGATTACTGTCACTGATGGCTCCTACATAGCCATTTATGGAACTCGGAGTATTGGAATTGGAAATATCTTTCTTCCTCCCTTCTTGACTACTGAGGGAGGGAGGGTGAGGTCAAAAGGAAGAAATCACTAAAACTGGGAGAGTGGAACAGGCAGGAAGATATGGTTTTTTCATTTTTAGTTCATCAGAGAGCAAACTGTCACCCTTCTCGTTAAACAAGTGACTCAAATGTTTTTTTATAGATGGCATCTGAGCGGGAAGGCTCTGGAAGTTCTGGCACTGGGGAGCAAAAGGAAGATCAAAAGGAAGAGAAACAGTAACAGCAGTAAATTTTCGAGTCGAAAGGACAACATATTATGATGCTTGGGAGTGAAGGGATTTCCTGAGCTGAAATGGGCAAAATTTCAGTCTTCTACTGTGTTTTTGCAGTACTCTATATATAATTTCCTGAATATGTAAATTTAGTGACCATTAGCTAATGATCATTTAACAAGTGATAATTCCCAACAGTACAGATGTTCACAGTATTCTGTCCCTAGCCTGTCATTCTTTTTCAGCTGCATGTAAAATGGGGGGAAAGAAGATATATTGATCATTCTAAAGATTTAATGTTGTTTTGTGCTGAAGTAGCTGTATTTTCAAAGGGGTGAAACCATCCCACACACTGAAGACAGGTCTGGAATGAGACCATAGGGGGATGAGATCCTTCTAGTTACCTAAGTACTGCTGTACCAGCCTGTGTGTATATGGAGTTCTTCAACTGAGGCCTTGCAAGGCAAGCCAGCTGTGCCATGTTGGGAGGTAGGGCAGGGGAAGCTAAATCAGTGGAAAACTAAGCTAGCTATTTATGTGAGGTCCAGCTTCTAAAACACAAGTCTCCCAAAATTTCTGAAGGCATACTTTCCTAGCTACCCTTTGGCCTGTGTCTGGTACCTGTATCCCTGATGACTGTTCTTTTTGATCCATTCTGGATTTTTAAAAAAATAAATAGGAAAAGCATTTTGATCTCTTGTCTGTGAGGGGTGAGGCCCTGAGATTTAGCTTCAGAAATATGACATGAATCACATTTTCCAACTCCCTGACCTCGATACAGGATTTTCTAAGACTGGCATTTGAATTTCTAACAAATTGAAAACTTGGGAAGGCTGGTATAATAATAAGCATTATCACCAAAGACAAGTCTGGTTCAGAGGCGGCTTTTTTTTTTTCTCCCTAGCCCCATCTAAGGTTTGGAATGTTGAAACAGTCTTTAGATCTCTAACATGAAAATCAGGCCTCCTATTTCCAGGCTGCTTTCTGCTCTAAATAAGTCCAACCAGAATTGGCTTACAGTAATGAAACACGTCTAGTATTAAGTCCTAAGGTGATTTCAGTGGCTCAATAATAACAGGAACCCAGATTCTTTCCATAGTTTTGCTTTTTCATCCTCAGTGAGTTGCCTTGTCCTAATTTCTCTAATGTAGTTCTAAATATCACATGATAACAACTTCAGAACCAGGAAGGTGACTGCATCTTAGAACTCACTTAAGTTTTAAGAATAATTATTTCTTATTTCTTAAAAATTAAGGAGATAGGGCTTCCCCGGTGGCGCAGTGGTTGAGAGTCTGCCTGCCGATGCAGGGGACACGGGTTCATGCCCCGGTCCGGGAAGATCCCATATGCCGTGAGGCGGCTAGGCCTGTGAGCCATGGCCGCAGAGCCTGCGCTCCGCAATGGGAGAGGCCACAACAGTGAGAGGCCCGCATACCGCAAAAAAAAAAAAAAAAAAAAAATTAAGGAGATTGTTTATGTGATAATTATGTTTCTGGAAAATTGTTTATTAACACCCTTTTAAAAGCTTCTTGAGGTTTCATATGAGAAATAATAGGCTCAAATTTTCAGCCACATGACCACTTGGTGGGAACCTTGTGGGATATGCAGTAATTCTTTATGAAGGATTGTTTTGTGGCATGCTGGGGAAGATAATTAGCATCTCTGGTTGGCCCTTGCTCACTAAATGCGTCTAGTGTTTGCCAATCACTGTGATAACTAAGCCTCTCAAGCATTTCCAAAGCACCCCAATTCAGAACTACTGGTTTTTATTATTCAAGATTTCATCTTTGAGATCAGTGAGAGGAGCCAAGCATGCCCTGAACAAAATGGGTTCTATTAGAGAGGTGGGGAGAAGAGCTGCTTGGCCAGGTACCCACAGATACTGTCTCAAGCTGTGCCGTGAGTGGTATATATAGTAGTAGTTCGGTTACCTACTAATAAAACTAATAATCAGCACAAGCAGCCTTGAACAAAAATTTAAATTCAGATACAGTCTTCCTTTTGTGATGACAAGTGCTTGATAGGTCCCAAAAGGAAAACTTCCTGGGATTATTCCAGTTGTCTTCCCCACTTAAAACTCCACCCTTGCTAAACAACAGTACAACACATGTGATCTGACCCCTCAATACCTTTCTTTTCTCCTACCCTCCTACTACACTTTGACCTTGCTTGGACAGTCTTCCTACAGATTTCTACCTGACTCATCCCTCACTTTTCTTAAGTCATAAGGTGTTTTTTTTTTTTTTTAATTTAGTTATAAGGTTTTGAAACGTCATAAAACATGCTGCCTTCAAGTCCCTGTCATTTCCTATCCTTACCCTACTCTTTCTCCACAGCAGTTATTACCACCTAATTTGTCTTTCCCCCCATTGCTATGGTCTGAATTTTTAGGTCCCCCAAATCCCTATGTTGAAATTCGAACTCCTACGGTGATGGTATTAGGAGGTGGGGCCTTTGGGAGGTAGTAGATCACTAAAAGGGGCTCTAGAAATCCCTGATCCCCTTCCACCATATGAGGACACATTTAAGTTTGTGACCTGGAAGAAGGCCCTCACCTGACTGTGCTGGCACCCCGATCTCAGACTTTCCAGCCTTCAAAACTGCAAGATAAAGTTTGTTTATAAGCTACCCAGCCTGTGTTATTTTGTTATGGCAGCCTGAACGGACTAAGACCCACCATTTTAAGTTTCAAGAAGCCAGAAACTTTTGTTCACTGCTATTTTCCAACATTAGAACAATGCTTGGCACTTAAGCACTCATATCTTTGTCAAATCAGTCTCTCTCCCACTGTCCAAAACTCTTGGGTGGTTTGGTTTCTCCATTTGAGAGAGAAAGGCCTTAATTTTTAAGTTTATGTATAAATTATACTCTCATCTGTCAAGAGTTCTAGGGGCAACAAACCAAACCCAGAAATTAGAACTTAACTGGTAAAAGATAAGTCTTAATTAGGAAAAGAATTCAAGGAGAAATTAACAGTAATGTTTAGAGGACTAAAAATGTGGCCTGAGGTATTCCTGGGCCAGCAAAGGGGGAATACGAATGACCAGAATAAATGCGCAACCCTCTTTTATACTTCCTAGGTATAAAAGTCCAATTCTGTTGCTGACTCTCTTGAAAAAATTTACCCAAGTGGAGTTTTTTCTCAACTTTTTATTTCAAACCTATTCTTAGAAAATTAAAAGAACGGTATAATGAACACACACAAAACACCATTCACCTAGATTCAATTAGCATTTTGCCACATTTGCACTCTTACACTTGTGTGTGTTCACTATATATTTGTTTTCTGAACATCATGACACTTCAGCCTAAATATTTCAGCACTCTTAACATTCTCCCCGCAAATATTATAATCAGGAAATTTAGCACTGATATACTACTACCATATATAGTCCATATAAAAATTTCCGATTGTCTCAACTTTTTCATCTAAGGTCAAATCAAAGATTGCACATGGCATTTAGTTCTATCTCCTTTTCCTAAGAATAGTTCCTTTGCCTTTTTGTCTTTTCATGATGTTGATAGTTTTGAAGGCTACAGGCCATTTATTTTACAGAAGAGCCCTTTGTTCAGATTCACCTGGTGATTTCCTTGTGCTCAGCGTCATGCACACGTCATTGGTAGGGATACTACGTAAGTCTTGTGTCTTAATGCATCAATTACCAGGGAGAACAAGATATCATTTCTGTGCTTTGCTCCACACTTCATGCTTAAGATACCTTTAATAAGTAATGTGTGGGGGTGGCTTAATTTTAAGTATAACATTTATACTAGGGATTCTATAGCAAGAAGGAGCAGTAAAGAGAAAAGTTCTTACACATGGTACATGAGAAGATCGGGAGTAAAGAGACAACTCAAAATGTGAAAAACTGCTTCAAGGAAAGACCCTTCACTATTTCAGATACCACTGTGACTTCATTCTCCAGTCCTAAGGCTGCTTTGTTAGGGCTATGTCTCCACCTTTCCTTCCTCCGGTATCAGAAGAACAATGAAATGAGTGAAAGCCCTAGATAGAGGAGCTATAAGGCAACCTACATCATTCAACCTGTGAAGGAGGTAATGTAGCAATTACAGAAAGAACCATTGAAACAGCCATTTTAGCAGGTCAAAAACAGCTGAATATCACCAATTTCATATTAAACCTAATTACAATACACCATCAATCCCATTTCTGCTGCGATAAGTCAGGAAATGGAAATCTATCTTCACAATAAAGAGAATACTGCAGCTGAACCAACCTTTAATAATTAAAACTTTCAATGCTGAGTGCGATCACAGGAAACAGGAAATGTTCCACCTAAACCGTAAGCTCTTAAACAGGTTCTTGGAGCCCCTGACCCAGAGGGTAGAGATTTGGAGCAATGGTTGGGAAGTGGGGAGTCCACGTGAGTGACTTCAGGGGGTCCATAAACCACTGATTATAAAATGGAAGACTGCAGATATTAATTTTTCTGGGGAAACGGTCCATTGCTTTTACTTACTTCTTGAAGGAATCTGTGACCAAAAGGTTAAGAACCACAGATTTCCTAAATGGGAAACCAATCTACCTTACTAGTCAAACTGCTTAAATTCAAGCCATATGTCTTGGTCCATGTCCCCCTTGCCTTTAGCCATCTCCCGTCTTGCCTTTCCATATCTTAGGTATCCTTGGTCTACCCTCTTCTATGAAGCCTTCCCCATTCAGCCCACACTGGCTGTTTCATTCAAATTCTTACACTCTTATTTTTCAATTTTTTAATGTTCAATTCAGGAACTTATTACAGCTTTTAATATTTTCTCCCATCTTCCTTTGGATTATTTTGAAGCAAATTCCAGAAATCATAATTTTACTCTTAACATTGTACCTCTAAAAAGGTTATTCTATAAAATACAACAATATCATGATCACATCGAAAAAAATTAACAACTCCTTAACAACAAAAACTTGAATGTTCAAATTTTCCCAATATTTTCAAAAACTTTTTTTTTTTTTTGGCCATGCCACGTGGCATGCAGGATCTTAGTTCCCTGACTAGGGGTTGAAACCAGACCCCCGGCACTGGGAGCGCGGAGTCTTAACCTCTGGACTGCCAGGGAAGTCTCATAACTTTTTCAACTGTTAAAGAGTCAGGAGCCAATAACGGCCACACCCTATATTGGTTGATATAGTCTCTTTTAAACTATAGGTTTCCTTGCCTCTTTTTCCTCTACTTTGCAATTTATTTGTTGAAGAAACTGTGCCACTTGTCCTGTAGTCCTGTAATCTACATTCTACATTTACTGATTGCATTCTTATGATGTCATTTAACATGTTCTTCCATCCCCACTTGATCTAAGTTAAGCTTTTTGACAAGATTAGTTCATCAGAGGGTATATAATTCTGGTTGACTCTTTTGTGATGTTAGCAGCCACTGATGATCATTACCTAGATCTCTAATTTCATTAAAGGTATACTATTCTACTTCTATCTTTTCTTCATTTTTTTATATGGAATACCTCCCTAGTGAGAAACTTCCCCTCGTAACAACTAATTACCCTGAGGTAGAGTTCATATGGGAAAGGCTTCTTTATGTACTGGTTTTTAGAATGAGTTAGATCTGTAGTATTAATCAAAGGTGAGACCAGTGAGATTTCTTGGATGTCTTTGTGAACTCATGGATTTTAACTTATTTAATGTGCTTCAATTCACTGCAATTATTCTTATTAAAGCTCAAATTCTTCTAACTTTGGCCTTGGTAGGCTTTTCCTACTGGCTTAGTTTTGACAAGACCCCATTAGTAAAGGACAGTATCTTCCATAAATGGTGTTGGGAAAACTGGACAACACATGCAAATGAATGAAAATGGACCACTATCTTACACCATGCACAAAAATTAACTCAAAACGGATTAAAGACACGAACGTAAGACCTGAAACCATAAAACTTATATAAGATAACATAGACAGTAAGCTCCTTGACATCAGTCTTGGATTTTGGGGATTTGACACCAAAATCAAAAACAACAACAGCAAAAATAAACAAGGGGGGTGGTACACCAAACTAAAAAGCTTCTGCACAGCAAAGGAAACCATTAACAAAATGAAAAGACGGGGGCTTCCCTGGTGGCGCAGTGGTTGAGAGTCTGCCTGCCGATGCGGGGGATGGTACACCAAACTAAAAAGCTTCTGCACAGCAAAGGAAACCATTAACAAAATGAAAAGACGGGGGCTTCCCTGGTGGCGCAGTGGTTGAGAGTCTGCCTGCCGATGCGGGGGACACGGGTTCGAGCCCTGGTCTGGGAGGATCCCACATGCCGCGGAGCGACTGGGCCCGTGGGCCACAACTACTGAGCCTGCGTGTCTGGAGCCTGTGCTCCGCAGCAGGAGAGGCTGCGGCAGTGAGAGGCCCGCACACCGCAATGAAGAGTGGCCCCTGCTTGCCGCAACTGGAGAGGGCCCTCGCACAGAAACGAAGACCCAACACAGCCAAAAATAAATAAATAAATTAATTTTTTTTAAAAAATGAAAAGGCAACCTACTGAATGGGAGAAAATATTTGCAAATCATATATCTGGTAAGGAGTTAGTTCCCCAAATATATAAAGAACTCATACAACCCAAGAGCAAAAAAATAATCAAAAAATGGGCAGAAGACATGAATAGACATTTTCCAAAGACACACAGATGGCCAAAAGGTACATGAAAAGGTGCTAAGCATCACTAATCATCAGGGAAATGTAAATCAAAACCACAGTGAGGTATCACCTCACACCTGTAGAATGGCTATTATCAAAAAGACAAGAAATAACAAGTGTTGGCATACATGTGGAGAAAAGGGAACACTTGTGTACTATGACTGGAAATGTAAACTGGTGCAGCTACTATGGAAAAGAGTATGAAGGTTCCTCAAAAAGTTAAAAATAGAACTACCACAGGATCCAGAAATTCTACTTCTGGGTATTTATCCAAAGAAAACAAAAACAGAAATTTGAAAAGATGTATGCACCTCCATGTTCACTGCAGCATTATTTACAGTAGCCAAGATATGGAAACAACCTAAGTATCCATTGATGAATGAATGGATAAAGAAGATGTGGTGTATATATACAATGGAATACTATTCAGTCATTAAAAAAATGAATTCGTGCTGTTTGTGAGGACACGGATGGAATTTGAGGGCATTATGCTAAGTGAAATAAGTCAGACAAAGACAAAGACAAATACCGTATGATCTCACTTATATATGGAGTCTTAAAAAAAACAAGCTCATGTATACAGAGAACAGATACGTGGTTGCCAGAGGTGGGGTTGGGGGTGGGGTGGGAGTGATGGGGGTGAGTGAAATGGGTGAAGAAGGTCAAAAAGATACAGACTTCCAGTTATAAAATAAATCAGTCTTGGGGATGTAATGTATAATATGGTGACAGATATTGCATATCTGCAAGTTGCTAAGAGAGTAAATCTTAAAAGTTCTCACCACAAGAAAAAAATTATATATGGTGATCTTAACTAGACTTACTGTGATCACTTCACAATATATACAAATATCCAATCATGTTGTATAGCTGAAACTAATATGATGTTATATGTCAATTATACCTCAATAAAAAAAACAAAAAGTCTATCAGGGTATTAAAAGTACTTAAAAAAAAAATACCCCCAGTAGTCTTCCTTCCTTTCCTTTCTTACTGATATAGCAAAGTGTTTCAGGCTCAATTTGTTCATTTCTGCCTCAGTCCTATAAACAGCTACTGCTCCTTTAATACTGTTATCTACTTGTTTAACATTCCTGTACCTTTTTTCCCCTAAAAAAGACCATAAATTTAAGGACTGCACTACATCTAAAAAGAATGTTCAGCACTTACCCCAGCACTCTGCTAGACAGAAAAATAGTACGCGATAAATATTTACGGAATTGAACTAAAAGATTAGCATCTGTCTAGCTATTCTACAAGGATCTCTACTGAGTCAAGACAGGCAGCATTGGAAACATTAAGCACTTACCTCCTCCCCAGGCGGTCCAATAGCATGGCTCAATCTCACTCTGCTAATTATTCTTTCATGTTATGGGAAGACCTACTCCAGTTAGTGAGTACTCCCTAGAACAAGGATTCTAAAAAAAGAAAAAAAAATTTTTCTGAGCTGAAAGAATGAGAAAAAAAGTTCTCTATGTGCATTTTCTTAAAGTTGGAAATCATTATAAGGTAAAGCATTTAATGGCCCATATCTGCTTAATTTAACAAGACTACAAATTAGTGTAAAGATGTTTGGTTATCTAGAGAGGAAACTGCTGTCATTCCTTAGTTGTAGTCCCCCTTCCCACTGAAAGGTTACATTTCACCACAAGGTGTCCACAGGGGAGGAAATGATACCTTACACTGGCCCATTTCAAGTCACTTTCACACACATCTGCACTCCACAATTAAGCAACCGTGACTTATGTCAATTTACACAAATCTTCAATCCTTTGAGCTTTATATTGTACCATATAGGTCTTCTTCATAGACTTTTACTTACTGTAAGATTTTTTTATTTATTTAAAGATGGAATCTACAGAACTGCATTCCTTAAATTCACTATGCTTAAGTACAGCCAAGAATTGAGGGCAGACTACACATCCCTTTACTGATCTCTACTTCATGAACCTGTAAGCACTTTAGAGATAGTCTAATCCAGAGATTTTTCAAACTATGTTTTATTTTTCTAGGCACAAAAACATTTTTTTTTCTTTTTGAACAACATACTACATGTAACTCTTTGATGGATGGATGCGGCAGGGAAAACACACGCAGTTACTAAGATACCTAGGAAAACATCATCCATTCTACTAATATAGTTAGGGTTATAAATATCCAATATTTTAAACTCCAACTCTGAAAAGTTCTGAATTTCTAACAATCATTAACACACCAGCCATGGAAGCAGCAGAAAATACCCCACAGACCTATTTTACTGGTCCCCTCTTTCCACCAAAAGGAAAAAATCCCTAAGAATTGTACTTTGGATCTGTTCTTCCTTTAGTTTCTCAAACTTATTTTCTGCTAGAGAATGATGAAGTGAGTAGTGTCACAGATCCTCAATAGAAAGAATATAGCAAACAGCAGAAGAGGACAGAACAAATTAGGAAAAACTAAAAAGAGAACTAAAATTCATTGGTGACACATGCTTGCTGTAAATGGTACTAGGAACTTCACACAAATTATTCAATCCAACAATAGTCCCAACAAAATAGATGGGACCCCCATTTTACAGACAAGAAAACTGAGATTCTGTAAGATTTAAGAAGTGATTTGTTCAAGGTAAGGAGGAGAGTAAAGGCTCAACCCTAATACTTCCTAGCTCCAGACTTCTTTTAACAACCCCACTGACTTCCAGAAGAGCCATGGGTTTGCCTTAGCAAACCTTTCCACAACCATCCCTTGCCGCCTTCTCCACCTTGACTACTCCTAAACTGGCCTCCACATTAGCAACCAATTATTTCATTCTGTACCTAACAGCACTTTGTTCTCAAGCTGCTACAGGTGTTTTCAACATCAAAACAATCCATCCCTTTCCTTTCCCCTGAATCCCCACCTATTTACTAGGATGTCACCTATATCCCATATTTAAAATTATTACCTAATGTTAGAGCTGGGGGAAAAGTTCTGAGGTCATCAAGAACAAATCCTTCATTTTTCAGAGGACAACCTGTGCCTAAAGAGGTTATATATTCTGCATTTTGAAAAAAATCTTTATCACCGTTACATTACAGGAGGTTCCTCCTGAACACTGAATGGTAATAGCCTCCTCCTTGCCAAAGGAAATAGAATCCCTGTTCTATTCCTCCCAAATCTCTTCTGCTAGAGATCCATGCCAGCTTTTGTCTCTAACACACTGATTTCCAACTCTAAGTGCAGAGATGGTGAATTTGCAGCAACTAGGCAAGCTTTTAGGGCTACAGTTAAACTGCCTGGATTTAGAATATTCTAAGAAAGAAATTGCAGGAATATTACTCAGCCATAAAAAAAGAACAAAATAACGCCATTTGCAGACACATGGATGGACCTAGAGATTGTCATACTTAGTGAAGTAAGTCAGACAGAGAAAGACAAATATCATGATATCACTTATATGTGGAATCTAAAAAAAATGGTACATATGAACCTATTTACAAAACAGAAATAGAATCACAGGTGTAGAAAACAAACTAACGGTTACCAAGGGGGAAAGGGGAGGAAAGGGATAAATTGGGAGACTGGGAATGACATATAAACACTACTATATATAAAATAGATAACTAATAAGAACCTACTGTATAGCACAGGGAACTCTACTCAATACTCTGTAATGGCCTGTAAGGGAATAGAATCTACAAAAGAGTAGACATATGTATATGTATAACTGACTCATTTTGCTGTCAGCAGAAACTAACACAACATTGTACGTCAACTATACTCCAATAAAAATTAAAAAAAAAAAAAGAAACAAGTTGCCTATCTTGGTAATCATCAAATTTTAAGGATTCAAAGGTTAACAGACAGCAATTCTATCTGGGATGTCACCATGCTTACTTCAGCATGAATCACAAAGAAAAGCCTGTGAGCTAGTCTAGAAAGCCTGTAAAGCCATCACACATGGACCTGAAGCAACACTATAAACATAAAAATAAGCAGGAAAAGAAAATTAAGGCAACCTAGCATAAAAAGTAGGAATTGGGGCAAAGGGAGTGAAGTAGGGAAAATCAAAGGACATGATAGACAACCAGTCAGTAAGCAGTGTTTATGACTATTTAAGAAGGACCATTACTAAGCACAGTGAATGGCACACAGTAGAAGTACAATAAATATTATGAGTTAACATATGCTGAAAATTACAAAACGGAACCTAAAGAAGAGATTCCACTCTGGGAATTCATTGCTGGGGGAAAGAAGACTTGCCCTCCATGTCCCCACCCTGAGCAACTCCCTTTTACCTTTCTTTGCCTGAGTTTCCCAATGCATGAAATGGGGGTAAAAGCCCCATTTCCAAGGTGTGGACGAAGTTGAGATAACATGCAAAGAGGATTCAAAGCTCACACAAATGCAATCGCCTGAGAGCACCACTGGCATGTCAAGCAATCTCAAATTTAATAAGCACAAGATGAAACTTTCAATAATCCCCCTCAATCTGCTCCTCATCTTGCCCATCTCAGTAAAGGAAACCATTTCAGTACTCTAGCCGTCATTCTTGCTCTTCCTCCTCATCCAACCCATCATCCAGTCCTATCCATTCTAACCTTCAAATAGCATTCACTTCTATCTGCACTGTCATCACCCTAATCTAAGCTACAATTATCTCTCACATAAATTACTGACCTTGCTCCAGCACACCAGCTTTTGCAGCTCCTCAAATGTGTTATGCTCCCTCCTGACAAACTCCTGTTCACCCTTTGGGTCTCATTCTAGAGTTTTCACTCACTCCTCATTCATTGCACTCTCACACCATTTTGAAGTACTTATGTATTTGTGCAATTATTTTTTCACAAACGGCTAAAAATCCAACTAAACTAAGAGCTCCACGAAGGTAGGCACGGTGATTTGTTTGGTTCTCCTCCTGAAAACCGGGTCTGGCACACAGTTTAGGCCCAAATATTTGAATGACTCCAGCTGAGGTGGAGACATAAAGTAGCCAACTACAACTCCTAACTCAAAAAGACAGCTGCCCACGTTTCTTCAACACCTCCCCACCTCCACTCTCAACAGCTCAGACCAAACCATTCATGGCATCAGATACCTCAGGTCTCCAACCTCAGGCAGCCTCTGCTTTCTCCACACCTCCCCCCCACTAAAGTTCCAGGTCCAAAGAGAACCCCTCAGCCCTGGGGCGGGAAGGGACGTGCCTCTTTTGCCCCTGCGGGTGTCGGGGTGCCAGACTACCCAGCAGAAGTTTCCTAATCCGGATACCCTTGCCGAGCGTCTGAACACTAGTCCGCGCAGCCGTGACGCACGCAGGCCCGAGCGCTTCGTTAGCTATGAAGCAACAAAGTGCGAGGCGCCTCTTTGAGATTTCTCAGACGCAATTTAAATCGCGCGTCCCGGCTCGAGCGTAAAGGCGCGTCGCAGACCCTCAGAAATCCATTCTACTCAAGAAGGTGAGACAGAAAACACGACGACCCACGCGCCTTGCCCTTTAAGAAACACCCCCGTTTGAGCCAGGCGGGGCTCCGAGTAAATCCTCGCGAGAGCCACCTGCTTCCGCCCGCTTCCTGCTCTCGGCTCTCCGGACCGGAAGGAAGGAGGTACTTACCCCGCCCCCGGCTTCTACCTCACAAGGCAGCGCGGCCCCAGCTGCGGCCAATCAGCGGGCTCATTCTAGGCCACGGCCCAGAGAGCCAATGGAAAGTCGCGGCGCGCGCAGAGCTTCCTCTCTTTCTCACCGGCCCCCTCCCTTCCGCCTGCCGACTTCCACTCAGCCCCTGGCGGAGGAAGTGATGTCACAGGCCCCATGTGAGCGGATTGCAACACATGCAGCTGCCTGGAAAGAGGGAGCCGGTGTCCTACGTCAGAGCCGCCGCCGCGGAGCCGCCGCCGGGGAGGAGCAGCCGCTGCCGCCCAGGACTGGGCCCTTAGGTAAGCCAGAGGGAGGGAAAGGCCAGCGACCACCGCGGCGGACCGCGCGGGGCGGGAAGAGGAGGGACTCTCGGGGGTGGCGAGGAAGGGGGCCGCTCTGCCCCAGCGGCGGCGCTAACTCTGTGGTCTTGGTGTCTCCGGGCCCCGCCGGGCCGCTCTAGGGAGGAGGAGGCGAGAAGATGGCGGACGACCCCAGTGCTGCCGACAGGAACGTGGAGATATGGAAGATCAAAAAGCTCATTAAGAGCTTGGAGGCGGCCCGCGGGTGAGAGCCGCGTCTGGGCCCCCCCATGCCCTCTTGGTTTCCGGACCCCTCAGGATGGCCGCCCCCGCGCCGCATGGCCGGATGAGGAGAACCTGGCAGTAGCCAACTCCCGCCTTCTGGACCTCTGGGTAGTAGCCCTAGTCCTAGGGGCGAGGGTCTGCGCGGTTGGTCCGAGAAGGGGCCCTTTCCCCTGTTAGGGCTAAGGGGTCTCTCTCCCGGGGCTCGGGCCAGTCGACCCCCTCGTGGTAGGCTACTGCTACTTTTGTACCCCTTTCAGGCGCTTGAATCCAGAACCTCCCGTTTTGAGCTCCAGGTGCTGCCACCCAACTCGGGTGCTGCTGGGGGAAAGGGCCCGGCCTTGCTTTCCGAACGCCTTCCCTGATTTCCTCTCTTCTCCTTCCTTCACTTTTCTCAGCCAAGCCTCATTAAAATGGTCTCCCCCTCCCGGGCTTCTGAGACCCGGGTGGGTGAAGTTTGGATGGGGCGGGAAGGAGGGGTTGTCAGGGAGAACCTTTTTCTGACTTCCTCTGATTTCTTTGGGTCTTACAACTCTCCCAATATGACTTCCTCCAAGTCCTTTAATTACTCCGTAGCTTCCTAGTGTTAGCTGTTACAGGACCCACCTCTAAACTGAAAATGTGTGCGGGGTCGGGGAGTGGGGGAGGTTTTGGTTGACAGGTGTGTATCTGTATATACAGGAGAAATCCCAGTTATGGGGCTGTTCATGTGAACTGTACCAACAGGGTCTCTTTTGGCCTCTGTCTGGAACTCTTGGGGTAGAGGTGCTGATGTATTAGTATTAATGCTTGTTGAAATTCAGAACTGGATTAAGTGGGCTTTGAGGGTTTTTTTGTAAATTTGGGTAAGAAACTATTGGTGTTTCCGTTTTGGGAAGGGGAGACTAGGTTAGAACTGACTTTATATGCTCTTTTTTAATTAAAAAAAAAGTTCTTTGAGGGAAGGTGTGTCAGAGGTATACCTGTTCTCTCACTATATTACTTTATTTTGTTCTTTTTCCCAGTCATAGAAATTCCTTACTTACAGGAAGTGGGGGGAAAAAAGTGTTTGGAACATGACATATTTGTACGTCTTCAGCATTCTTAGAAGAGCAGAGTGGCTTGTCGTGGGCCATGTTAAAAGTTGTTTTCAGTACAGGAATTGGACATTCTGGTTTCCAGCCTAGGTTTGTCCTTGCTTGGTAGATTTGCAGTGATAGGATTCATCAAATTCATAGTTGTTACTGCTTTATGAAATAAAGTATGCTTAGTTCCATTGAAGGCCCAGGGCTAACAGTTTTGTCATTGTGTTGTTTTGTTTATAAATTTATTTATTTTTTATTTATTTATCTTTGGCTGCATCGCGTCTTTGTTGCTGCACGCGGGCTTTTCTCTAGTTGCGACGAGCGGGGCTACTCTTCATTGCGGTGCGCGGGCTTCTCATTGCGGCGGCTTCTCTTGTTGCGGAGCACGGGCTCTAGGCGCGCGGACTTCAGTAGTTGCAGCACGCAGGCTCTGTAGTTGTGGCACACAGGCTTAGTTGCTCCGTGGCATGTGGGATCTTCCCGGACCAGGGCTCGAACCCGTGTCCCCTGCAGTGGCAGGCGGATTCTTAACCACTGTGCCACCAGGGAAGTCTCTGCCATTGTGTTTTGTTCCTAGTAATTAGTGACAGTTCTGTTTGGGGTGAAACTTCTGAAAGTTTAGTCCTCTTCAGTTACTGGGGCTTTTGCTCACTTTCTCTGATGTGAATTGAAGGTGGCAGCTTATTTTTCACTCCGTAGGTTTGTTTTTCTTTGAATTTAGTACGACATTCAGACCTAGATAATAATCTTAACCAGAACTTGAACACAGATGATTCTCTGCTACATGGTAGAATGAATAATTATTCCCCAAGTGTGAGAATACTGTACAGGAGGAGCAATATAGGTCATGACCCATTATGATGCACTACCAGGAATTAGCCGGGTTCTTTTGTTTCACTAGCACCTGCTGTTACGTTACTTGAATCCTTCACTTGAGTATGGCTTTAACAGTTTGCTGTTGTTACTGTTGTTTAAAGCTGGATGTACCCCTTGGGTTTGTTCTCTTATTACTTTAACTTTTGTTTTTTTAAAATATTTATTTATTTATTTATTTGGTTGCACTCAGTCTTAGTTGCGGCACATGGGCTCCTTAGTTGCGGCATGCATGTGGAATCTAGTTCCCTGACCATGGATTGAACCCCAGCCCACTGCATTGGGAGCGTGGAGTCTTCACCACTGTACCACCAGGGAAGTCTCTCTTGTTACTTTAACTTGAAAGCAGGTTCACACATTAGAATTTGAATACATTACATACTCTGAGGAAGTCTAAAATATGAATTCAAACTATAATTTGCTTCTTGTCCAAGTGAAGTGACATTGAAGATAACAGTGCTTAATAACAGCATTCCTTTTACTGCTTGATGAAGGAAGCTCATTCTTAAATTTGTTCCTACCCATGTTACCTAACCTCTTGAAACTTTTAAGCTCCTCTTTAAAGCTTTTAAAGACTTTAGTCCTTTGATTAGCAAAGTCCATTAAAGTGTAAAGCATACTAAAAATGAGGTTCTCTTTGCAGAACTTTTTTTCCAAGTAGTAGTTTTTATACAAGATTAAGCTGTCCTCTAAACAGTGTGGTTCATAATCATGTCCTGCTTTGCCTACTTTGCTTTTATTCAGGATTTGGTTACATCTTGATCCCATGAAAATGTAAAATCTTGGCCATGTCTAGGTATCAGGAAGGGAGTCACAAGTTTCTTCTGTTTGACTCAAACGGTTCTTGGTATATACCAATTTCTTTTTGAGAATAACAAGATTGTATTATCACGGTTGAGTTGTGTTAGTCAGACTCATTAGATTATCATAGTGTACAGTGAGAAATGTTCTTCCTTCTTTACCTAATGGTAAAATACTAATAGGAGAAGCGTGATGGACTTTAAGGACAAACTGGATAGCACAATGAATCTGTCTGTGCTGGTGTTTAAGGGGCAAGTTGTGGGTTTCAGGAGAAAACAGGTTGTGTTCAAGCATGGTTATTAGCACTAGATAGCACTTAGTGCAGATTAGTAGAATGGCTTTGGAAATGAAGATTTCTTCTCCACTCCCCCCGCAACACACACACCCCCACCCCCCAGCAATTCTGGGCATGAGAATTACAGATTGGTTTGTTTTTAACCCTGGCTCTTAAGGTATGCTGGGATAAGAGTAATTTTGAAATTGAGATAGTCAGTATGTGATTATCTTGATATATGACCCCAACGTAATGTAGCTTTAAAGGGGAACTACCTGTAAAATGGACTCAAGTACATCTGAACAGAGTGAAGTTTCTAAGCACAATAATTTATTGCACACTTAGCATGTTATAGACACTGTGTTAAGCAATACATTATTTCATTTAATCCTCACAAGAAGTATTGCCACAGTTTGGTGGAAAAGGCAAAGGAAGGCTGTGAGGTTGAATATCTTACTTTCTGGAACGTAGCAATGCCCAGGATTTGAACCAATGTGCTGTACTGCCCAATGGATATATTTTATGTTTAAAAAAAAAAGGCAAGACTACACTTACTCAAATTGTAATCTGAGCTATAACAGACTATTTTATGCTATGAAAGACCACTTACAGGAGCCAAAATGACTAAAATGGGGAACTTGCTAGGAGTCTTTTTGTAGTCTTTTGTCATACTTAATTTTCTGAGTTAAAAAGTGTGTTACACATATAACGTGAATTTAAGTTGGGTGGAACATAATGTTTAGCTTCGTATAAGCCTGGTAGAATGTTGGTTTCTGTATATGCTAGTAAAATAACCAGCTAATTCTTTTCCTATATATAAGTCCCACTTAAAGTTAATGATAGCTCTTCCTGGTTTACGATTGCTCTTGGCATATTCTCTGTAGTTGGCTTAATGAGGATAAGTGTGTACATAAGTCAACTGGAACTAGGACCATGTGGATGGAAACCATGGTTGTGGGTATTTTGAATAAAGAACTAAACCAGGTGAAGATATGTAGGAGAAAGGTAGATGGGAAATTTAGGTTGTTTTTTCCTAATGTTTTCTGAGCCAGCAAGAGGTAGCCACAGAAATTGTGTTGGAAGCTTTATAGTTTTCAGGTAATAAAATCATAACCAGAGCCTGTTATTACCAAGGACAGTGGTGAATGTAACCAAGGAACAGACAAGGTTCATTTGGGCTAAATTGTGTCTGTGGGTGTTAGAATATTTTTTCACTTATCTTCGGCAGGGAATCTTATATATTTCATATATAATGAGGGCTCAGTCAGATAACCCATGTTTGAAGATCAGCGCAGTTTCTAAGCTTCATTTGAGTCTTCTGCGGTCTTTGGGCAATTTTTAAGCTTTTGTTAAAAACAACTTGTAGATATCTTGACTTTGAAGGAAATAAGTTACCTGGCTTTACATGACTGTCTTTCCTGCCCCCAAATATAACTGGTGGGGGGACTATCTTTTTCCTCTACTCTGAGTAGTTCTGATACTAGATGTGTGGTTTTTTTCCCCACACCAAGCAGTTCTCCAATTCTCACTGGACACCAACTGAGCGTTCCTACAGTTGAATTAGATTCTGACACTACCCAGAGTTAGTGTCAGATCCCAGTTGGTAACGGGGTCAGTCCCACAAGACTGCCCACACTTGTGATGCCAGAGCAAGTCCTACCCTACCCTACTTCTCAGGCTATAATTTGGGGGTTCCTGTGACTCCCTCCTTGGGTTCAGTAATTCGTTAGAATGGCCCAAAGATCTCAGGGAAACTATGTTAACCGGTTTATTACAAAGGATATTATAAAGGGTATAGACAAACTGCCAGATGAAGTGGTACGTGGGGCAAGGTCTGGAAGGGTCCAAGCGCAGAAGCTTCTGTCCTTGTGAAACTGGGGTATGCCACCTGGGTTTACCAACCCAGAAGTTCATTAAATCTTGTTCAAGAGTTTTTTTTTATAGAGCTTACTCTGCAACTTCCCCTTCCCATAGGTCTGTGGATAGAGCAGAAAGTTCAGCCCTCAAAAAACTGGGTCTTTCTGGTGACCAGCTCCATCCTAAGTCTGCCTAGGGGCCCCACCCTAAGTCACTTCATTGGCACTCCATATGAATAACATAAACTCCCATCTCAGGAAATTCTGAGGGATTTAAGAGCTTTGCTAAAGGCCGGGGACAAAGACCAAAATCTCCACAAAATTCCTTACATTATATTGAATTAGAAGTTAGGAGTTTTATGAGATCGTTGAATAGGTTTTTTAAAGACAAATAACACAGACAGATTGTTTATATGGTTCGAATAAATTAAAGTATCTAAAATGTGTTTGGGTATCTTTCCCAAGTGAAAATTGTTGATTAGTAGAACACTCACCTAAATGACACCTGGAACGTTCTCAAAGCGATGAATTTCAGGTACTTTTATTTTTACTTTTGTTCTCCATATCCTTAAAGAGCTAGCTGTAACTAGAGTGATACTTTGTAGTTTTTCATACTAATACCAGAATATTCAGGCTCTTAAAAGGCTTTTTTCATCCTCTGTTCTGGCTTCCCCTGCCCCTCCTGTCTCTGATTGTTAACAGACAGGTAAAAGACCTCACTAGAGAAAAGTCAGGAATTAGAATATTTTTTATTTTTTATTTTTTATTTTTCGGTATGCGGGCCTCTCACTGTTGTGGCCTCTCCCATTGCGGAGCGCAGGCTCCGGATGCGCAGGCTCAGCGGCCATGGCTCACGGGCCCAGCCGCTCCACGGCATGTGGGATCTTCCCAGACCGGGGCACGAACCCGTGTCCCCTGCATCGGCAGGCAGATTCTCAACCACTGCGCCACCAGGGAAGCCCTAGAATATTTTTTAATTTCCTGAGAAGAGATGAGTGTAGAACAAATAACTACAGAGGTCTTGGTGGCTTCTCTCTAAGGGGTCAAAATACAGATGCCACCAACAGATCTGAGCCATGAGAAGAGAGTAAGAAAGAGGTAGTAAAGGGAAGAGGAGGAGATAAGAGTAGGGTGTGGTGGTGTTCCTCAGTCCATTTCAAGTGTCATAGGCTGCCTGCCTTAACTCGGATCTAGTCCTAACTGCCGCTGTATTCTGGCATGGTGTTCTGTGCACTGTGAACCTAATGAACAATTACTTTCTTTGAATTTCAACTCTTGACAGACTTCTCATTGTAATAGCAGATACACTTATCCTTCCAGGAAAGGAAGGCTTGCTCTGGACACATTCCTAGGTAAGCAAGAGTAGCTAATTAGAATACCGTTTAAGGCAGAATGTAATGTAGGTCTCCAATGCCCCCCCCCTTCTCCCCCTCCCCCCAACCACACACACACCAGTTGGACCCCTTTAGCAGAGGGCTCTTTTTCTTTGAGCTTGGGGTTGAGGGTGTGCTCAGTGTGGCAAACCTTTCAGAACATGTTTGGTTGTGAGAAAACTTAAAATGTGGGTTTTGTAGCAGGGCTAAATGGTTTTAGATCCTATTTAAAGAGTCAGAAGGAGAAATCTGCCTCTTTTCCCTAGACCTACTGCTGGAACTGTCCCTCTGAGAACTTGCACAGCAGAAATTTTTTCTGAGTCCAGACTGTTCTCCAGGGATCTCAGAACCTTCTTCTAGAATACATTCGATAGGTGTCTCTTAATTCTTCAGCAGCCTGCTCTTTTAGTGACGGGGAGAAAGGATTTAGAGGGGGTTCAAGATTCTTCTTTCCAGCAAGTTGGAAATTATGAGATTTCTCTTTGGGGCAGCTGTCCTCAGAGAGCATGATGAAGTTCCCTCTGATAACAGCTTTCTCTTATGCCACTGGACATACTTCGAACCCTAGCTTACTGCCTATCAGGAATGAAAATTTCCTCTTTTTTTTTTTCTTTTTCTGAACAAGTATCTTTTTCTTTTAATCTAAGTGAATTGAGATAAACAATGATTGCTCTTTTTCTCACTTCTAAACATAACTGAGTTTGATTAAAAGCCATAATTTCATTATTATTCTTGTGGATACAAAGATAAAAACACTTGATTCTTTTACATTGATAGATTGATCAAGCTTTCTGTGCTTTAATCCAGCCATCTCTCTTTTATCTCCTTAATTTGTATGTAATAGGTGTCTTATAAGTATTTACATGTTCGCTTTGTCCTTTTTTTTTAACCTCCAAGTTGTTTTATATCTTTTCTAACACCAATTTTGAGACATGTAGCTTTCATCCAGTGTATACTTTGTCTTTACTCATCACCATCTTTTCTGCCCAGTTCAGAGGACTTGACATTTTCAGGTGCCTGACAACAACTTCTTGTCATGCAGATAACTTGGGGGGTACTGGTCCTGTACTCTTCTGTTTTCACACTTTTGTTTTATCCTTTAAGGTCTCTTTTAGAAGAATGATCCTAGTCAAAACAAAAGATTGTCTTTTTCTTGCCATATCTGTGGCCTTGTATATTAGATTTTCCCCCGAACTCACATCTAAATATATGAAAAACAAAGCCCACAAATGTATTTTTTACTATTAACCAGTCAGCTTACAAGCTTCATCAGACATCTGTAGGTTGGACATTTATACATTTAGGGGAGCAGTGTGTAATACGGTGAGAATGGTCTGACACACAACCTTGGAGTGATACTATGAACCATTTTTGGCTCCAGAATAACATGGTACATGTTGAAGGACATGTAGTGTAAGCAAATGATTTGGGTCTTGAATGAGGCATTGGGCATTGTCAAAAACTGACAGATTGTTTAACTACTTGTGCAGATTTCCTAGGCAAGGCAAGTGTTTCAAAGAATGTTACTGTGGGCATTGGTATTATTTGGCTGATACAGTATCTTTGATACACTGATGTAGTGGAGCTGTAACTGATCTGAGACTGAAATGGTCACTGAAATTCATTCTTGATTAAAAGCCAGTTAGCCTAAAATTAGATTCAAAAGCTTTGTGTTGGTTGATGGTTGGTGAGCTGTCAGGGTATTGAAATAGTGCAGAGTATTTGCATATATGTGCCTTGTTCGTAAAGTTGGCTTGACAGAGTTTGACAGTCCCAACACCAGTTTGCCTTTCAGCCTAAATAAACTTTAGTTTGCAAGTACTGAAAATATACTGATCCCCAAACATTAATTCTTTACTACATCTGGATATTTTTAGCTTTTTACTGATGAAGAAAAAAAGTTTTCTTCCTATTTGGCTATCCCATTCTCTGGCATCTTCTGGCCTTTATGACTCTACTTAAGCAAGAAGGCTCCTTGGGAAAGACAGGGTTAATCAAATAATGAAACTAGTTTTCTGAAGATGGGTTGAATAGCATACATTTTGGCTCCTCACAACAGCCCTGTGAGAAAAGCTATTACTGCTGTTTCATGGATGAAGAAATTTGAAGTACAGAGAGATTAAGTAGCTTGCCTAATATCACAGTCTAGTACGGGGCAGTGCTAGATTCTGTTCCCACTTTCCTGATTCCAGAGCTTCTGATCCTAACTATTGTACCACACTGCCTTGCTCTTTGATTAGTATTTCTTTTGCTGCCTTGCTCTTTGATTAGTATTTCTTTTGCTGAATAGAAACATCTATTCCCTTCTGAA
This sequence comes from Physeter macrocephalus, assembly GCF_002837175.3. Classification (NCBI taxonomy): domain Eukaryota; kingdom Metazoa; phylum Chordata; class Mammalia; order Artiodactyla; family Physeteridae; genus Physeter; species Physeter macrocephalus. The sequence goes on from NC_041221.1 coordinate 135,210,769, forward strand.
AGGAGGATTCTTGTCCAAGGAGATCTTCAGTTTACTAGAGGGAGCAGATCTGTGGAGACCGAGGAACAAAGATAAAAGGGAAGAGGCATGCTGTTTGCAAATCTACCCTAGGAAGAATTTGGGTACTGAACATGTTTGTTTTTAATGAGCCTCATTGGTGAGGGAAAAAACTTAAGTTTTAAATCCTTCCCCAGACGCTCATTTGTGTATTAGAAAGAAGATTAACAGGAAGGCTGTGGCTTTTCTTTTATTTGAAAAGTACTTGCATAGTGGCCAGGAAAGATAAGAAGTGGACTTTCTCATTTATACAGTCCTGTGTAGAACACTGGTTGTTAGTAAGTCCCTAACGTTGGTTGTGATTGATATCGCCTGGCTTTGCACTGATGTGAGAATGCTAGAGAAATTTTCCAGCTTCTGCTGCTCCCTGGTGGAATATTCCACTAGGTCGATTTGTTTGTTTTTAGTTTTCTTTTTATGACAAAGTAAATTCCTGTAATTGTAGAAAAAATACTCCACCAGATATATACATTTTTGTTTTGGAGGACAGCAATCCTAGTGCTTTGAGGATAAAATGAACCTTCTGTATACTTTACTTTCTGTAAAATATTGGGACATCTTGAATTACTGTGTCCTCTAGGACAGAGACTGCTTTAATGTCTCAGCATGTTCACATATTGGTACTTGTCCCATCTGGTAATGGCATCTAACCCTGAGGTCAGTTGCACAAAACCAATTTCTAGTAACTTTGTCTAGCCTCTTTGAACAGTAACAGAATCCTCCCTTAGTTTGGTATTCTACAAGCTCTTTATAAAAAGCAGGCCCATCCACCTCCTACCTGCATCATAGGTAATATGGGGGGCAGGCATCAAGGTGAGGATGAACCAATTAAAGGTGGCAAAAGAAGGCATTCTGAAAGTGTTAGTTTTGTTGTGGTAAAAGACTGATGGGATGGTGTGAGCATTTTAGTGAAGCTAAAGCAGGGACAGCTAGTCATTTCTAGGCACATGTTAGTTCCTCTCCAAAGATTGTCAAACTTTTAATTGGTATTTTATTTTATTTAAAATCTCTGGCGTCCACTTAGAGGAGACTATATAGAGAAGACCCTATTTTTTATGTTAGCAATTAACCATTTATTCATTCTCAAATGTTTGAGCATCCACTATGTCCTGAAATGAGTTCTGCTTTCAATAAGTAAGTGTTGTTTCACTGTTACTTGGTGGAAGAGAAAACAGGTCAGATCTTTGAAGTGACTGATAACCAGATAGAAGTGACTGTCTCTGAATTATATCAGAATATTTAATCCATGCCACAGCTGTAAGATGAAGCCACTTAAGCTATTTAAAGTTTTAGAGGGAAATGAATTTCTGTATATCTCCCTTGTGATAAATTACAAAACAGTTTCTAGTGTTCTGACCATATTGTTTTGAACTGTGTTTTGGTTTGGTTCTTTTGTTCTGTTGGAAGATTTGGCGGGTCCTGTAACCCAATAAAGGTGATTACCACCTACCACAAAGTCAACTATTATCTCCCTCTTTGGACTTACTCAGATTCAAAGAAGACTACAGCACCACCTAACAGTGTTGCTCCCCACCTCACCCCACCCGGCCCCGCCCAGCTGTGCTGTGCCCTTAATTCTCGTTTTTACTATTAAGGGCAGGGAGGTAGGGCACAAGAAGCTATCAAGTTCCATCTAGTTACCATTTAGCAATCTGTCTGCTTCCATGCTAGGCACTTGACATATATTCTCTTATAGAATCCTCATGACCTTGTGAATAAGGAGAAACTGAGTCCCAAATGGATTTATGTGTAATTTGCCCTAGGTTGTGCCGATAGGACAGGACATGAACCCAAATCTGTCTGATTCGGAAACCTGTGCTCATAACCACCCTCCTATTATGTTCCCATATTAAACCCATATAAAACCATGGTGAATAAAATGACAAAAGGAGTAGTAATTGGAGAGGAACTGATTGATTTTCAGCTGGTGATCCATATAATGTAGCTAGCTTAGTGAATCCCAGAAATTCTGTGTCTGAGATTTAAGTTGAGGTTTGTGAGCTTGAAAAGGGAATAGGGGAAACCTTGGCCATCCATATCCTAGGCATATCCCAGACAAACACTGAGATGAAAGCTTCTTGGGGGGCATATATTCTTAAGTCCCAACTAGACGGTATAGTAGGCAGTCTCTAAAATGCAACTGGCCCTAACTTGAAGGTAGTTCTGTTATGCAGGGGTGATAAGATGGATGGCAGGTATTTGATGATAGGGTTCTGGCTGGAAAAAGTTGGGCACATCTGAGCCATCACAATTCACTGGAGTTGTGTTACTGCTAGGGTAAATGACAGCAGCTTACTTGCAGCAATTGGGCTCTGAGTTTCTCTTTAGGTAGGGGTGAGGTCATGGAATCTCCACGACTTGAGCTGGCTAAGAGGTCCTGCTTAAAGGCATAGAAAGCAACCCAGACACAGTGATTCTTAACCCTAGTTATGCATTAAAATCTACCTGATTCTGTTTAAATCAATCCATTTGAGAACTGAGACTCTCTTAACCCATAATCACTATCACCCTCACTCTCCCTGTTCAAGATCTATTGAGTCAGAATATAGAGAGGAAGGGGAGATCTTTTTGTACCTGAGCATTTTTGCTTTGCTTTTTTAGAAAGCTCTCCAAGGGTTCTGCGGCTCTCATGCAAATTGGCCAGTGGACAAGCTTGTGGGTACCACATTTTCTTCTACCTGTCTTTCTAAAGTGCTCTTGAGCATTGTTAATGATGAGCACTGGTGAGATCTTTACAGGTCAAAGAGTACCTAGATTTTTCTTTTTGTTTGTCGCTCTTATGACCATCTGCATCAGCAGGCTTCTTGAATCCTAAGGCTGGAACCCTAAGAGCCGTAAAGTTACATAAACATATACCCCACAGCCTAGGCTTTGCTCTGCTTACCTTGTGTTTTCTTCTTTAGAGACCTTTCAGTCCTGACAATCTGAACCTTATGTTTCCCTGTCCATAGTGTTTAGGGGCCATGAAACCTTGGATTAGGTAAGTAACTGTTGGTACTACTCTAGGGAGAGAAACTTTCCTTTCAGTGGTCACCTTTGAGAATGAGGGAACAGAAAGCTGTCAGCTATTTCTTTAAATTCCCTTTCTTCCTGAGTTTTGTCTAGTATTATTTACTGTCCGTATTTAGTCTACTTACAGCTACTTCCTTCTGTCTCCCAGCTGTTTTATTTCTCAGAAGTTAGTCCTCTGGGTGGAAGCACTGCTGAACTCTTCATTGAAAAGGGAAAGTGCCCCTAAAATGATGAGAAACAAGAAGGGATCTGAGAACAGAGGCCCCTAGAGGCCTTACATGGCACATTGTATGTTGTGTCTTATTTTGCTCCGTTTTTACAACCTGCATGTGAATCATTGCTGTATACCTCATAATTCACTGGCTCTTGAATGAGAGCCTTTTGACTTTGGGAAAGGGACATGGTGACAAAGCAGAGGAGTGGATGAAAACTATTAAAATTAAAGGCATAGTTTGCATACACTGCCAGCAGCTCCTTAGTGAGAGTTTTATTTCTCATTCTCCCCTTAGGACTGTTTGCTCTACTTTAAAATGAAATACTCAGCTTCCTTGGTTTTATTTTGGTGTTTACACAAACTGGTCTAGCAACTTAGATTGGCTGGGGGCGTAGGTGGGCAGGGAGGACTATTTATTTTGTTTGGAAGCTTTCCTGGAAAAACTTTTTTTTTTTAATTTATTTTTTAAAACCAGAAGCCTCCTTTTTTTAAAAAATTTATTTATTTATTTATTTTTGGCCACATGGTGCAGCATGCAGGATCTTAGTTCCCTGACCAGGGATCGAACCCATGGCCCCTGCAGTGGAAATGCAGAGTCCTAGCCACTGGACTGCCAGGGAATTCCTGGAAAAACTTTAATTTGCTGTATCAAACCCAACATACAAAACATCAGAGATTATAATGTGGCCTTTAAATTTCTAAAGTAAAAGCCATCCATTTAAATAAACCTTGTTTCCTCATCCCCAGTCAGGTGTCAGATGAATTCAAAAACTTAAGGTTTCCCCCAGACTGGGTAGGGAGAGGCACAAGGGGAAACTAGTGAAAGGTAATTTTTTTAAACATTAGTCAAAATTCAAAATGAGTAAGAAGCCAAGACTGACTAACTTTCAAGTAGTGTTTCAGATTTAGCAACTTGGTAGAAATCTACCAAACAAAATTTTTTGGCAGGCTATACTTCCAAACCATTTTTTTTAAGTGGAATCCTATATAACAAGATTATGTTCTTAGGTATCTCTACCACTTTGTCCTCTCTAGGATGTTAAATGGATGTGAGTGCAAGGTTGCCCAACTCTGGTGCTATACAGTGAAGTTGCTTAATGGATGCTTACCTTCTTAACCTATCTGCAGTGGAAAGTAAATAGCTGCTTATCTTAAGGTCATTGCTTTGTCCTCCACGTGATTATCTTGCTTTAGGGATTTCCTTTAGGCATTTTGAGTTCACTCAGTTAATTTATCCCAACATCCTTTTTAGCCTCAAACTTTACATCCTTTGGGGTTTGGTGCGCATTAGCTTCCTGAGCTCTGAGCCTTCACCCCTGCTATCCTTGGAGCCCCTTCTCATTACGTTTCCTACTTATTGCCTCTTTGCTAGTTCCATCTCCTAGGAAACTATTCTGTAAATCAGAGCACATGAGCTTTTTAAAACTGAGCCGCCCTTTTGAGAAGTAACTAACTCCCTTGGTCCTTAAAGATTGCAAAAGCCCCGGGGTAGAGAAGTATGCTCTTTTGAGAATTGTTCATCTGAAAACAAATACAAGCCAGTGAAGCCCATATTGCAACTTAACCTGTCTTCTTTTTTCCCTATCTTGTGTATTTTCATATTATACAGGTGGCACCTACAATCTAGAACAAGTTTGAAGTTAAATTTACTTGCCCAATTTTTCCAGCCCCTCCTAGATAAAGCAAACTCCTTTTCTCCTCTTGGGCCTATAAGATTTGGCAGAATTCCAGAAGGAATTATCAAAAAGTTTTTTGGAAATTCCTCTTCAGGAATCTAGCAAGATAAATATTGGAAGTAAAGCAGTTTGTTACATTTGATAGCTGAAAAATAGGACCCAGAGCATACTCACTGACTGTAAAGATCATTTTTCTTTTTTTGTAATAGACGATACCAGTTTGTTTCATTTGAGAATTCTTTTTCTAATTCAGAAACTGGAACATAGCCACAGGTAGAACTGTATGAGAGCGATACATCTGACTTAGTGTAAATGTGTGTGTGCATGAGCAAGGGATTGTTCCGAATCACTCTGGTTTGTCAGTACTGTATTTGAAATTTTAGGTGATTTAAATAATGGAACTAGATATACATTTATATAGGTGGAAGAAATAGCTATGGGTCAGGTGTGGTGTGTGGATATGCTTTTATCTTATATGAAGTGTATCTTGGAAGCAGCTTTTTTAAAGATCATTTTCCTTGTGTTTGTGGTAACAACTAAAGCTGTTATCTTATATGCTTTTATCTTATATGAAGTGTATCTTGGAAGCAGCTTTTTTAAAGATCATTTTCCTTGTGTTTGTGGTAACAACTAAAGCTGCTTGTCATAAATTTGTTTGATTCTCTGGTCTGGCTAGAATATTTGCTGCCCTATCCAAGGGGTGGCAGCAGAGCACACACCATACTTTACCATGTACTGTCATTAAGAGACTTGTAGTTCGTTGGGGGAAGTATCACAAAGGTTGTGAACCAGCCTTCTAGATTTGGAGTAGATACCCCAACAGAAACAGTGCTGGTTTTGGAGACGGAACGTTAGCTGACAATCTGAGAGCAACTATTTTGATAGTGGAAGAGCTTGATAACCAGCTTGTCTCCTTCTGAAGAAAACTTGTCTGACTAAGGGACTTGTGGAATTTACCACTAGGAGAAAACTTTCAAAGGGCAGGGTCTTGTGTAAATGAGGTCCCTTTCCAATGCTGGTACCAACGTGCACATTTGTGAAGTTAATTTTACTCTAGAAAGATAGTTTCCAGACACTTCCAGATTTTAAAACACCTATAGTTACAAAGCTAATATTAGGGGTTTTCTCTACTTTTTGATGTTGTTCCCCTATCTCTTCCCTTCTTTCTTATGCCACTTGGCACATAAGCCCATTTGACTTAACACTTTACCCATCTTTCTAATTTCTTTTTCTTGCCAACTTCCACCAGACACTGGATATGTGAGATTACACACTTTTGGTGATTAGTGGAAAGTTTAGGTGTTTTTGGCAGTCTTCCCAATTTATCTAAAGAAAGCCCCCACCCATTTCATTATGACACTAATACTTGTAATGATTAAACTTGTCATAGCCTTTAGGGGCATGATCTATAAGAATCTCAGGAAGTAACTTTCCTACAGACTCATTAAGTATCATGTAGAAACAGTCTGTAAAATGATAATCACATTTCTTAACATGCTTTGGCTCGTATCAGATCAGCTTTTGCCTTCAAAATATAAATTGGCTCTATTTGTTTATTTACTTATTTTTATTGAAGTAGAGTTGATTTACAGTGTTGTGTTAATTTCTGCTTTACAGCAAAGTGATCAGTTATACATATATACATTCTTTTTTTATACTCTTTTCATTATGGTTTATCATAGGATTGTTTTAATTGATTATTTTTTTTTTGGCTGCATTGGGTCTTCATTGCTGCGCGTGGGCTTTCTGTAGTTGTGGCGAGCGGGCGCTCTTCTTTACGGTGTGCCGGCTTCTCATTGCGGTGGCTTCTCGTTGTGGAGCACGGGCTCTAGGCACGTGGGCTCAGTAGTTGTGGCACACGGGCTTAGTTGTTCTGTGGCATGAGGGATCTTCCCAGACAAGGGCTCAACCCGTGTCCCCTGCATTGGCAGGCGTATTTGTAACCATTGCACCACCAGGGAAGCCCGATAATGTAGTTTTATGTTTGCTTCAAGGAGAACTAGGAATATTGAAATGAGGTATTTCTTAACTGGTGGTGCTAGTAAGCATCTTGAGAATGTCTAGGTTAAAAAGATATGTTGCTGGCATCAGTATTAAGGTAAGAGCGAGGCTGGTGGCTGCTCATAAGGGACCTCCCATGTGACAAGGCCTTGGTGTCTTCCATAGGTCAGGGTTTAGTCCTGGTTTTTAGTTGTAGAAACTTGAATTTGCTTGAGTACCCAGAGTTGATCAGACTTTCAATGCATTGCTCTTTTTAATCAAACTCAAAAGTGATTAATATGTAAAATATATTTAGAGATACATTTATTTAGAGTGAGAGGTGTGTGTGTGTGTGTCTGTGTGTGTGTGACATTGTGTGAATCCAAGGCTCTCGTTTCCCATTATAAGGATACTTAGGGTGCTAAATTAGTGGTTATAAATTTTCGTGGTGAGCCTGGAATTTTATTTATTTATTTTTAATATTTATTTAATTTATTTTTTTGGCTGCGTCGGGTCTTAGTTGCGGCATGCCGGATCTTTGCGGTGTGGGCTCTTCCTTGTGGCACGTGGGCTTCTCTCTTGTTGTGGTGTGTGGGTTTTTTTCTTTCTCTAGTTGTGGCGCATGGGCTCTGTAGTTTTGCGGCACACCAGCTCTCTTGTTGAGTCTCCTGAGCTCAGTAGTAGTGGTGCGCAGCTTAGCTGCCCCACGGCATGTGGGTCTTAGTTCCCCGACCAGGGATCGAACCCACGTCCCCTGCACTGGAAGGCGGATTCTTTACCACTGGACCACCAGGAATTTTAAAGGAAGGGACCAGGATATTAAATTGGTATTTCATCTAGACTTTGGAAAGACTTGTTGCACCATCCTATGATGGCATCATCCTCTGAAGAACCACCAGATCCAAGCCTCCGCCATAGACTCAAGGTCAAACTCCAGCCTGTTGTCACACCCTTATCAAATCTTCTCTCTTCATTCCTTGGGGAATGAGGTGTTTCCCAAGAACCCATTAAAGTGCCTTACTTCTTTACATATTACATAACTAATATTCATTCAAATAATTGGGCACCTACCATATTCTTTTTTTTTTTAATTGAAGTATAGTTGATTGTAAATCAAACTGGTATACAGCAGAGTGATTCAGTTGTACATACATATTATTTCATATTTTTTCCATTATGGTTTATTACAGGATATTGAATATAGTTGCCTGTGCTATACAGTGGGACCTTGTTGTTTATTTTATATATACTAGTTTGTATCTGCTAATCCCAAACTCCTAATTTATCCCTCCCCCACTCGCTTTCTCCTTTGGTAACCATAAGTTTGTTTTCTACGTCTGTGAGTCTGTTTCTGTTTTGTAGATAAGTTCATTTGTGTCATATTTTTAGATTCCACATGTAAGTGATATCATACAGTATTTGTCTCTGATTTCACTTAGTATGATAGTCTCTAGGACCATCCATTTTGCTGCAGATAGCATTATTTTATTCTTTTTTATGGCTGAGTAGTATTCGTGTGTGTGTGTTTACCACATCTTTATCCGTTCATCTGTCGATGGACATTTAGGTTTCTTCCATGTCTTGGTTATTGTTAATAGTGCTGCTGTGAACATTGGGGTGCGTGTATCATTTCAAATTTTCGAGTTTTCTCTGGATATATGCCCAGGAGTGGGATTGCTGGATCATATGGTAGTTATATTTTTAGTTTTTTAAGGAACCTCCATACTGTTTTCCATAGTGGCTGCACCATTTTACATTCCCACCAACAGTGTAGGGAGGCTTCCCTTTGCTCTACACCCTTTCTACCATTTGTTTTTTGTAAATTTTTTGATGATAGCCATTTTGACTGTTGTGAGGTGATAACCTCATTGTAGTTTTGATGTGCATTTCTCTGATAATTAGCAATGTTGAGCATCTTTTCATGAAATGTCTGTTTAGGTCTTTTGCGCATTTTTTGATTGGGTTGTTTGTTTTTTGTTATTGAGTTGTATGAGCTGTTTGTATACGTTGGAGATTAAGCCCTTGTCAGTCTCATCATTTGCAAATATTTTCTCGCATTCAGTAGGTTGTCTTTTTGTTTGTGGTTTCTTTGCTGTGCAAAAGTTTACAAGTTTGATTAGGTCCCATTTGTTTATTTCTGCTTTTATTTCTATTGCCTTGGGACACTGACCTAAGAAAACACTGGTATGATTTATGTCTGAAAATGTTTTGTCTTATGTTCTCTTCTAGGAGCTCTATGGTGTCACGTCTTGTATTTAAGTCTTTAAGCATCTTGAGTTATTTTTGTGTATGGTGTGGGGGGTGTTCTAACTTCATTGATTGACGGGTGGCCGTCCAGCTTTCCCAGCACCACTTGCTAAAGAGACTGTCTTTTCTCCATTGTATATTCTTGCCTCTTTGTCAAAGATTGACTGTAGGTGTGTGGGTTTATTTCTGGGCTCTCGATTCTGTTCCATTGTTCTATATATGTTTGTTTTTGGAGCACCTACCGTATGCTGAACACAATTCCTAGCTCTGGGTACACTTTGATTACAGTGGTGTAGCCCCTACCTTCATGGTCACCTTGAGTGATTTAGTTCTACTATTTTAGGGGCATCTCACTTTTAACTCCCTTTATTAATGATAACTCTTTACTTATGTGGTACTTAAACCTCTAATGCTATGCTTTCTTCGACAGCAATGGCACAAGCATGATATCATTGATCATTCCTCCCAAAGACCAGATTTCACGAGTGGCAAAAATGTTAGCAGATGAGTTTGGAACTGCATCTAACATTAAGTCACGAGTAAACCGCCTTTCAGTCCTGGGAGCCATTACATCTGTACAACAAAGACTCAAACTTTATAACAAAGGTAATCTGGAGCTTGATCATTTACCTCCTCTACTTTGTTTGTCTTGGTTGTATTTTCCACTTTGATCCTGCCATGATGCTTTCAGTCACTAGTGTTTTCTTCACCCAGCCATAAGCATTGTCCCTTTGGTCTTTTTTTTTCCCCCCCTAAGTTATTTTTTGAAAGTTATATTCACTGTACTTAAAATAATAAATCCTCCTTTTTAAAACATCTCAAGTTTCAAAATTAGGGAGAGAAATCTGCCTGAGAGATTTACAGATATTTCCACTTTATTTAAATTATGATTTAAAGGGGCAGGAACAACAGGCTGTGGGAACATTTTCTATTAATTGAGGAAAATTAGGTGTGGATATAAGTAGAGAAATTGTTTGTGTTCTTTGCAGTACCTCCAAATGGCCTGGTTGTTTACTGTGGTACAATTGTAACAGAAGAAGGAAAAGAAAAGAAAGTCAACATTGACTTTGAACCTTTCAAACCAATTAATACTTCATTGTATTTGTGTGACAACAAATTCCATACAGAGGTAAGAAGTTCATCGAATGTTTTCATTACCCTGAAAGAAACCCCATACCCATTAGCAGTCATTCCCAGTCCTCCCTCCCTACCCCCATACCCCAAGATCTCTCAGCTCTAGGCTACCCCTAATCTATTTTCTATCTCTGTGGATTTGCTTGCGCTGGGCATTTCAATATAAATGGAATGATAGAATGGGTGGCCTTTTGTGCCTAGCTTCTTTCACTTAGCACATTTTCAAGGTTCATCCATGTTGTGGCATGTATTGTGCTTCATTCCTTTTTATTACCAAATAATATTTGCCACATTTTACTTATTTAACATCATTTGATGAATATGTTGTTTCCACTGTTTGTTATGAATAATACTGCTTTGAACATACAAGTTTTTGTATGTCCATATGTTTTCATTGGGGGCAGGTATATACCTAGGAGTGGAATTTCTGGGTCATATGATAACTGTTTAACCATTTCAGGAATTGCCAGGCTGTTTTAATTGTGCCATTTTACAAGGCTGGCTTTTTTTTTTTTTATAGCACTGAATGATATGATCATTCAGGATGTTTGAGGAAAGTGCTAAGCTGGGTTTGAAGAACTAATTAGAAGCAAAGAAATAATTGGTTACCTGATCTCCATGTCTCCCTATGTATCCATGATACTTGCCTTCATTTCTTGCTCTCTTAGTTTTCAGCTCACAAATTGTAAAATCTTTATTAGCAGGTCCATAAGAGCTTCCCCCCCCCATAAAACTTTTGAGTGACACAGCTGCCATAATATGATGAACATTAAGGGTGGAAAGGAAACCTCATTAGAGTGACCTAAATCAGTCAACAGTAGAACAATCAGGAATTCACAGCTGGCTCCTAGTGCAGTCTCTGGCCTTTCATCGACCTAGGGGAAAACCTCTACAGTGGAATTAGAACTGACATTTGTCGACACAGTTTACAATGGATGATTTTGCTAACTTGACAGGAAGTTCAGTTCCAGTCAGATCTTGAGCAGTTGCATAGATGGTGGAGACTGATTTTCTCTTGGCTATCACAGCCTCCTTCTGGCAAAAGCTTCATTGGAGAAGCTCTTTGCCACCCTCTCCCACTTAACTGTTGTCTGGTTTGATGAAAGCAGATTTTAAATCTTGTTGATTTAAACAGTACCTGGTACTCATGTTACCTAGTTTTAGCTTACTTACTAAGTTAGCTTCATTGGTTTTTCTAAACCTTACCTCCCCTTTCAAGACACCATTTCATCGTGCTAGCTTTATTTATTTTGGCTTTAACGTGTATGTCGATAACTACATACGAATGTGGCATACTGAACAATACAACTTATGTCGTGTTTAATCGGGATATTTATACATTCTTATGAGGGTAAGTCTATTCCCTGATGAGCAGGCTTGTTAAAAACCTAAATTAATCAAGCTGTGTATCAGAGGTTATCAGGATAAGGCAAAATTTTTAACGTGGGCAATATTCATGTCTTTTTTTTTTTTTTTAATATCCACCAACACTTTATTTTTTTTGTTTTGCTTTGTTTTATAAATTTATTTTTGGCTGTGTTGGGTCTTCAGTGCTGTGCCTGGGCTTTCTCTAGCTGCAGCGAGCGGGGGCTACTTTTCGTTGCGGTGTGCGAGCTTCTCATTGCAGTGGCTTCTCTTGTTGTGGAGCACGGGCTCTAGGTGTGCAGGCTTCAGTAGTTGTGGCACGTGGGCTCTGTATTTGTGGCTCGCAGGCTCAGTAGTTGTGTCACACGGGCTTAGTTGCTCCACAGCATGTGGGATCTTCCCAGACCAGGGCTCGAATCCGTGTCCCCTGCATTGGCAGGCAGATTCTTAACCACTGCACCACCAGGGAAGCCCAATATTCATGTCTTAATGCTAATTATCAGGTGTGCTTTGGTTAAAGGGTGATTCTTAGTGATTAATCTGCTTTCCAGTCAATTCCTGAAGGAGATATTTTCTTCCTCAGTTAAATGGTATGGGTAATAATTTCTTAGTGCTAAAGAGGCTGCCACCTAGTAATTTAGTCATCCACCAAGTCTATAGAAGTTAAACTCCATCATGGAAAGTCTTGCCCATCTATGTGGGTCCCAGGACTATTTAAATATTTTCTCTTTCAGGAGGCAGAAATACAATGATATAATGCTAACCCAGAAGGAGGATTTTCCCCCATAAAAATTCAGAATTATTACCTGTAGTACCTTCAATATAAAATTGAGTTTTAGATCCTGATATCATTAATGATACTCAAGACATAGTTAAATGAAACATTTAAAAATTAGATCTTTTTATAGACTGTTTCTGGGTTTTGTACTCAGTGAGTACTACTCTAGAGTTGATTTACAAGATACTCTTATTTGCCATAATGAATACCGCCTATTAATAATGCTGGGGTTATTAATGGTAACAGAAAGTCAACTTTTGGAGGTTAGACTTTGAATTTGAACGTTATGTTCCCTAGAGCATCATCAGTCTAAAATCAAGGACCTAGGAAGAATTTGAGCCCTGTAACTCTGTATTAGTTTTGCATTCCTGTGCCTAGGTCAGCTTTGTAAAAAGGCTTCACATTGATATTGTTGGTTTTCTCCTGCATCTGGTTCAAATTTGTCCATATGAGTTACATATTTATAGCTGGTCTATAAATCACTCCATGAAATGGTTTTTCTGTAGTACTCATACCATTCTAAGTGAGTGGAGAGGGCTTGTATATGTCCTTTTGGATTTTTGTCTTGACTTTAGCAAAGCAAAGGTTTATTGTGTGGTACCTGTGTTTGCTTTTCAGGCTCTTACAGCACTACTTTCAGATGATAGCAAGTTTGGCTTCATTGTAATAGATGGTAGTGGTGCACTTTTTGGCACACTCCAAGGAAATACAAGAGAAGTTCTGCACAAATTCACCGTGGATCTCCCAAAGAAACATGGTAATCTAGGAAGAGAACATGAGCACCTTTGCTTTGTGTCTGACATTAAAGAAGCAAATTGTATAATAGGGGAAAGTAAATCCAGATGATGGGAGAAGCATCATGCAATGACTCATTGGTGCTTGTGGCTCTTTTTTTTTTTTTTTTTTTTTTTTTTTTTTTTTTTCGGTACGCAGGCCTCTCACTGTTGTGGCCTCTCCCGTTGCGGAGCACAGGCTCAGTGGCCATGGCTCACGGGCCTATCTGCTCCGCGGCACGTGGGATCTTCCTGGACCGGGGCACGAACCCGTCCCCTGCATCAGCAGGCGGACTCGCAACCACTGCGCCACCAGGGAAGCCCGCTTGTGGCTCTTTTGACTAGAGAATTAGTGGTCACTCTGTGAAAGCCAGTAATAGCTTATACCAAACATTTAAGTTAAGGGAATAGTGATTTTCCTCTTTCTCCTTTCCTTGGGGAATAGCATGATTATATAGTTACTTTTTAATTAGCAAGGCATCTTGTACTTCTTAATAATTGACTTTTTCTCTCACTGCTTTTCTTTGTCAAAGGTAGAGGAGGTCAGTCAGCCTTGCGTTTTGCCCGTTTAAGAATGGAAAAGCGACATAACTATGTTCGGAAAGTAGCTGAGACTGCTGTGCAGCTGTTTATTTCTGGGGACAAAGTGAATGTGGCTGGTCTTGTTTTAGCTGGATCAGCTGACTTTAAAACTGAACTAAGTCAATCTGATATGTTTGATCAGGTAAGTGAGAAGTAGATGCTGCTTTATGTAAGTTTCTAGGTGGGAATAGTTGAGTTCTCTGAGTGCCGGTACATGCACATCTTTTTTACTTTTACAGTGAAAAATTCTGTGTTAAAAACCTAGCTCTGAGTGGACAGAATTCCATGTGTATTATTAGGAATATTAGGAGATATTCCCCCATGTCTTTCTGGACTTCTTTTTCTTTTGAAATCAGCCATTTTTTGGATAGTATCTTTCTGGACCCTATGTTGGCCCCTGGTTATAGTGGGTTGCCATAATTGGCTTTAAAATGGAGTTTGATTTCAAAGAAACTAGGACTGGTTTTTCCTGTCTTTTTCTGACTTATTCCTGGAGGTAAGTAAAGCAGTGAACCTCTCAGCAATATGACAGAGCTGATTAAGCCTAAAGCATTTAATCCAGAAAGCTCTATTGGTTTATGACTTGGGCTGGCCATAACACATTCCCAAGGTGTTCTTCTGGTGTGGGGTAGTAGCATTACAGTAGAAGGCTCACTAAAGAAGCTGTCTTATATACTCTACCACCATATATAGCAGGAACCAATAGTTCCTCCTTTCCTTCACAAGATACTTTGTGTTTAATGAGTTAGGCTTTTATAGGTCTGATAGAATGTGTGATATCGTTGGCTAAGGAAGTTTATCCTGGCAGTGTTCTTCAGTGAGACCTATTCAGGAGTAAATTGGGCTCTTTCCCCTCCTCTTGAGGCTTCACTGATCATGTTGCTAGTTTTGCATGCCATTAAAAGGTAATGGGTCTTGGTAAGGGTGTTTTGAAGTACTAATGATGTGCTTTTTTAATTTTTTTAATTGTGTCAGAGGTTGCAATCAAAAGTTTTAAAATTAGTTGATATATCTTATGGTGGTGAAAATGGATTCAACCAAGCTATTGAGTTATCTACTGAAGTCCTCTCCAACGTGAAGTTCATTCAAGAGAAGAAGTTAATAGGTATCAGTGAAATGCAACTTACTTACTGTGAAATGTTTTTGTATGTATATGTGTATGTATATGATTATATGTATGAAACAAAACACTGAAAAGGTAAAAGGAAGATTTAGCATTTTAATTTAAGTCCTCCTCAGTGGAATCATTAATCTTTCTTTAGTTGTTAAGTCTAATAAATGTGTTTGTTTTTCTACTGTTTTTCCCCTTTGGCAATAGGAACCAAACTTCAGTTAGATTTCCCATATTAATTTATCCTTTGTAATAGAGTGATGAATAGAGAGCTCAAATTAAAGATTAATGGGGCCATTGTTTGGCTATGTTTCTAATTTGACACACACATTTCCAAATGATTGTGTATTTGGCCCAGCTGTTACCTCTTCAGAGTCATTTTCTGGAGCCTCAACTAGCAGTGTGATTTTTCACTGACATTTGGCACTTACTCATTTTTAAGTTTTGAGTAAGAAGGTCTATATCTACAAAAGAAACCTTAATATGTGTTCTTAATGACCTGTCCCTAACCACAGGGCGATACTTTGATGAAATCAGCCAGGACACGGGCAAGTACTGTTTTGGAGTTGAAGATACACTAAAGGCTTTAGAAATGGGAGCTGTAGAGATTCTAATAGTCTATGAAAATCTGGATATAATGAGATATGTACTTCATTGCCAAGGCACAGAAGGTATGAGAATTAGAAAATAAGATGACTATTACTGACCTGTGTATTCAAGAAGTCTGGGGGGGAGATTTGGGAAAGGTGGCTGATTTCAGGAGCAATCAAAAGGCAGATCTATACCGTGTTCCCCAGTCTTTCAGTCTGTATCCAATTGAACTGATAAATGTCTACCTAAGATGGTTAAATTTTTTGAGGACAAGGGCTATATCTTAAATATCTTTGGTGTTTCCTTATGATAGGAGCAGTGTACCTGGTAGACATTCATTCATTGCATGCTGACTAATGTTCTTATGAAAGAAGGTTGCTAGAATGAGTTCAGGAGCTCTTTCATCTAACCTGATTCATCTCATGGAACTTAAACCTTTTAGTATATGAGAAGCAGGTTAACACATTCTTTTTTCCCCAATGCTGCAGAGGAGAAAATTCTCTATCTAACTCCAGAACAAGAGAAGGATAAATCTCATTTTACAGACAAAGAGGTATGTGATTGGTTTGGTGATACATACAAGGAAACATAAATCCATATGTTAGTGCCCTGGCAGCACAGAGTAGCATCAGCCTTGGAAAACCAAACCTCATACTTGCTGGCAGTGGGGAGTACCGGGAGGTGGTCAGCTCCTGTATGCCACATACTGATCTGATTCCAAAGAAGGAGGCCAGGTCATGGTTACCCTGGTTCCTTATTTTTAAAGAAACATTCTCATACTTGAAAAATGTTTGAGAGGAAGATTAACTAAATAGTTCCTCTCCTGCACTGTGAAATCTGTGCTGCTTTCTTCATTTACTTTATTCTACAGGTTTGGCCTAACTGCATCACCACAGCTTCAAGTGTTACCTCCTCAGCACAGGTCCCTTTTAATTGGTAGCTTCTTCAAGTTCTGAGTTGAAGGACTTTGGTTTTTACAAGCCTGCTCCAAAAAGCAGTTCTGGCGTGTCTCTTCTTGGCTGTTGAATGAATGCTGCCTAGAGACACTTTATAACAGCCTGACTTCTAGAGACGACAGGAGGAACCATAAGTTGAAAAACTGCTAAGTGTGTTAACATTTCATTATTGAGGCTAGAGCCTGGGGAGGAATGTTGTTACAAGAATTCAGAATTTCCGTGCTGTTGCAATTACATCACCAGAAGCTGTAATTCACTTACAGTTTCACACACATAGATATAATGACAGGGACAAGGAGAATATTGGCAGGCAAGGGAGCAAGCGTTCCTGTCTTGATGTTTCTGTATCTCGTGGCTGCCCCTGCAGACAGGACAAGAACATGAGCTGATTGAGAGCATGCCCCTGCTGGAGTGGTTTGCTAACAACTATAAAAAATTTGGAGCTACTTTGGAAATTGTCACAGATAAGTCACAAGAAGGATCCCAGTTTGTGAAAGGATTTGGTGGAATTGGAGGTGAGTAGCAAATCAGAAAACTAATAGCCAGGGTCTCAGGCCACAGCCTTTTCCTGGCTACCCCAGCATAACGTTAACTTCAGATGAGGTGTGCTCATCATCCACTGAGGCAGGGGATTGAGGCAGCACATGGCTGCAGGTTCCTTGGTTGGGACCACTTTTTTATCATCTCTTTGCTTTCTATAATTCTGCAAGGGGATCGGGCTTCCCTTAACAGAGTGAACGTGCTCCCCACCCCCCAGTTCTGTGAACCACAGCTATTGACTCTGTTTGTTTCCCCAGGTATCTTGCGGTACCGAGTAGATTTCCAGGGAATGGAATACCAAGGAGGAGATGATGAATTCTTTGACCTTGATGACTACTAGGTAGTCGACATGGGTCCGGCAAAACGTGCCTCACCCTCCAGCATCCAACCCAAGGAGCATACCCGTGGTGGAATCCAAACAGATCCCTGCCTTACAATTGGAACATTTCCAGAACTTAGTCCATGAGCATTGGATATTGAAAAGAAAACCGAAACAAAAACCAGACCCAACCCTACACTTTGGTTTGTCATGGTGTCAGCGCAGCAGCCTACAACTAAGTTCCTAAATGCCACTTTGGACTAATTTAAAAAAGAATCCCAGTTTTTACTTTTACTTGATGGTGAAATTGGTTGCTCTTGTATTTTATGAAAAAAAAAATGATTTTTTTAACCTTCATACATAGAAGCAAAATACTTTAACTGCTGTAAACCTTCAAAAGTTAATAGAAATGAGATCATACTGGTTTGTTTCTTATTTTGATTGGAGAAAAATTAAATTGCTGCATTTCGCAGTGACCCATTTACATGGCATTCTCAGCTTAGACTGCATAAGAAGAAATATATGTGGTGAAATGTTGGAACCATTTCTCTCTTGGTCTCTGTTTAATGTTGAAAGGGTGAGCTAATAGGAGGCAGTTTCAACTTCACTCCCTCACACTACCCTTCCCCTCCAGACTGTCAGTTTCAAGGATGCAGATTGCACTGCAAAGATAAACTGACACTTGAAGCATTTGGGCCAGTGCTCTGTTTCCTTCCATCTGTTTTGCAGGCGCATTTGTGCCCAGGGTTTGGGAGCCCTTAGCATCAATTGCTTTGACAAGGGTTTGCATAATCTTGCATACTAGAAACCAGTTTGGGATGGATATGATGGGGCTTCTGTGCTATTGCTGGGATTGGGAGAAATAAAACATGCAATTTAAGTGGAAGCAAAGAAATTTAAAGAATATTTTATTTTGCTTGGGTCTGTCCTTGGCAAAAGGGAGGTGGTTATGTTTTCCTTGTGTTGGATGGCATGAGATTATGTGAATGTTTTGATTTTTAAAAAATGAACTGCAAGGTTTTCACAGGAACGACAGACATGACATGTATGACTGTGCATGTAATTGTAAACCCCTGACCTCCTGGTGGGGTTGGAGCATCTGTTTCAAATATGGGACTTACAAGCACCTCTCATAGGAGACATTATGGGAGGAGGGTGGGAAGGGCAGGGGTGGGAAGGGATGGGACACAGCTTCTGGCACCAAGGACTTAACCACATTGGATCCAAAAGTGGGCCTGAAAACCTGAAGCTTATGCTTCACAGCTGGGCTGTAAATCGGACTTGACCCCAGCTGACATGCAAGGTCATGGCGTGCCTGAGGTGGTGACAGTGAACAAAGTGTATAGGACGTGCCCAGTGGTAGCAATGGAAAAAAGTATACCAGATGGACTTTGAAGGACCAAAGGTTTTAAAAGTCAATTGGTATCACCCCACGCTGCTAGGGTAGTGGGGTGCATTTGGTTTTCAAATTGGGTACTTTTAACACTTTAGTGCCTGACTGCTGTTCTTCACTGACTTGACTCAGTCACTCGTAGCTTTATTGGTCTGAACCAGCTCCTTGTTCCCAGGTTACAGACCTGCCTATCGTTCCAATAATCCTGTTTCACTTGAATGAAGGGAGTATGTCTTAAATGTAAAGCTTCTGGTTCTCACACTGTACTTTGAGGTCCAAATGACTGTCTATGTATAACCTGATGTCTCAACCCCCAGTGAGAAGAAGAGTCAATTCTTTGGTATTCACCAACGTGGGAGGCTTCACCGGAGCAGGCTTTTGCTTTGGGCTCTGCTGTTTGTTTGCAGAACACCCAAGAGCGAGCAAACATGCTCTCTTCACAGCAGTACCTTAGGGTTTTGCCATTGTAAATGGGTCTAATGTGATATGACAAGACCAGAGAAATTGGATGTAAATTTACATTTCTGAATATGCTTGTTGTTTCACATGATACATTTAGGGTATGCAGCTCCTTTTGTAGTTTTTATTTTTACTATTTAAGTTTGGAAATGATGCCAAATTTTTGTATTTCTTTAATCAATGTGTTCTCTTTGGTGATATATATTGCATTATATATTGATGTGTGTATCAATATATACTGATATGTATTACACTTACACATACAAACACATAAATAAGAGGGGGTGAAAACCGTAGCCTTTGCATTCTCTATAGCCTCTACGGAGAGATCCTAAGCAGCAAAATCTTGGTGTTGTGATGTACAGAAATGGAGAAGAGTATTAAACCATATTTAAGAATATATTTTGTGTGCTTGAGATTCTTTAGGACTGTTCCTAAGAAAGGTCCGAACCGTGGAGAACAGTGAGTGAGCTCTCTAAGGCACATGTCAGTTTCATCAGAGTTACTAACTTTGCAGCCTTAGATTTAGTTGTTTTTGGCTACATTTGCCTATAGAAGGGTATATGCAAAGGGTATCTGAGGTCATGACCCCAGTGTTAACACCAGAGGAAAGAGGTTCCAGTTGCTAGGGCCAAACTAATTTGTATCTTACTCTATTCTACATGCATGCCCAAGAGAAACTTGGCCTTTTTTAAGAAAAGGTGTTATGCCATGTTACCTCAACATTCCATGGAGGCAGATGGTGCTTCCCATTTTATAATAAAACAGGCCAAAAGAGGTTAAGTAGCAGCTCTTTAGTGGTGAAGCCAAATTTTATCCCAGGCCTAATTCCAAAGTTGATTCTACATCTGCTGGCGTTTTGAGTCAATAGAATGGTCCAGATGGAAGAGCAGAAACTAAGCCTCCCCACCTTGATCTTGCATACCTGGCACCAGATAGGAGAGCAATAACCTCATTCAAGAGCAAGTCAGAGAGGCTGGCTCAGTGGAGCAGGGCTTCTAGGCTGTATCAGAACAGAAGAGGATTTTTGTTTCATTTGTTTTTCCCAAAAGTGGAGGTACTTACTTAGAGCTCCTTCTGTTTGGTAGCTTAGGAAGCCTAGTTGAAGTATCAAGGTGGTACGTGATTTAATTTCTCCAAATTTAAGAAGTGTTTTTAACAAAATTGACAAGTAAGGGAACCTATTGTGTCACTTTGCTTTTTCAGCATACTTTTGCCCAGTTTCTCATCTGATTTAGATGATAGCCTTGATGAAACCCAATCACCCTATGGGAAGGGGAAGACATGCCCATGCATGGTGGAGGTACAGTTTTTTCTCCTGATGCATTCCTAGCTGCTGTTTGAAGTCAAAAGAAGGCAGCACAGTAGTGCTGATTATGTGGGCTGTTGTGCTTGCCTGTCTGGGCCTGCAGCACTTGCCATCTTTTGTTCTCTGGCTCCAGTTCTCATGCCATGGTGCTCCCAGACAGGCACAGTGTATTCAAAAGGTGGAATTTAAGCTTCATGCCAGCTTCTCATTTGTTGCCAATTTGAGTGAGCACCTGCTGGGACTCCTACCTGCCAAGTCCCACCCTGATGGGACTGTGCCTCCCAGGGACATAGGAATTGACCAGCCAAGAAGTGTGGAAGCAATGGGTGCCAAAGTTATTAAGGATATGGCTGAATAACTGGCACTAGAAGTATATGTGAAAACCATTTATCTCCAGGGTTCTCTGACAATAAGCTTCAAACGTGTCTGGGAACTCTGCTTCAGGTAGAGTCTGAAATTGCTTGGCAAGCTTATCCTGGGGTTCAGTTAAGAGCCTAGGACAAAGAGCCAGCTCTTTGGACAAACATCTCTGGTTCTGTCTCTGCCATTAGTTGGACTTCTGATTTCAGGTAAGTCCTTTCCTACCCCTCAGTTTCCCAATCAGTGTAAGGATGACTCTGAATCTAAAGAGTCTTTCCAGCTGTAAAGCTATCAGGATATAATGGTGAGCAGGAGATCTGACATCTGACTGGAAGAGATCCTGCCAGTAAGACTTTGCCCATGTCTCTGAGTAGCAATTTCCCTACCTGTAACAATGCCTACTCCATAAGGACTGTGGTAAGGATTAAATGCAATAAGTCACGTGAAATACATAGTACAATGACTGGCACTTAGCAAGGGCTCACTCAGATGGGAGATGATCCTAACCTTGGTCCTCAGGAAGTGACCTGGGTGAGTTTGCACTGGTGACCACGAGGTGGTGCTAGAGTTAAGGACACTGGTTATGGAAGAAAGTTGCCTCTGGTGGGGAGATTTCTGACAAGCATTAAGAGGTGACTGGGACAGCTTGCTTACCTTTAAAATTTGGCTATATGGAGAAGGGAAACTACCAAAGGAAGTAGGGATGAGTGAACAGAGAGGAGAAACGGGAGTCTCAATCTGGGCTTCAAGCTACCCATCTGAAAAATAACGACAATCACTAATATTTGTTGGATGGTTACCATGCACCAGGCAAGGTGCCATGTCACATGCATCATCTCATTCAATCCTTAGAAAAAAATGTGCTACATACTGCTGTATATCTGCCCATGTGGTTCCAAAGTCAATGCAAATACAGGTTGTTCCTTGCTCAAGAAGAGAACAGGTGCTGGTACTGCTAAGAAGACAAGTCGACTCACCTCACCCACCTTTGTGCCTTCAGAGACAACAAACAACTTGGAGTGCAACTGGAAGGCATCCATCTAGAAGTTATGTCCTTCCCCCAGGACACACACCTTTTGACTGATCAGTCCAGCTTAGCCCACAGCTACAGTTGAGAATGGATAAAAGGAGCTCCCTTGGACTCTAGAGGATCCCTGTAATTTATCCAGCATCTTCAAAGAAGAATGTACACACATAACAGAATTTCTCAGCGACTAGGGCATCTGCCCCTACTCTTAAAAACACGTTGTCAGTAGGGCAATTAATGAAATTGGAATGTGGACTATGGATAAAAGTATTGTATCAATGTTAAATCTCCTGAACTTGATAACTATATGTGGTTCCGTAAAAGAATACCCTTTTTCTTAGGAAACACTGAAGTATCAGGGGGTTTAAAATGAGATTCACTAAGGGAATTTTTGAAATTTCAGAAATATGGAAGAAAAACATAAAAGCATCATTTAACCAACATTTTAAGGTCATCATGAATGCTCATTATAGAACAGTGTGATATAATGAGTGTTTAGGTTCTGACTGATTCACAAGCTATCTAAAACACAACTTTAGTTTCATTCTTCATTCAAGTTTGGTTTTTACTCAGAATTTGGGTTTGACTCAGAGATGAGCACCTAGAAGAGTTCATTCTGCTGCAGGGTGCGCAGTTGAGGAGAAATCCCTACTGAGTCAGCCAGAGGGGCAAGGGGGCTGAGCCTGGGAACTGGGCCCAGACGGGAAGGAAGCGAGCAGCGGCAGTGCCAGGAGAGGAATGCTGTCAGTCACACCCCTCAGAGATGAAATCAGCTTTGAGGTTGGACCAGTGCTCGGTGAGATGAGACAGTATGAAGAACAGGGCTTCTTGGGGGACCCTTGACCCCTGGCTCACTAAGCAACCAAGGGGGTGATGGGAAGAAGGGAAAGCTGTATCTCAAAGCCTAAAACCCATTCACAGAAAGGACAAGTGTCATCAGACTCTACTCGTTTATCTACAGCCACACCCTTCTGTTGCCCCATACTTTCACTTCTTAAGGAATCATAATTTTTGCACTTACAAGGGCCCTGGACCTTACTATTCCAATCCCCTAATTAGGAATAGGAAAGCTGAAGCCCACAGAGCAGCACAACGACCTGTCATGTTCATGCAGCAGATGACAAGAGCCAACATGAGCAGCTGATATTACAACTCCAAATTCAGTACTCTTTTTTTTGCGGTACGCGGGCCTCTCACTGTTGTGGCCTCTCCCGTTGCGGAGCGTAGGCTCCGGACGCGCAGGCTCAGCGGCCATGGCTCACGGGCCCAGCCGCTCCGCGGCACGTGGGATCTTCCCGGACCGGGGCACGAACCCGTGTCCCCTGCATCGGCAGGTGGACTCTCAACCACTGCGCCACCAGGGAAGCCCTAAATTCAGTACTCTTAACACATGGAGGATCTTGTTATTCTTCATCTAAGCCCCTTCTCCCCCTTGTTAGAGATGAGAAAAGGGAGGATCAGAGAGAGTAAGGGAGTGGCCTGAAGCCAAAGACAGAGCTGGGAGGGGAAAGGTGGCCAACGTCCAGGTGGAGTTATGAAAGTTGTTTTGAAGTCACTTCCCTGTGAGTCAGGGTTGGCTTGAGTGTGTAGATTAACTTGCTTCTCCAGCCCCCAAGGTTCCATATTAGCCCCATCTAGGTTTCCCTTAGAGTCAGACTTCCAGCTCTTCCACTTGGGTGAGATACCCTGCCTGGGCTCAGCCTCTTCTGCTTGGTTCTTCATCCTAACACAAAGGAAACCTAGGAGGCAAACCCATTTTCAAGGAGGTCTGCAGATCAGGAATAGAGGGTGGAAACTTCAGAGAGAGGCCCTGCAAACAGGAATGGCAAGGATCTTCTGAGGTAAAGGCAAGATGCAGGAATATTCTGCTACATGGGGGAAGGGAGGTGGGAGCCAGGCTTGAGAACGAGGAGAAATCAGGGCTTGATGCTGGAATGCCTGCCCCAAGTTATATGGCTGTCCAGACCTAAGTACTGGGTTGGCCAAAATGTTCATTTGCTTAAGGAATACATTGTTCAATACAGTTCTTGGTGAAAATGAAAAATGTGTCTTTTATTTTTGCTTAAAACCAAATGAACTTTTTGGCCAACCCAATACATTCCCAGGCTAGGCTGAGGAGTGGGATTGACCAATCACCTCACATCACAATTCCTACTGGAGGGCCTGCAAAGGGGGACTCTATTTGTAATAAAACAGGATGTCACTTGAGGAAGAGAAGTTGCATTCCTGTGCTCAGGACTACAGGCCCTCTCTCACACCCCTGTCAAACTTGGATTCTAGAGAGAGATGGCAAGGAAGGGGCTCTGCTCCTCCCTGGGGAGCTGAGCAAAGGCCGTCAGAAACTCAGTCTCCTCCAGACTCTGTTTCCACAGACATAGCTCACTGCCACCTCTATTCCTTACATTGTGCTTGGGTTAACTGTGGTGTCATTCTTTCATTCAGCAAGCATTTAGAGACGTTTCCTGTGTACTGGGTGGGCCCTGTGCAAGATGCTGGGATACAGTGGTGAAAAACAGTCACTGTCCCTGCCCTTCAGCACTTACACTCCAGCAGGGGAGACAGCAAGAATGACAATAAAAATGAGGAATATTAGAGGATGAGGGGAGGGCACCCCTATTTCATCTGGGGGTGGCCAAGCTGCCTGGTGAGCCAGGATCAGCCTGGAGAGGTGAAAGGTGAGTTTGGAAAGGCAGATGTGGTGGTCCTGACTTGACCCAAAGGCCAGGAAACCATTCAGATTTTAGGACACTTTTTTCACCCTGCTATCACTTTTGTTCTTGATTGTTTATTAACAGCTTTATTGAGGTATAATTTACAAACTATAAAATTAACCCACTGTAAGTATAGCTTGGTGATTTTTTTGAAATAAATTCATAGTTGTGCAAACATTACACAATCCAGTGTTCATCTCTCAGAAAGGTCTTTTGTGCCCCTTTAGTCAATCCTTGCTCACTCCCAACCCTAGGCAACCAATGATCTGCTTTCTGTCTCTATGGTTTTGACTTTCCTAGAAATTTCATGTTACTAGAATAGTGTAATATGTAGTCTTTTACATCAGGTTTCTTTCACTTAGCTTCCTTCATTTAGATGGATTTTTTACATACATCCATGTTGTTGCATGTTTGTTGCTTTTCATTGTTGAGTAGTGTGATACAGTAAGAAATATATATTTGGTCTTTATCTCCTGTTCTTGGTACACAGCTTCTCTAAAACCCCTGGAATCTCCAGAGTGATGAGTATCTTTTGTATGCTAGCGAGATGCCCAGATAGTTTCAAGAGTGGGGCTGCTTGCCAAAAAAACCCAGGATTACAGGGTTGGAAGGTTCAGCCCCACCCCAAGAGAGGGGAGAGGGGCTTGAGATCGAATCACCAATGGCCAATGATTTAATC
>NC_041221.1:135236541-135255164 GCF_002837175.3 Physeter macrocephalus
TGTCACCAAGCAGGGGTGGGAAAGAGGCTTGATGGGGTCTGAAAGGGATGAGGTATCACCTGCCAGGCAGAGTGCCGGTGATAGGGAAGGGGGCCCACTCCACAGAAGCTGCAGGGATAACTTGGGGGCAGATTAGTAACCCCCAGAGAGGTGAGCATTCGCTCTGTGGGAATGCCTTATGGGAGTATCAGTCCTGGGTGGGCACACTGGCAGGGGCGGCACGGGCTCAGGCCCACTGAGGCAGGTGTGAGGACTGTGAGGGTTTCCCTGCCTCCCTGTGAGCTCCGTGGGCCCTGCCTCATGCACTCTCCCCACACCCCTAGCATTACCTGACCTGCTTCAGTGGCACCATCGCTGTGCCCTTCCTCCTGGCTGAGGCGCTGTGTGTGGGCCGTGACCAGTACATGGTCAGCCAGCTCATTGGTACCATCTTCACCTGTGTGGGCATCACCACCCTCATCCAGACCACACTGGGCATCCGGTGAGCTGCCCCACTCCCACCCCTACCCCACCCCCACGTAGACACACACGCAGTGATCCACTCAGCAGGAGCAGTCTCAGAGGACTCTTGTGGGACAAGAAAAGCTGCTATCTGCCCCCAACTGCTGCTTCTGCTTCCAGGCCAGCCTTAGAGCCAGGCAGCTGGGGTCCCACCCTGGAGCCCTGGTGTTCCTCAAGGAAAGGGAACGTGCCCTAGCTGGGCTCTCCTCCGTTAAGCCTTACTCTGGGTAATTGGGACCACTCACTCCCCTGCTGCCAGGGCTTGTGTGGGCCTCTTCAGTGGTCTGTCCTCCTGGGGGCCCCCCTGCCCCTGCGTGCAGAGTCCTAGGCCTGGGTGGCCTAAGGATGGTCATTTGTATGGTGGGAAGATGAAGGAAGGTTGTGAGTGGAGCTTGCATGCAGGAGCTGAGCTGTCCACTTCCGTGCACGTGGCCCCTCACAGTGCAGGAGCTGGTGCTGAGAAGGAAGGGGAGCAGGTTGTGAGCCAGGGGCTCCGTTTGTTTTCTTTCTTAGGCCCCCAAAATGTTACAGGGTCCTGCCTGGGGCCTCAGTGACTTCCCTCTGTTCTGCCCTTGCCCTTGTTCCTCTGTGTCTCTGTCCCTGTTTGTGATTCTCCCTGTGCCTCACTCTGTGCCCCTCTGTCCCCATCTCCCCTGTCTCTATGTTCCTGCCTCCCCACCTCCCACCCTGTCCCTGCTGCTCTGTGCCTCTCTTTCCAGGCTGCCGCTGTTCCAGGCCAGCGCCTTTGCATTTCTGGTCCCAGCCAAAGCCATCCTGGCCCTGGAGAGGTGGAAATGCCCTCCAGAAGGTGGGCACATTTCTGGGGGCTGCACTGGAGAGGGGATCCCCAGGAGCCTGGAGGTCTGGGCGACTGTTCCATGTCCATACCCCAAGGTGCCTTCAGGGCGGCATCTTTACTTTCTCTCTGTCTCTGTTCCCTGTGCGTGCGTGTGTGTGTGTTCCTGTCTGTGCCCCCAGAGGAGATCTACGGTAACTGGAGTCTGCCCCTGAATACCTCTCATATTTGGCACCCACGGATACGAGAGGTGGGTTTGCATGTGGGGTAGAGGAGACCTGGACTTGAGGGTGGGACTAGATGGGAGGGAAGGCCGCTGCTGAATTGGGAGATATGAGGACGTGGTCCAGGAACTTTTTTTTAACATAGAGGTCATGGCTTCTACATAGTGACTTATAGCTGATCTTTGCTTTTCCAGGTCCAGGGTGCAATCATGGTGTCCAGTATGGTGGAGGTGGTGATTGGGCTGATGGGGCTGCCTGGGGCCCTGCTCAGTTACATCGGGCCTCTTACAGTCACCCCCACTGTCTCCCTCATTGGTCTCTCTGTTTTCCAAGCTGCTGGTGACCGAGCTGGCTCCCACTGGGGTATCTCAGCTTGGTGAGTGGGCACCAGGCCTGATCCTTGCCCATCCCCAGTCCCTCAACCCCTTCGTGTCCTACCCCCTTAGCCCTGGCTCTTGCCCCAAGCCCGGCCTACCAGCCGTTTTCCCTTTGTGCTTCTTTCCCCAGCTCCATTCTCCTGATCGTCCTCTTCTCCCAGTACCTGCGAAATCTCACCTTCTTGCTGCCTGTCTACTGCTGGGGAAAGGGCCTCACTCTCTTCCGCATCCAGATCTTCAAGATGTTTCCCGTGAGGAGCTGACAGGCGGTTCGGGCTGGGACTAGGGCAGGGGCTGGACCTATGTCCAGGGCCAAGGGCAGGGGAAAGGGCAGGGGCAGCAGGGGAGCTAGAGGCAGAGATGAGGTCCTAGCCAGGGATGGGGGCTGGGGTCTGAGCTGGGGCTGGGGCACAGGCTCGGGCTGGGGCTAGGGCTAAGGTAGGAGCTGGTTAGCCTGGACCAAGACCTCCTGGGCCCTCAGTGCAACCCTCATCCCCCCACCCCCCCACTTCAGATCGTGCTAGCCATCATGACCGTGTGGCTGCTCTGCTATATACTGACCCTGACGGATGTGCTGCCCTCAGACCCCACAGCCTATGGCTTCCAGGCACGAACAGATGCCCGAGGGGACATCGTGGCTATTGCTCCCTGGATCCGCATCCCCTACCCCTGTGAGCAACTGCATCTGGGCCCCTCTGCCTCCAACTGAGACCATCAGTGAGGCCCCTGGTGATCCCAATCCAGCTGATGACATAAGAAGTATTAGCTGCACATTTATAGTGTGCCAGGCAGAGTGGTGGTGTACTCAAAGTCTCACTCCAGCTTTATGACTCTAAATGACCCCAAATAAGCTCCCACAACTGTATAGCTCCCATCCCAGCTTGAGATCTCTTTACCCCTTCCCTGTTCAACCCAAGTACTGCCTAGGCCACTCCCTGACCCACCTAGGAACACTCATTGCATCCATCCTCCCATCTGCCTGTTGATACAGGTCAGTGGGGGCTTCCCACAGTGACTGCGGCTGCTGTGCTGGGAATGTTTAGTGCCACATTAGCAGGCATCATTGAGTCCATCGGCGATTACTATGCTTGTGCCCGCCTGGCTGGCGCACCACCCCCTCCAGTGCACGCTATCAACAGGTATGCCCACCTGCCCTCTCCGGTGTCTCATCCCCTCAACGGTCACTCAGGAAGCAAACGTACGGACAGAATTGAATCCCAGATGTGGGGGACAAGGAGTTGGGCAAGTCGCTAACTCTCCAGGACGGGGTCTCCTTACTTATAAAATGTAGATGCTCTCATCACTCACTCTGTGTTGTGAACAGCTGAGGAGACAACGAAGTCTGAGGGAAACTACAGTCACCGACAGCCTTCCATGTGTCTAGCTCTTTCTTTCTCTCTTTATTTATTTATTTGGCTGCACCGGGTCTTAGTTGTGGCACATGGGATCTTTTTAGGTGCGGCATGCGGGCTCTTAGTTGAAGCATGTGAGATCTAGTTCCCTGACCAGGGATGGAACCGGGGCCCCCTGCACTGGGAGCGTGGAGTCTTCACTGCTGGACTACCAGGGAAGTCCCCATGTGTCTAGCTCTTGATGTGCGTTCTCTTATGCAATCCACTAATGGCTCTGTAAGACAGGTACTCTTAATATCCCCACCTTACAGATGAGGAAATTGAAGCCCAGAATCACCTAAGGATTAAGTGCCAGGGCCGTGGAACTAGCATTCAGACCTGGGCTCCTGGCTCCCAGACCCGCCTCTGGCCTGGAGTGGGGAGTACTATGGACAGATAGTTGCAGCTCACACAGCCCTAGAGACTCTGGCCAGGCTGGGAGGACACAAGCCAGGCTAGAGCATGGACTAAGGCCCCCACTTGCCCTTTTCTTACAGGGGTATCTTCACCGAAGGCATCTGTTGCATTATCGCAGGGCTGCTGGGCACGGGCAACGGGTCCACCTCGTCCAGCCCCAACATTGGTGTCCTGGGGATTACCAAGGTGCCGCAACTAGCCAGAGCAGCACGAAGCCGCGCCCCCATTCCATGTGCCGCAGGCCCCGCCCCAAACCTGTCCCTACTTTGACCTAGCCCCACCCTGCCTTTGACAGGCCTCCCCTGCATCATGCTCTGACCCATATGTACCTTGCTCTTATAACAGGCCCCGCCCACCCACCGCGCCCCTCCCCTCCCGCAACTAACCCCGCCCAACTTCACCCCCTGGGTCTAGCCCCACTCCTTGGCTCACTGGCAGGTGGGTAGCCGGCGCGTGGTGCAGTATGGTGCGGGTATCATGCTGGTCCTGGGCACCATTGGCAAATTCACGGCCCTCTTCGCCTCGCTCCCTGACCCCATCCTAGGGGGGATGTTCTGCACCCTTTTTGGTGAGTGTTGTGTGTGCTTTTGGGGCGTGGTCGCCGTGTGGTGGAGCCCACCCAGCCTGCGAGGAGCCTCCAGCGGTTCTTTTGTGCCCTCAGGCATGATTACAGCCGTGGGGCTGTCTAACCTGCAGTTCGTGGACATGAACTCCTCCCGCAACCTCTTCGTGCTTGGATTTTCCATGTTCTTCGGGCTCACGCTGCCCAATTACCTGGACTCCAACCCGGATGCCATCAACACAGGTGCCTCCACCTGTCCTACCTGTCTCAGGGTGGGGGAGGTGTGGTGGGCTCGACTCTGAGCATAGCCTCTTCCTTCAAAGGCTCCACACAGCCAGAGCCACAAATCCTGCCCATCTCTGGATGTTAGCAGCTGAGAGGCTTATTAACAGCTGTCCTTTACTAAGACACTTTCTGTGGACAGGAGTGAGCTTTACATATGCTCATTTAATTTTCACAACAGCTCCATGAGACAGATACTATTACCATCTTCATGTTACAGGTGAGAAGTGAGGTTCAGAGGGGTTAAATGATTTGTTGCAAGACAACAGCAAAACTGGGATTTGAATCCAAGGATGGGAGAGGCAGAGGTGTATAATCTTGAAAGTCAAGTTGTACTGTTCCATCTCTGTGCCTGCTCAAGGAAGTCAGCAGGCTGCACCAGTGGGGAGAAAGTCTCTGAGCTCTGTTCTCCAGATGGGGCCGTGACACTCATTAGCCTTTGGCCTATTCCACAGGCATTCCTGAAGTGGACCAGATTCTGACTGTGCTGCTGACTACGGAGATGTTTGTGGGTGGATGCCTCGCTTTCATACTGGACAACACAGTGCCAGGTATGGGTCAGCCCTGGGAGGGGAACAGAGAACTAGGTTGGACTTAGAGGCAGTCCAGCAGACGTCTCCTGAGCTGGAGCTGTGGCCAGGTCAGATGCAACGCCTCAGGCCCTGCAGGGAGAAGCAGGAACAGATGGGCCGGAGGGAGAGACCACCAGCCTGATAGAGGCACAGGCTTCCCTCTTAGTCTTGAAGAGGGTGTGGCTAGGAGAGTCATTCCGGGGCCCTGTAAATTGTTTCTTTTCCATTTCTTTGTTGCCACTGGGTTGAGGGTTGCTTTTGCTTTCTTAGAGTGGGACAGATGGAAATGTAGCATCAGTATGTTGGCAAAACTCACTCCAAATATGCCAGTGACTTGTCGTGCTGGCTACTAGAAGAGCCCCTAACATTTCTCTTTGGTATCAGGGCTTTTTACAGGGATCATGGAGGATACTTTGTGGGGTCCCTGAGAATCCTCCTGACCCATGTTTATGTGTCCAGTAAATATATAAAAACTAAATGTCACCAGGTGTTCTAACTAGTAATAAGAATAGTTAGCATTTACCAAACATTTATGGGTCAGGCATGGAGCTAAATGTCTCATTTCATCCTCAAAAACTATCCTGTGAGGCAGAGTCTATCAACAACATTTTATATGAGAAAAAAGAATCAGAGGTTAGGTGACTCACCGAAGGTCACAACACTTGCTGATTTAAAACGCTGCAAATTTGGGATTTAAACAAGTCCATCTGATGCAGTTAGTCCAAGGCCTGTGTCCCAGCCACTCCACCACAGTGCCTATGCTAGAGAGTTTCAGGGGAACTGTTAAGATCAAGGAAAGCTCCGTAGAGACAGGGGCTAGATTGCATCAGTCCACAGAGATGACAGATGGAGGATGATAGCTCTCCATCTTCTGCAACTTAACAGCCTAAACATAGCTGACCCCACTTGCTTTCCCCTCTCTGAAGACACAAGTGTCTATTCAGAGCACAGGAATCAGCGGCTGGCTATGCACAGCTGGTGGGTTAGAGTTTGGGCAGGGAAGGGCCAGGACTCCCTGGCACTTTCAGGGATTTTAGATAGCATCAGATGAGGGAGCTTTTGGTAGCAGCTATCACTTGGATGGATGGGTGATACCTGACCATGGTACCCCTCTCGCCACCAGAGGAAGCTGAGGTGGGACCTGGAGAAGCTCATCCTGTGGACATGAGCCAGGGAAGTGGCAACCTCAATGCCTAGGGAATCCATGGAGATGGAGGGCATCTGGGTGAGCAGCTGTACAGAGGGGTTTGTGATTTGGGCAGCTGGATTAAGCTACCCAGATGTTAACAGCCTCAGAGTGCCTGAGTTCCTCACATCTCTACCCTTCAACCCAACTGCCCATCAGCAACCATCCCTGCCAATGATCAATATATGTATTATGCTACATAATCTTCAACAGTCCTTCAATGTGCATGATGAGGAATCTGAAGCTCAGAGTGGTTAAATCACTTGCCTAAGGTCACACAACCTGGTCTCAAGCCCAGGTCTGGCTGGCTCAGAACCTTGTCCTCAGCAATGGAATTGAAGAGCTTTATTCTGTAGGATGGGTACATTTTGCTGATAGACCACTTTGCATTTGCTCTTACTCTTTACCTACCCACAGACCAACCTTAGAGGGGCAGTAAGTTTAGTTCAGCAAGTGCTACTGGAGCAAGCACGCCCTGAGTTAGACACTTAAGGGTAAAAAACGTTAAGCCAACAAGATAGAAAGTAAAACTGGGTTTAAAGCAATTTAGAGCAATAAGATGAATAAGCCTGGGCTGGAGTCATCTGGAGGGCTTCCTGGATGATTCTGGGTGGGGCCAAGGAGATTAGGACTTGGAGAAGCACTGGAGAAGGCAACACAGGTAGGGATGTGGAGGGGAGGCGAGGGAGTGCCGGGCTGGCTCTTGTGTCCTGGCAGTGGTGAGGAGTGGGGCCATCAGTCACCTCAGTCCTATGCCACAGCTGCAGCTCTTCTCCCTCTACTCTGCCCACCTGTGCTCTTTGTGCAGTCAGGCCCAGCTCAAACAGTACCTCCTCCAAGTGGTCTTCTCTAAGGACGCCAGCCCTCCCTCAGTGCCCTCTCCTCTGAGACTTTGGGACACATTTGGTTTCTCTACTCATGGTGCTTTTCAGCCTGGGCTGCCAACGCGTGGTAATCTTTGCACTAGATTTACACTGTCTCAGTCTTCGGTCAACCCTAGCCCTCTATGTGAAAACCTCAGAGAATTCACACATCCCTCCCATAACTCCTAAAGGAGATTTCCCCTAGTTGTAAAAAATCTCTCTTGTGTATCCCTACCACCAACAAAGACTTTACTTAGCTTGACTTTCTGAAGTTTGTATTATAAAAACAAGAGAGTTTATTTTCCAAATATGGAATCATAATATTGAATAATAATACTGATTACAGTGTTTCAAAATATAACTTCCTGCCCTCACAGCAGTCTGAGCATTATTTGGTCCCCACTGGCCCAGCAGACACCAGCCCCATACTCGAGATGTAGGCTGACAATTACTTAACCATCTGCCTGCCTTCTTGATCATAAAATTTTGTGTAATAGTGCCTATACACCTCCCACCAATGTTTCAAAGAAATTAGATAATGAAATAAAAGCACTTAGCACAGACCATGGCACACTGTAGATACACAATAGATACTAATTACGTATAACCAGTATCCCTAGAGCTCTAGCCAAGTTAGGAGCTGAGAGATCACAGATTCAACTTTTCAGGACCAGAGAATTGAGAATCAAGACAACTCCGGAAGTCTACCTTATGACTAGGTTATGGGAAGGGGAGGTAGCAGAGGATTGCTGGCTCTGGTAAGTGACCCCACTGTCCTCTTCCAGGAAGCCCAGAGGAACGAGGTCTGATACAGTGGAAAGCTGGGGCCCATGCCAACAGTGAGATGTCTACCAACCTGAAGAGCTATGACTTTCCCATTGGGATGAGCATGGTAAAAAGAACTGCCTTTCTGAAATACATTCCTATCTGCCCAGTCTTCAAAGGATTTTCTTCAAGGTCAAAAGACCAGCTTCCAGTTCCAGAAGATACCCCACAAAATACAGAAACTAGGTCTGTGTGCACCAAGGTCTGAAAAACTGCGCCCAGGAAAGGTAGGATGTCTGTTAGTCTGTGGCTTTTGTGGGAGGATTGAAAAATCACAACATTCTTATGCTTTAACCAAAGAGAAAACAAAGTACTCAGTTTCCATTTCTGTGACCTATTTGAATGTTTTCAATCAGAAGGCATACTGGGTAAAAAGTCAATATACATATGTGGAACTCCATAGCCATTTTATAGTGACAGTGGAACTTCCCAACAGGTGTGGGCCGGTAACCTTTTAGGAGGTTACAAGTATACTGAAATATTGATCCCTTTGGCCTTTGGTTATCTGGGCTGATACTGGGTCAACTGGAGCCCATGAGCCATAAACTCTAGCTACAGGCAGCCTCATCCTTACACTCCAGTATGATAAATTACACTTTATGACATAGAAAAGGTTGAGAAGTAACTGACATAGCACAAGAATAGGAAAAATCCTCTCACATAAGGTGCATTGTTTAAATAGTTGTAATAAAATAAAACCCCTACGAAAAAGAATGACTTCAGTTACCCTAAAACTATGCCACATAGGCCCAGATGGGGTAATAATGTGTTTCAAGCCCTTAAAAAAAAAATCAAAGTAGTTTTACTGTGCACATTGACTCAGACAGACAAGTTCCAACAAAGTGAGAGCTTAGCTTAGATGACTCCTTAATTGTAATAGGTCACTTAAATAGAACTTTCTATGTACCAGGGATTGTCTTAAGTACTTGATGTATATTAACTAATCACACAATCCTGAGATAGGCTAGTCTTTGCTCTTAATCGTTAGGTTACAATGCCTCTCTAATTCAAGTTTATAACCTCTAATTATACTGCATGATGATAATTTGGCAGTATGTGGAAATGAACTCATTTGCCCCCATCCAGGCTCAGAGAAGTGATCTGTAACCCTCATACACTTGGCAGCCTGCTGTGCCACTTGTGGTACTGAGCTGTTAGAGAACAGAAGGGACTGGTGGTATTATGGCTCTAAAAAGAATGAGAGCCAAGCAGGATCGTCTGGTTCAGCATCTTAAAAAACCTACCTGTTTATTAGCTTAGTAAGGTAGCTACTAAAAAACACCAGGCACAATTACGCACACCAAAGGACCCTAGGAAGAATGTGACCCAGAACTGACTAGATGGCCTGCTTAATCTTGAGCCCTCCAAGCTCAAGAAAAACACAGAGGACATTATCAACGACTGAGTGAGTAGGGCCGTGGGGCAGATTGTATGTGGAACCAGGAAATTGCTAGTTGGTTGACAGCCTATCCCAAATAAATATTAGCCACAAACCTATTATTAATTAGCCTGTGAGGGTGAAAAAGGGGAAGGTCCAGGTGAATCAAAACAGCAAACCAGTCCAATCAGAGCAGCAATGGTTTGTGAAGGGCAAAACTCAATGAAGGTTATACTACAGTAAGGTTACCATTATACTGGCCAGCCAGAAAGTTTCTTAACATGGATATATATAATTGCCTTGACACTGCAGCCTGAGGTGATCAAGGTGGGCTACGGAAGGGGCTATGGGATTTATTTTACTGCTGTATTTTGGACAGACACTTATATAACAACAAACTCGACACTATGGAATCTAATAATAAAGCCTGCTCTCTCGGCAAATCTTGCCAGCAGGGCTGTCCTGAGGGACTGAGCCCACGCTGAAGGAAGTATCACCACTGGAGAGTCTGTATTCCAGCACCAATAAACACAACCATCTGCTCAGTTCTACTATTATTTATTTTTTTAAATATTTTTGAAAAAATATAATTTTTTTACAATATTTTCAACTTAAACACTATTCACACTGAACACGTATGGCAGCTTAACCTACCCAAATAAGAAGTTTAAGAAGCCAAAACTGTTCTAGCTTTGTTAAAAGAAAAGTTGTGCTGCAGACTATTGTAGTGATGGTTAACAAAGCAAGGAAAAGCACCACTCAAATCATAGGTTACAATTTCTTTGTTCAATTGGATTATGGGTTGGTCAAATGTTAGACTTTACATAGGTAGAGCGTTGATGCAATGACTCCTTAGAAGAGGATGCAATTCTCAAATCACATACTTTCTCAGATGTAACATTAGGAGAATTCAATATTTCTTACATGGTAACATACCAGAAAAGCTAGGACTCTGGTTACTAAGGTTACAAGATAGTGAACCTAAGACATACTTGTTTATAAAAAATTATTTCAAATTAACTAACAAGCCTTCATCAGAAAAAGGAGATTCTTTCTGATGGGGACAAATGCAAATTTAAGTCTGAACCGAGAAATTAACTACTAGAACTTAAATTTACTCATTTAAAAAAAGTTTAGACATTAACAAGTATTAGTTAACCCTAAGGGACCAGTTTAGTCTCAAAAAGGACAATTCACTAAGATTTAGAGGTCATTTAATTTGGTGCTTTGACACAACTTGACTGGTGCTTCTTTCCTCGCTGTCTTCACATCAAGCCATGGGGCCAATTCTATTTTCAGTAAACGTTTGACAGCTTTTTACTTAATAACAGTCTCAGCACTTTTATTAAGCATGCAAGACTAACAAAACTTTGGCAATGCATAAGTGTAACACAGTGACAAGAGAGAGCTTTTACAATTAAGTCTTCTAATACTGCCTTCACAGTGTGGAAATTGTGCTACATCCACCAAAAGAGGGCCCCGTCTACTCAAATATTTTAGTACTTCACCCCAGGAACAAACTCCTTTGCATTTGGATTCAGATTGCTCTTGACCTGGAAAATAAGTACATAAAAAAGCAAGTTCATTAACAGATAAGCTTCAGATACTCAGAAGCATTCAACCCAGATCCACATGCAAAAACATCTTCCAAAAATATAAGACAAAGGCAAGAATTCAGATTATAAAGTCAAACTTAAAGTCAAAAAAAAAAAAAAAAAACCCACAGCAGGGAAAGGAGGAACCAGATGTAAGCTACGTATATTATACCAAATTTTATCAACTTTCTAAAGAGAAAGTAAAAATTGAAATTAAATTTGCTTAAGTGTAATCAGAAACTCACTAACTTCACATCAACTAAAGGAGTGTCTCAGAACACGGAATTCTGTTCATTTAACTATGATACTTGACTTGCTATTTAAACAGTTTCATACTATGCAAAAATACTAAACAAGTGTTGAAATGATGATAAAAGTGATTGGGGAATGGTTTATGGATTAATTTTACTTTATGATGCTCCTTGAAAATATGGAGTTGTCTTTCTACAACTGCTGTATTCTAATTCCCACAAAATATGGAGTTGTCTTTCTACAACTGCTGTATTCTAATTCCCACAGGTAGCATGGTATATAAGAGGAAAAGAAAACTGCATGGGGAGTCAGAAGACCTAAGCTGGAATCCCAGCTCTGCTAACTAACTTCTTATATAGGCCTGGATAAGTCACTCTCTAGGACTTCGTTTTTGCATCAGTTAGGGGAAGACTGGGCCAAAGCCTCTAAGAGCCTGAGAGACTTTTCCACCATTATTTTGTATTTCTAAATTTTTACTTTCCTAAGCAGATGTGTCAGCACATAGGGAATAGCTGGAAAATTTCCTCTACCACATCTTTGAATGCAACTTGATCAAGACAAAAAGAAACCAGGACGGATTCCAGGGCCTGAAATGTAGGCATGCTGGCAGGATTTTAGATAGAATCTGAGCCCCCAATATCACTTACTTCAAGACCAAAGCATATTAAACAACATGTTGGAGCAATAATTTAAGTTTCATAATTTATACACAACCATTCCCTTCTCTCAAGGGAAATATATCTAAACTTTAAAAGTCGGAGGTTTAAATTTAAAAAGCAGTGTTCTTGAATGTCCAATCTTTTGGCAGCTACAAAAGAATAAGAAGGAATTAACCTCAAATAGACTGAGTCAAACAAACCAGTTCCTAGACAATGGAAAGATACTGGGTCCAGTTAAAGTGATACATTATGCCCAGCAAAGGGCTTCCCTCCTCAGAGCAACCAGGATTATTTGTGGAGTGCCTAATGTAGCCATAAGCAAGCATATCCCAACAGACTATTCAGATCATGTATCTGCTTAATTGGGTTACTGTCATTTACTGCAGCAAAAGCTATACCACAAGTAAGTTTCAGTGTTCTCTATACAGCCTTTTAGAAAAATGGTTTCCAAATGCCTGACAGGGCAGGCTGGCGGTATCCTCTGGGAGTGCTTTTAAAAAATTAACATGCCTAGATGATTGATTCTGCAGGTCTGGGATGTTGCTGAGAAAATTTTTGTAATGCTTCATAGGTAATTATGACGTACAGCCAGGTTAGGAAATCACTGCACAATGAACAGAAGACAACTGCAAAAATTACTTCAGAGTCTAGGGGTAAATTCCAGAGAACAATCTTGTAGAAGCAACTAGACAGATTGTCCATATGGAAAGAAAGTTTAACATTCTGACTTTAAATTATTTTATCTTAATTTTAGCAAAGGAATCATTAGGTTTTACTCTAGTACTGATGCTTAGTTATCAAAATACCTGAAAAAACTTTTCACTACAAATAAACCATCAGCAATGAGACACTGAGAATAACTAAAAATATAAAAAGATTTGTGTTCCCTTTCTGCCAAAAGCTTGTAAAAGTCCTTATCACAGTTCCAAATGGAGTTAGGGTAACTCAATGAAAATCCTGGGTCAGGAAATAAAATCTCAAATTTTATCTTTCAGAAAAAATCTGTAATTTCACCAAATATTTAAGACAATTAAAGAGCAAAACCTCTCCATCAAGCTACTTTTGCATAGGCAAGTCACATGAACATCCTGTGTACTCCCTTTTGAATTAATGCTTTACGACATTTCCTAGGGCAACATAGTTATCATAACTAAAAGCAGTGGCAAGAAGTCTGTTAGTAGTCTCAGACTAGCTCCAGAGTGTTGCCAGAAGTCACTCCTTATCATAAGTGAGACCAGGAGGCCTCTGCTTCCATAGTAAGAAGCAGCAGAATTTCTGAAGGGGAAGAGATGTAGAACTCTTCTTAAAACAGATGGTTGCTAGCTTTTCCACTTATGCGAGAGATGAGCTAGGTTTTAAAAAGATGAAAAAATAACTCTTTACCACAAGATCTTCCAGGGAAGAGCCATCACTGATAACAAGGTCATTAAATTGGTCTTGGATTTGGTCCATAGTTTGTGGGAGATCTCGAGCTGGAATAAACCACTCATGTTCCTCTTCTTCTTCCAGCATTTCTTGGAAACAGCGTTCAATAAATTCTTCTTCCCATAACTCCTCTTCTATCTGGATTTATAATAAATAAAGGGTAATTTATAGCATACTTGGTAAGATGACATCACTAGAAAAGGCTTAAAGAATCTTGAACTAAACCATTTGAAAACATAATGTCATACCTTCCTCCTTTGTTTCTGTGCTAAGGAAAAAAAAAATCTTTTCCATAAGACCTGGAAAGATCTGTTAAGGGTTTTGCTATGTCTTTACTTGTCACAGCAGAATATTCTTTTTTTCCACTGAGGGTGGCAGGGAAGAAGTAACAAAGAAGTGTTCTCATGGAGGAATGTGTATCAGAATTACCTATGATACTTCTAAAACTATACAAACCCTAAATCCACTCAAAAATGACTGGAAAAACAAATCTTTGGGTAGGACTTCCCTAGTGGCACAGTGGTTAAGAATCCACCTGCCAATGCAGGGGACACGGGTTCGAGCCCTGGTCCGGGAAGATCCCATGTGCCGCAGAGCAACTAAGCCTGCGCCACAACTACTAAGCCTGCACTCTAGAGCCCGAGAGCCACAACTACTGAGCCCTCGCACCACAACTACTGAAGTCCGCACACCTAGAGCCCATGCTCCACAACAGGAGAAGCCACTGCAATGAGAAGGCTGCACACGACAATGAAAAGTAGCCCCCGCTCTCCGCAACTAGAAAAAGCCCTCATGCAGCAACGAAGACCCAACGCAGCCAAAAATTTAAAAAAAAAAAAAAAAAAAATTATTTGGAGGATAGGGTCAGCAACTAAACATTCTCACTGAAATAAGACTACATTGCTTTACTCTTGAATATATATAACTGGATATGGTGTAATCAAGCTGGCTACTAATTATCAAAGCCAGGATCAGAGAGAAACTAGATGAAAGGTAGAAACAAGTACCAGAAATATGGGAATAAAAGACATCTATCAACGTATGAGAGTTCTCTAAAAGAACAGTGGTGTCAGATTTTGAGGCTGATCAGAATGAGAACCTTACATGAAAAACAGTACAATCTGTACCCCAGTACCTGTGCCCATCTGCTCCTGATTCCAGCTCTCCTGACTTTCACTGCAATAGAACAATCTGACTGGTGTAAGGTAGTGGTTTCCAAACCTAATTGCTCACTGGAACCACCTGGGAGCTTTTAGAAAACACATTTCCCAGGCTCCACCCTAAATCCTTCTGAATCAGAATCTCTCGGTGGGACCCCGAAAAAAGCTCCCTAGATTATTTCAGTGAGCAGTTAAACCTGGTAGTAATCAGCATCCAACTAAAATAGGAGTGGTGGCACATAAATCCATGTATTTCATATATAAGGGACCAGGTGAAAAACGCATTTCAGGGAAAAGTACATTTATATTATTTGGCAGCTGTCACAGGCTA
Organism: Physeter macrocephalus; assembly: GCF_002837175.3. NCBI lineage: Eukaryota > Metazoa > Chordata > Mammalia > Artiodactyla > Physeteridae > Physeter > Physeter macrocephalus. The sequence goes on from NC_041221.1 coordinate 135,251,338, forward strand.
CAATAAAAGAGCATGTTTATACACAAAACTAACTTGTCTGTTGAATTCCTCTTCATTTTCCATCCACATGTACTCTGCAAATGGATTGTCATCTTCATGAGAATGACCGTTAATAATCACATCTTCATTGATGATGCTTGGGCTAGTACTGCTGCGACTTGGATCTTTCATGGCTGGTGTTAGATATAGTTTTTAACCTTAAAAGAAGAACAATACAGTTAATCTAGTCAGTCATTCTTTCAGTTCTTAGTGAGCATCTATTATTACCAGCCATCATGATTAGGTATTAGATGTACATGATATATTAATGCACATGATAAACACAGCAATTGGAAAGCTTTGTTTTTCTCCTAAATGATTTTAATGTTTAAGAAATAGCTGAGAGGGCTTCCCTGGTGGCGCAGTGGTTGCGCGTCCGCCTGCCGATGCAGGGGAACCGGGTTCGCGCCCCGGTCTGGGAGGATCCCACATGCCGCGGAGCGGCTGGGCCCGTGAGCCATGGCCGCTGGGCCTGCGCGTCCGGAGCCTGTGCTCCACAACGGGAGAGGCCACAACAGAGGGAGGCCCGCATACCACACACACACACAAAAAAAACAGCAAATAAAAATCATGTTTAGCACAGAATACAGGATATTCAAGTAGAATTGAATAGTTAAGTAGCAATTATATGTGTGAGACGTACTAGAAATACTACTAACTTGTGTTTGAATGTGCTTCAGGTGACTAAAGTATTATCTATATATAAACGCAATTTTTTTTAAAGAAAAAAGTGTTCTCCATACATTTCACGAGCATAACAATGAAACAATGAAAAATCTGCATCAGCAAATTCTATAGTCTGAGAATCTCAAGGGACTCCCTCCCTCCTTGTTTGATGCCAACCAGTAACGAATAAAATATAAATAGTGCTTAGCCTAAAGGGCCCAATCCCTGCATTTGACATGTTTCTAGGTCAGCTTTTTGCCGATTATCACCTCATCAAACAACCCGTGGCTTTGGTATAGATCCCAGTGAAAGAGTCTATGAAGGACAGTAAATGAAACTTCACTGTCAAGTAATATTTGGGAAACAAATCATAATTGGAACCAGTAAAAATCAACTGGACCCTGGGCACTAATCTTACACCTTAAGATAGCTGAGGAAGGAACAACTGCTGATCAGATTTCTGATACAGCTAGCCAAGTGAAAAGCCAGAGGGGTAAGGATCATTTACTTTCAGAACGTTGACAGACCTACAATTACTGAGTACAAGGTGTTCTAATATAAGGTATTGTATCAGATTTTAAATTTTCTTCTATGACCTGTTCTTGATCCTTCTTAGACCACACTCTTTAGATTGTGTCGTGTGTTTTGCTATTTTAAAAAATTGAGTATATACTTCAAATACCATAAAATTTACAATTTTAAATTGGCATTTGTCAAAAGCAGTTAAAGGCAAATGTAGTAGCCAATGCCTGCAAAGAATAACAGTTGGGGCAAAAAGCCTGGGAGGAAAGGCTGGTGAAGGAGATGCTTTGGGAATAAAGGCTTTGAAAAGCTCCTGCATATTCTGGGAAACCTAAAAGGCCATGGGCATGTCCAGTGCTGGCAGCACGCTCAGAAAAGACCTAACAAGGCCCTACACTTTTCAGGCTTCAGGCTCTACACATAAAACGAAGGTTAAGAAAGAGCTGTAAACTGCGCGAGTGTTAAAGGTGTACTTCAGCATACATAAAAACCCATCTGCCAAGACTGGGAGAGTTTTATTTTCTGCTTAGGGGTATTAAAGGACATCTCTTGAAAATAACTAGCTGGGACTTCCCTGGTGGCACAGTGGTTAAGAATCTGCCTGCCAATGCAGGGGACACGGGTTTGATCCCTGGTCCGGGAAGATCCCACATGCCGCAGAGCAACTAAGCCGTGCACCACAACTACTGAGCCTGTGCTCTAGAGCCTGCAAGCCACAACTACTGAAGCCCACACACCTAGAGCCTGTGCTCCACAACAAGAGAAGCCACCGCAATGAGAAGCCCGCACACCACAATGAAGAGTAGCCCCTGCTCGCTGCAACTAGAGAAAGCCTGCGTGCAGCAACGAAGACCCAACGCAGCCAAAACTAAATTAATTAAAAATAAATAAATTTTTAAAAAACGAGAAAAGAACTAGCTGACAACTATGCTAATGGGACAGACTTCAATGGCCACACAAAAAATAATACAAGCTTTAAAAAAATTATTTCAGAAAGGTCACTAAACAAATAACAGAACAAGCAGAACAACCACCCTGGGGAGAGGGGAGAATATGATTTCCAGAGTTGCCATATAATAATCACAACGTTCAGTTCTCAACAAAAATTATGAGTCATGCAAAAAAATAAGATAGTATGGCCTATAAACAAGAAAAAAAGAAATTAATAGGCAGTGTCCCTGAGGAAGCCCAGACATTAGGTTTATTAGGCAAAGACTTTTAAATCAGGTGTTTTAAATGTCCAGAGAGCCAAAGGAAACCATGTACAAAGAACTAAAGGAAACCATAAAAACAGTAAATATCATCATCAAATAGCAAATATCAATAGAGACAAATTATAAAAAGAAGCCAAGTAGAAAATCTGGAAATGAAAAGTACAATAAATGAAAATTCTACTTGAGGGTTTATAGCAGATTTGAGCAGGGAAAGAATAAGCAAACTTGGTAAGTCAACTGAGATTATTCAGTCTGAGAAACAGAAAGAGAAAATAATGAAGAAAAATGAACAGAACCTCAGAGACCAGTAGGACACCACTACATGTACCAACATATGCATAATGGGAGTCCCAGAATGGCCCCAAACTCCTCCAACCTGATGAAATCTATGTTAGTCTACACATCCAAGAAGCTCAACAAACTCCAAGCAGGATAAACTCAAAGCAATCCACACCGAGACACACTGTAATCAAGTTATTGAAAGTCAAAGAGAGCATCTTCAAAATAAGATTAATAGCTGATTTCACATCAGAAACCAGAGGCCAGAAGGCAGTAGGAAAACATATACAAAGTGACTAAAAAAAAAACTAAGACATTCCCAGATAAGTAAAAAAGTGAGAGCTTATTCATCGCCAATAGACCTGTCCTATAGGAAGTCCTAAAGTGAGTCCTTCACGTTGAAACAAAAGAATACTAGCATTAACCTGAATTCATCCAAAGAAATAACAATGGTAACTACATAGGTAAATACAAAAGTCACTAATAATGTATTTTTTGCTTAATAACTCCTCTTTTTCTCTATATGAAACTAAATTGTTATTAGTTCATACTTGTTACAAACTAAGATGTTAGTTGTAATTCCCAGGGTAAGCACTAGGAAAACCATCAAAAAAAAAAAAAAATATAGTGAAAGGTGTATTGCTGGGGTGTATTATCATCCCATTCAGAGGCAGCCCAAAAGAAGCAGCTTCAAGACTCCAAGAGTCAATGAGCTCAGATCTATATATATCAGTCTCTTGTGGCTGAGAAAGTTCTTCTCTAGAACAAAACCAACCAAAACTAAAAGAGGAACTACTGGAAATACAACAGAAGTACCTAATTTGCTTGAGTGATGTCTGAGGTCACAAGGTAGATAATAACTCGACAAATACAGTTAAAAAAAATCTGGTAATTAAACCATACCAATCTGTTGCTATCTTATCTTTGTTCATGCTTCAATCCAAACCACTTTAAAACTGGCAGAAATGAACTGAGAAAGCCAATAATTTCCCTGCAATTTTTTTTTTTTTTTTTTTGTGGTATGCGGGCCTCCCTCCGTTGCGGCCTCTCCCGTTGCGGAGCACAGGCTCCGGACGCGCAGGCTCAGCGGCCATGGCTCACGGGCCC
>NC_041221.1:135255252-135334952 GCF_002837175.3 Physeter macrocephalus
TTTTTTTTTTTTTTTTTTTTTTTTTGTGGTATGCAGGCCTCCCTCCGTTGCGGCCTCTCCCGTTGCGGAGCACAGGCTCCGGACGCGCAGGCTCAGCGGCCATGGCTCACGGGCCCAGCCGCTCCGCGGCACGTGGGACCCTCCCAGACCGGGGCACGAACCCGGGTCCCCTGCATCGGCAGGCGGACGCGCAACCACTGAGCCACCAGGGAAGCCCCCTGCAATTTTTTAATGTTCATATTTACTTCAAATAATGTTTATTATGCTTTAAAATCCTAAAATTATCAGAAAATGTAATTCAAATAATTGTGTGTGTGTGTGTGTGTGTGTGTGTGTGTGTGGTACGCGGGCCTCTCCTGTTGCGGAGCACAGGCTCCGGACGCACAGGCTCAGTGGCCATGGCTCACGGGCCCAGCCGCTCCGCGACATGTGGGATCTTCCTGGACCGGGGCACGAACCTGTGTCCCCTGCATCGGCAGGCGGATTCTCAACCACCAGGGAAGCCCTCAAATAATTTTTTAGCCTTACTCTCATAAAAGGATTTTAAAAATAACATAGTAATACTAACTCAGAACAAGCTATATTAAATTACTAATATTAAATATCTAGTAGTTAGACTACATATAGTTAAGATTTTCCTAAACAAAAATTACAAAATAGTAAAACAGCAATGTACCATCTTACAGTGTTTTCAATAATCATTTAAAAAATTTTGTACATAGTTAGAAAAAGAAGTATTAAAGTGAAAGAAATGTACATATACAAAGTACACCCTACTTAAAAAAAAAAGTTAGGGCTTCCCTGGTGGCGCAGTGGTTAAGAATCTGCCTGCCAATGCAGGGGACACAGGTTTGAGCCCTGGCCCAGGAGGATCCCACCTGCCGCGAAGCAACTAAGCCCGTGTGCCACAACTACTGAGCCCGCACTCTAGAGCCTGTGTGCCTAGAGCCCATGCTCCGCAACAAGAGAAGCCACGACAATAAGCCATGCACCGCAATGAAGAGGAGCCCCCACTCGCCACAACTAGAGAAAGCCCGTGCACAGCAACGAAGACCCAACACAGCCAAAAAAAAAAAAAAAAAAAAAAAAAAAAAAAAAAAAAAAAAAAAAAAAAAGAAGTTAAATGTACAAAACAGGTCCTGAGTGTATGTTAAGTTTTTTCCTTTTGATCTCCAATCCTACTCAGCGGTAATCGATGTTAACAGCTTAGTTATGTGTCCTTTCATATCTCTTTGCTTATAGAAACACACATAAAGGACATATATTTTACAGAATCATGCTAAATATATTACATGAAATATCCTTACTAGTCAACATGTAGAAGTACACTTTATTTTTTAATTGATACAGCACCAATTACTCAACAATTCCCCCTTTGATGCATTTACATTTCCAGTTTTTTCATTACAAACAATCCTGCTTTGATCACCCTTGTACACATATCCTTTTCTATTTGAGCTTTCTGTGGGATACATTCTGGTAAGTGGGAATAACTGGGTCAAAGGCCGTGTGCACTTGTAGCTTTAAGAGAAGACAGATTATTTGCCAAAAATATTATGGTAATGTACATTCCTATAATACACTAAGTGCTCCCATTTCTCTGCATCCTCAACAGTTCTCTATATAAGCAACATAGCATTTTACTTTTGCAAACAGATGGGCTTAAAAAGAATCTGTTTTCCTCTACAGCTCCTGGGATATGCTTATCTTGCTTAGTAAGTCTTTTCCTACCTTGAGGTTATATTTCCTTTATTTTCTCTCAGTATTTTTATAGCTTCTCTTTTTTACATTTATTTTATTTATTATTATTTTTTTTTTTTGCGGTACGCGGGCCTCTCACTGTCATGGCCGCTCCCGTTGCGGAGCACAGGCTCCGGACGCGCAGGCTCAGCGGCCATGGCTCACGGGCCCAGCCGCTCCGCGGCATGTGGGATCCTCCCAGACCGGGGCGCGAACCCGGTTCCCCTGCATCGGCAGGCGGACGCGCAACCACTGCGCCACCAGGGAAGCCCTCTTTTTTACATTTAAATCTTTAACTCGTGTGAGCATTTCTTTGAGTATGATGTGAAAGATCTATATTTTTCCATGTGAACACATCATTCATCATTATTTAATGAAAGCTTGTTCCTGATGTTTATTATAATCAAATTCCCACTTACACAGTTTCTAGATTCTTTGTTCCATGATGGTGTATTGTATGTACACTGTTTTATCCCCAACTTTTATTTTGAAGAATTTTAAACTTACAGGAAAGTCATAATAATAGTACAATGAACATTTGTACCTTTCATCTAGATTCATCAACTGTTAACATTTTTCCACAGTTGTTTTCTCTATACAATTTTTTTGCTTAACCATCTGATAAGTTGCAGACATATGACCTTTCATCCTCAAATATTTCAGCACAGTATTTTACTCTTTTGATTACAGGAGCCTTTCAGTAAGTTTAAATATGTAGTAGCGCAACTCCCTTCTCAACTTTCTTTGGGGGGGAAATCTTGCACTCTTATTCTTCATACAAACTTTAGAATAATTTTTCCATAAGAGTCTGATTGGAATTTTATTAAAAATTTGCAGCTTAATCAGGATCATGTTTTTATATTAAGCCTTCTGGCCAGAAGATGGTACATCCGTTTACTTGGAATTGTTTTAATTCCTTAAAACATAAATGAATCAGGACTTCTTTTTACCAATAATGGTGGGCTAGATTATTTGGACCAGTCTTTCCATTGAAAACTGAAAGTGTTGGATGCCATAGTCTTAAAAGAAACACTTAAAAGCACTAAAGTGTTGAAGAGTAAGTAAAGTGGGAATTCAGAGAGCAAAGTGAAACTTTTAAACACTGAAGCTGCCTTTGCATTGAGGACTTTTGCCCATTAGCCTTCTTTGGGTTGACCTTGGATGCTTCATGGGGCAAAAGGCATAAAGGTCAAGGTGGAAAACTGAAGAGAAGATCCTCCCCACTCTAAGCTGGGACCCTAAAGGGCTATAGGCTTGGGGTAAGGGTGAACCAAAAGCAACTCCCACTCCCCACCAAGCAAATCAAAAGGAAAAGGTGGAAAGGAACACAGACACTGTGACTGTGGTTGGTCCTCCTGTGGATAGGAGGAATAAATTCATCACCTGGGAGGTCCAGAACATCCCAAGTCATGAAATGAGTATGAAGTGGTCCTGACTTGGTAGTGTCCCTAGTGCCAGTGCCTGGCAAAAGCAAATGTAAAACTCCTTGGTAGGAAGGCATCTTCATGCTAGGCCTTAAGGACCTCCAAAAATGATTTTTCAAGGCCAATGAAGAGTTCAAAATAAAAGATAACTAAATCCAGAAGGAAAAAGCAAGATACAACATGCAAGAATCAGTGCAATTTATAGAAAGCATAACCAGACCCATGTGGCAGATGACAAAAATGATCATTACATATCAAGCTTGAAAATATCTTCAGAAAACAGCAAAATATAAAAAGTGCATAGTAGATTTGGAAAAGAGCAAAATAAAGCTTCCAGATATACAGAAATCACAACATAAACAAAAATGTAGTAAGTCTGGCAGGAGATTAGATACAATAGAATTGGAAAACGAAAGTATCCAGAAAACAGCAAAAAGATAAAAAGATAGAACACACAAAAGAGGGTTCAAACAATGTAGAGGGCACAGTGACAACTATCAAATTCCTGAAGAAGAAAAGAAGAAACACAGGCAGAAGCAGGATCTGAATATTGCATATCTGATGAAAGCAATCAACCAACATGTTTAAGGAGCCCAAGAATCTCAAAGTAAGATAAATAAAAAGCAAGATATATCAAACTGCAGAATATCAAAGAGAATTCTAAAACCCCAAAAGACATTATTTTCAAAAAAGAATGAGAAAAACCAGCTGCTTTTCAACAATAATGAAAAGCAAAAGACCACACTGAAAGAAAATAACTGCAAACCCAGACTACTAGAACTCTACAGAAAATAGTTTTCAAACAAATGAACTAGAAACTTCCCATCCTTATATTAAGGAATCATTTGAATAACAAGAATTATGGGATCCCTGAAGACAAATGAATCTAAAATTATAAGGGCTTGGTACTTTTAAAACTTAATTTTGTTTTTCTTGTTTTGATTCGTCTATTCAGGTTTTCTACCTCTCTGGTTAACTATGGTAATTTTTATTTCACTAAAATTTTATTTCTCCGTAATTTCAATTTTGTTATAATAGAAACTATCTAATTTCTCCTATTTCATAGCTAATTTGACTATGTTCCTCTTTTCCTCGATTAGGCCTACCAAGGATTTATCGTAGGAAAAAAAATTCCAACTTTGCAATTTGCAGAACAGCAAGTGTAATAAAAATCTTCATATATATAAAAGAAGGGTGTGTGTGTTCACAATTTGCAAATGCATAGAATCTCTAGAAAAACAGAAAACAAACTGAGAAGCAAATTGTATCTGATAAGGGAACTGTATCTAGAATATATAAAGAACTATTACAACTCAATAATAAAAGGACAACCAACCAATTTAAGATTTTTTTTGACGTGGACCACTTTTTAAAGTCTTTATTGAATTTGTTACAATATCGCTTCTGTTCTATGTTTTGGTTTTTTGGCCGAGAGGCACGTGGGACCTTAGCTCCCTAACCAGGGATCGAACTCGCACCCTCCCACCCCCGACCCTCCACCCCCCACCATTGGAAGGCGAAGTCCTAACCACTGGACCGCCAGGGAAGTCCCCAAAACAACCAATTTAAAAATGGGCAAAGGATCTGAATAGACAGTTCTCCAAAGGCCAATAAACACATGAAAAGATGCTCAACATCCTTAACCATCAGGGAAAATGCAAATCAAAACCACGAGATACCACTTTATATTACTGAAAATGTGGAGAAATGGAATGTTCATTCACTGCCAGTGGGAATGTTAAAATGGTGCAGCTGCTCTGGAAAACAGTCTGGCAGTTCCCCAAAAGATTAAACACGGAATTACCTTATAACTCAGCAATTCCACTCCTAGGTATATACCCAAGAGAAATAAAAATATGTCTACATAAAAACTTATACACACAAATGTTCATAGAAGTATTATTCTTTATAGCCAAAAAGTGGATACAACCCAAAGGTCCACCAGTTGATAAATGGATGAATACTGAAAATATGCTAAATGAAAGAAGCTAGTCACCAAGGAACACATATTGTATGACAGATGATGGGTACAAGATTTCTTTTTGGGGTAATGAAAATGTTCTAAAATTGACTGTGGTGATCGATGCACAACTCTGGCAATATACTAAAAACTACTCTACTATACACTTCAAATGGATGAATTGCACGGTATGTGAACTATAGCTCAGTAAGAGCTGCTAAAAACAAAACTGAGAATACTGGTTACCTACAGGGAGAACTAGATGGCTAAGGATATTTTTTGTATCTTTTTTGGGGAATGGATTACCTATTTAAAAATTCAACTTTAATAAACAAAACTCCTGCTTTTGGTTTTATTGATCTTTTCTACTTATTTTTTGTTTATTAATTTTACTTTTCTCACATTATTTTCCCTTCCTTTTTACATAACTTCAATTTGTTGCTCTTTGTTTTTCAAGTTGACAAATGTTTATTTTCAACCTTTCACAAATAAAAATTTTATATCTATGAATTTTCCCTAGAAATTTTAATATAGAATACAGTTACCAACTTTAGGTAACTACAAATTATTTAATTTATAATAAGCCAGAGATTATTCAGAAGAATGTTCTTAATTTCCAAGTGGTTAAGGTTCTTTTGGTTACCTTTTGATGCCTGATTTCTAGTTTTATTATGTTATAAAATGCAGCCAGAAAACCTTCACTTTTGGGAATTTATTACAGTTTTGTTTGCAGACAACTAATGATTTTTGTAAAATGTTCCTTGGGCCTAAAGAGAAAAATGTGTGACTTCCATTTCTTTCCTTTTCTTTTTATTTTCAATTTTTAAAATTGAAGTATAGTTGATTTACAACGTTGTACCAATCTCTGCTGTACAGCAAAGTGACTCAGTTATACACATGTACACATTCTTTTTTTACATTCTTTTCCATTATGGTTTATCACAGATACTGAATATAGTTCCCTGTGCTATACATTAGGACCTTGTTTTTGTGATTTCTATTTCTTACATAAAAAATGATGCATATATATTAGGCTGATCTTTTTTTTCTTTCTCTTTTTTAAACTTTACCTGTTAAATTCTGAAAGTGATATATTCAAGTCCTCTACTATAACAGCTAGATTACTTGACCCAGTCTGAGGATCTGTCTCACAGGGAATTTAACATTTTTGGTAACTGATGCTTGGTATTGTCTTTCATCGTAACTTCATATTTAGCTTTCTTATAGTTTCTTTTTACATTCTATTCCTGTAATGTTTACTTTCCTATTTTAAGCAGATTTTTAAAAAAATACTTGATTTATTTTCTGTAACTTACAAACTACTATGGAATTTCAGTTGGTTTTTTTCCCCCCAGTTTTGAGATATAACTGACATACAGCACTGTATAAGTTTAAGGGGTACAGCACAATGATTTGACTTATATCTATTGTGAAGTTATTGAACAGTTTACTATCAATTAAAAAAATACTCTATACACCCTCAATCCAACTCAAGACATTTAGAATACTTTACCTTCTTCAATATATCCAGCCCAATCCCTGCTCTCAGACAAAGCAAGACCTTTAGAATGATTTTACTTACCCACTTCCTCTCCCCACCCCATATCCTGAGTTTTGTAGAAATAATTCAGCACTGTTCGATCTACACTATTAGATTTTCCCTTAGATTATATATATAAAGAATCATCTTCCCCTAACTTGACATCTTTGTTTTGCCTTAATACGTCTTCAAAAGGTTACCTGAGGATATAAATTTCTAAGCTACTTCATGTCTGAAACTGTCTTTTGCTTTCATATTTGAACAGTAATATTAAGTGGGACAGATTTCGACTTGTCATTTCTATCAATAAACTATGAATATTCCAACTTTCACTACTGTAGAAAATGAATTTTCTTTCTTTTGTAAACATGCTGTTTACATCACGTCTGATATGAGAGCCTAACACCTAAATTCAAAGATTTTGCCAGATTCTGGTTAGGTGAGAGCTGTTTTTTCTGATGCCTGGCACTTTAAATCTACAAACTCTCTACTTCAGCTGTTTGTTCCCTTCTGAAATGCCTCTTACACATACTGGTTTCCAGCAGTGTCCATCCTTTCAGAGTCCCTACAAAATTTTAAAATATGGAAATCTTTTAAGTTTTAGAAAGTCTCCCCCTACTTTCTTAAGAATTCTCATTAAACACTTCATGATATATGTAAATCAAATCATTATGCTGGGGCTTCCCTGGTGGCGCAGTGGTTGAGAATCTGCCTGCCAGTGCAGGGGACACGGGTTCGAGTCCTGGTCTGGGAAGATCCCACATGCCACGGAGCAACTGGGCCCATGAGCCACAACTACTGAGCCTGCGCGTCCGGAGCCTGTGCTCCGCAGCAAGAGAGGCCACGACAGTGAGAGGCCCGCGCACCGCGATGAAGAGTGGCCCCCGCTCGCCGCAACTAGAGAAAGCCCTCGCACAGAAACGAAGACCCAACACAGCCATAAATAAATAAATAAATTTATATTAAAAAAATCATTATGCTGTATACCTTAAACTTATACAGGGCTATATTTCAATTATGTCTCAATAAAACTGGAATAAAAAATAAAAACATTAACTCTTCAAAAAATAATTCTCATTAAAATTCAAACAGGATTCTCTTTCCGCTTCTTTCATTAAACTGACTCCACAGGGAATTCCCTGGTGATCCAGAGGTTAGGATTCCGGGGTTCCACTGCTGGGGGCCTGGGTTTGATCCCTGGTCAGGGAAATAAGATCCCACAAGCCGTGGCACAGCCAAAAAAACCCAAAACCCCAAAAAATAAAAAAACTGACCCCACAGACATAACACCTTTTCTTATTCCACTGGACTCTACTTTGAACTAAAGTAGACTCCTTAACCTTATTTGTACACACATATATTGTATACGTGTGTATTTTAGTTAGAGAAGATAAAGACATTTCTGCATCAGCCTCTGTATTTAATTCAGAAGTCTGTGAGCAGCGCTGAATATTGTTTTAATGTTTGGCAGTATAAAGGAATGATTAAAAGCATGGGCTCTGGGATTTCCCTGCTGGTGCAGCAGTTAACAATCCACCTGCCAATGCAGGAGACAGAGGTTCAATCCCTGGTCCAGGAAGATCCCACATGCCGCGGGGCAACTAAGCCCGTGCGCCACAACTACTGAGCCTGCGGTCTAGAGCCTGCGTGCCACAACTACTGCGCCCGCGTACCTAGAGCCTGTGCTCTGCAACAAGAGAAGCCACTGCAATGAGAAGCCTGCGCACCACAATGGAAGAGTAGTCCCCTCTCGCTGCAACTAGAGAAAGCCCGCGCGCAGCAACGAAGACCCAATGCAACCAAAAATAAACAAATAAAAATAAAATTAAAAAAACAAAAAAGAGGCTCTGGAACCAGGCTACCTTTGTAGCCATGTGACGATGGGCAAGTTATTTAACCTCTCTGTGCTTCAGGTTCCCCATCTCTACCTAGGCAGACGGCCTGGCACATAATAGTATTATTAAACACTTAGAGTAAACATAAATTTGTATAAATAAAAATAATAGGTCCAAACATCTGTAGGAGTGAAACAATGTCACAGAAAAGTCCCAGAGAATATAACCCTAATCTCAACTGTAGTGTAACCAGGGTGATCAGGTCAGAGTAAGGATGGCTCAACACTGCTGATAAAAGCTCAAAGCACATCAGAAATACCATTCTTACTTAGAAAAACTGATACAAAAAATAAAAAGCAAAGGCAATTCAAATAAACCCACACTATTCAATGTGGCAGCCACCAGGTACATGTGGCTATTTAAATTTAATTTTAATTCAATACAATTAAAATTTTAGTTCTTCAGTTGCACTTGCTACATTTCAGGTGCTCAATAGACATGTGCTTAGTAGCTATCTTACTGGACAGCACCACTCTAAACGATGAGGACATTAAGAAAAAAGATTGAGTTATTGGAACTGAACCTCAGGCTGTAACATATACAAACTATTAATGTATCTGTGAAACAGGGTGATCCAGATCACAAAGACAACAACTTGGACAACTTTAACCTTGCACTGGATTCAAGTCCCAGATATGCCACTAACCACCTAGAGGACCTTGGATATGCTACTAAATCCCAGGCAATACACTATAGTGGTTAAGAGCACATAGTCTCTGGAGTATTTGGATTTGAATTCCAGCTTTTATTAGCTATGTAACACTGGGCAAGTTACTTCACATTTCTCATTTATAATCTTCATTTTACAGTAGTACTGCCTACAGACATTAAAGATTAAATACTTGTAAAAGCACTTCGAACAATGCCTGGCATTACTAAGTGCTATGGAAATATGTGACTAATAAAATAAAATAATCTCTCAAGTTTCTATTTTCCCGATTTCAAAATGGGCAGGATAGGGCTTCCCTGGTGGCGCAGTGGTTGAGAGTCCGCCTGCCGATGCACAGGACACGGGTTCGTGCCCCGGTCCGGGAAGATCCCACATGCTGCGGAGCGGCTGGGCCCGTGAGCCATGGCGGCTGAGCCTGCGCGTCCGGAGCCTGTGCTCCGCAACGGGAGAGGTCACAACAGTGAGAGGCCCGCGTACCGCAAAAACAAAAACAAAAAAACAGGAAAATGGGCAGGATAAAACTCACTCTGCCTAGGGTTTCTCTGGTGGCACAGTGGTTAAGAATCCGCCTGCCAATGAAGGGGACAGGAGTTCAAGCCCTGGTCCAGGAAGATCCCACATGCTGCGAAGCAACTAAGCCCGTGAGCCACAACTACTGAGCCCATGCGCCACAACTACTGAAGCCTGCACAGTGCAACAAAGAGTAGCCTCCACTCGTGGCAACTGGAGAAAGCCCGCGCACAGCAACGAAGACCCAACACAGCCAAAAATAAATAAATAAATATTTAAAAATTTGTATTAAAAAAAACTTACCCCGCCTATTTCACAGGTTAATAATAAATATGAAACTCACTTAGCTCCCATCCCTGAAAGAAACAGATAAGGAGACTATACTTTTGGAAGAGTTACCTATCTTTTTATCATAGACACTTATTTGTGAGAAAAAATTAAGTTCTGTTCAAGTTCACAATTAACAAGTAACATAAACAGTAATTTGCCTCAAATACCCTCTCACAAACCGGAAACAGAAGCACAAAACAGCAAACACTGAGAATCTCATTAAAAACCCGGAGAGACCCTTATTTGCAAACATAACCTGCAGCCCACGAAATTTCAAAGGCAAACCAACACCCGACCAACTGCTCAAAGGCAAATTGTGACAAATTATGCTATCAGGTTAACAAGATCAGCCAGCACAAGCAAAATGGGAATTTGTCTTCTGTTGAAATGTCAAAAGCTGTCAGCTGTTAGACCTCATTCCACGGCATACTGGAAGCCAAATTCTTTCTAGAGTTTGCGGTTTCTGTGAGATGATGGGATTGCAATATCAGGGAAAATAAGACAACAAAAGGAAGTAGAAAAGGCCACCTTTTGCAGTAACTAGAGAATACCATTGCTGACTGCTTCAACAAATGTTTTGAAACAAACAACTTTACCACAAGCCATATATTTTTGATGGTGGGAGAGAATAAACACAGTAGTAGAAATTAAAAAGTGAGATAACCAATATCAAAAGAATGTGAATTGGATGGGTTCACCTGGTTCAAAACAGTCCTGGAGTAGGAGCTGCCAGTACTCCAAAGGCCCTCCTATCCCGAGCACGGAATACAATGTAACTAAAAATAAGGGTCAGGGGAAGGCGAAGAAACCGGAGAAAGGGGATCATCAGAAAGGTACAGGCTCGTGGACGGTTACAGAACGCTCCTCTAGGACGCTCGCCAGCCCACCAGTCCCTCCGCCCCTTTCTCTTCCCCCACCCAAGCTTCTGGAGGAGTGCGCAAGCGCAGCAAGTAGGGGCTGCGCGTGGCGACGCGCAGGCGTAAAGTGGGGAGAAACAATGAGCTTTGTTGCCGAGGCGGCAGTGGGGGGCAGGGGAAAAGGGTATCGGAGGGTGGGTGAAGCGATTGGAGGGAGGGGGGGGCACGCGAAAAAGTGCTATCCCGGCAACCCTCGCGCGTCACCGAGGACCCGGATAGAGAGCTGCGAGATCCAAACCATAATAATGACAATGAGAAAAAAGCGACGGCCATTTCTTAGAGAAGAAAGAGACTAAGTCGGTCCAAGATCATCCCTCAGATTCGGCTGGAAGAGGCAAGGAACAATGGGGGCCATACAGGCTTGGTGGCCAACAACCCAGGGGACCCTCTAGGCCCCTCAGCCGTCGCCGAGGTGCTGCCCCTCGACCGCCGGGCCGCCGCACCCTTCTCGCCGCTCCGCCCGAGAGAACCCCTCACCAAGTGCACGGCAGCGGGGACGGCAGCCAACGAATCCGGTCGGCCTCCGCGGATCTCCACAGGCAGCGCCGCTACCCCGCTCGACGCGCGCTTCGCCCGCCGCCTCCCTTCTCCAGTCCAAACAAACACCCCAGCCCGGAAGTGACTTCACTTCCGCCGCCGCTGCCGGCCCCGCCTCTCGTTTTGTTATCGTTGCCCTCCAAGGCCACCAGAGAGCGCGCGCGAGATAAAGGGCGACCTCAAAGTTCTCGTCGCCCAAGCTGCACACATGTGCATGCGCAACGGCCTTAACGGCGTACCCCGGCGGCCGCGGGGAACACTGGGAGTCCTGTCGTGTTCTCTCAGGAAAACCGTAGTGGACCTGGGCCAGTGTCCCCACAACCGCCCATCCTTCAAGAATGATGGGATGCAGTGAGTGGGGGAGCTGGGAAGGAGACCCAGAAAAGATACACAGACGTGGACTATTACACACCGCAACGGTTACCTCAAACACTGACATCAAATAGGAACATCTAGATAACGACAGCGCACTCACACACCCAGGAACACACACCAAACGTGATACACAGCGTCACACTACGAGTGACATGTACCAAATCATATCCAGAGATCCCAACACAGAAACATAACACAGAAGTAATAAACTAAGACAAATTCACAGAAGCATGTTAACTGATCTACAAGCACCTGCACTCATACACGTTCAGGAACACACTTTTTGAAGCTAAATCTTAACACACAGGCGCAAATTACCGATATATATATGGTGCCCAGGCTAAGGGAGGAAATACTCTGTCCAGAGGTAAGATAGAAGGGTGAGACCTAAGGGTCCAAGAATTTCCTCGTCCATGATCTTGGATGGGCTACCCCGCACACGTTACTCTAATCCATGCTTCATTACTGGCAAGTACCGATATATTTTTAGTGATGCTTATCAAGCTAGTGTATAGTATGTATAAGAAAATTCCGAATATACATTATATTTGAGAGGGGACACACAAAAACCTCTAATTTCTTCCCCTTGGGGAAGTAAAATGAGGGACTGAGATTTATCTTTTTACTCTCTTGTAAAACTTGAATCTTTAAAAAACCACAAGCTTTTATAACTGCTAAAACTAAAGTAAAAAAAAAAGTTCCCTCCATGAAACTCTTGAATCCAAGCGAGGGCTTCTCTCTAGGGCCATTTCACTCATTAAAAATCTGCTTTGAGGGCTTCCCTGGTGGCGCAGTGGTTGAGAGTCCGCCTGCCGATGCAGGGGACACGGTTCGTGCCCCGGTCCGGGAAGATCCCACATGCCGCGTAGCAGCTAGGCCCGTGAGCCATGGCCGCTGAGCCTGCGCTCCGCAACGGGAGAGGTCACAACAGTGAGAGGCCCGCGTACCGCAAAAAAATAAAAAATCTGCTTTGAGCCAGCCCAAAGCTCCAAAGAAAGTTTGTCAGTTGTCCCTTGGTCAACCACTTTGGCCACATTTGCAGATCTGTATCCTAAACTGGAAGGGCTTGGCTTTCTTGCCTGCTGAGCCAACAGCTCTGGGGAGGAAGATGGTGCTGTTTTACTGGTCTGTGGAGCATGATTCACTCAAGGAACCTGGAACTATCAACTCGAGGCTAGAAGAGGCATGAACAGGAGGGAGAACAAAATCAAAATAGGTAGTTTAATCTGTAGATGACTCTGGGAATCTTAAAAGCTAATCATGGAGATAAGTGGAACTTATTACTTAACAAACCCATGTAATTTATGTTGAAAAATAATCTTTGCTAAATTCTGGCTTATTTTAATCTGAACCATTCAAAGGCTTTTGTTGTTTTTCTCACACAAAAGGGTTATAGATCTCAATTCCCAGCTCACAGTGAGTTCACCATGTGGCTGAGAAAGACTGATGGGCCCAGGGTACTTTCATGTTTTTATGCTATGCCTGGATGGTGGTGATGATGGTCTATGAATGGAAAACACTATCACAATAATGAAGGCTAAGAAGTTTGCCAATGATGAGGAAAGACACTGCAATGGAACCATCAGAGGTGCAGTTTTAAAATGCTGCATTCAACTGTGTCTCAGGCACTAGCAATTCTAACTGGAGGTAGAAGGTGAAGTACGAATCAGGAATCAGGAGAGGTTGGTTATGAAGGCCTAGGATGGCTATGAACACGTTCCCACTCTCCCTGAATTATCAAAATGTAGAAAGTGTAAATCCTCTGACTCAAACATTCCACGTATGGGGAAGAAATCGGACATACATATAGAAACGTAAGGATATTCATAGCTATGTTATAAACAATCAAGAAACTGAAAAGCCTATCAAGAGAATTGGTTAAGTGAATTATGGTATTAACAGAATAAAGCAAGTTATTAAAAAATGGCTAAGATGGTAAATTTTGTGTATTAAAAAAGTCATAAAAGGAGGGTCAAATTTGTAGAAAGTAAGCTGTAAATGTAAAATAAGCAAAGGTTTTTGCAGAAGGGTGATATGAGGAAGAAAAAATTCCTCTTTTCCAGTCTGAGCCAAGCCCTTCCTTGCTGGTTTTGCACAGCTCAGCTATTTACAATGAGATGGGTCAGAAACACACCTTGTACTTGCGAGCAGAAGCAGCCACCATCAGGAAAATGAGTTAGGTTTTCACTGAAGTTTCACCATCCCTTACACCAAGAATCATTTAAACTCCAATTCCTTTCCACAGGTTTTCATACCACAAAATAGAGTGCACACAGCATGAACTAGGGCTTATCTTGATACAAAGTGTAGGAAAAAAAGGGGGGGCATATATCAAGAACATAGTTGGTAGTTGCCAAGGAAGTAGCTGTGATTTAACAACCCTGGCAAGGTTGCTAATAGAGCAAATAGAAATTGGCCCTACTTTTGATAGGTGCAATGACTGATACTTCAGTATTTTGTCCTTGTCAAAGGTAGAACATTCCTGCTGCTCTTGGTATATCCATTTGGATCAGGTCCTCAGAACCAATACATCAATGCTGCCATGTATGAAGCACAATGACAAGATGGTTCAAAGATGACTAAACTTGTATCTAATGGCAGCAATTTTCACCCGAAGTTTACAAATGCTATTGGCATGGATATGTTTTGACTTTTCTTTACTACATGTAACATACTTTCAATTTTCCCATTCTCTACTGTTCATTTGGCTTTGCAGAGTTCTTAAACCGTATGAAAATTGTAAATCTAAGGCAAGAACTATAATTTCAAGGAAAGGCCAGGGCTAAAAATCTTAAGATAAAGCATTTAAAAAGTATTAATATAGCCTTTTAAAAATGAATCATGTATTACCTGACAGTCCTCTCCCTCAGAACTTTTCCAAATTAGTACCTTAATTGAGCTCTAGCTTGTGTCAACTATAAAGTTTATAATTCAGCAAATTAGATATACCTGGAGTGATGAGAGGTACCTACTTCCATTTTGCCATTCACTTGAAACTTCAGTAAATTAGCTGTTCAAGATTTTATTAATGTTCCAAGCAAAAGATAAAGGGTTGACTTGGGAAAGCAGTATCTAGGGCTCTGAAATGGGTGTCTCTCATTAACGACTCTTTAAAAAATGCTTTGCTAGTGCCCCCAAATAATGATTATTTTCCAACATTCCCCTTATTTTTAGTTTTTAACAGTAGCAAAACCAGTACTTCAAGCAACAGTATCTAAACCAAGTGTTTGATTACAACTGCCTAGCAGTAACACTTCAGCTACAGGTAAACCAATCAAAGTGTGGCCTCTATCCCTGACATCACCATCACCTGGTAACTTGAAAAATGATAATTATTAACACCCACCCTACACCTAGCAAATCAGAAATTCTAAGAACACGGCCCAGCAATGTTTAAATGAAGCTTCTGGGTAATTCTGATGCATGCTAACATTTGAGAACCACTAAAGGAAAAGAATTCATAGAACCATTTTGTTTATATACCATGTTGGATAAGAATCTTGGTCTTACCCACGACAGTCAAAGGACCTGCATCAGACTGGAGAGGCACTCCAGCTCAAGGTCCTTGTCAGGGAATATAATCTCAAATGCATAACCATTCAATACTTGAGCTTTCAGCTATCCTAGGCCATTTTTTATGATGGAGACCAATACAGAAGAGTACAGAGCTACTCACTCCTAGCCCTAGTGCATATTATCCTAACCAAACTGTCTATACCAATTTTGTTACTAACTTGATTTAAAAATATAATCTGCAGTGTTCCTACAGATTTCTACTACATACCGTGAGCCTCTTTTGTCACAATTTTTATTCATGATGTTCTTTTACAGGTCAAAGCCACCAAAAATGCACTGTGAACAAAGCGAGGCATAAAATGTGTACCCTTCCCCTTTTATAAACTTAATGCCACCATAATACTTAATAGGGTATACATCCTTTACTTGTCCCCATAACCCTAAGGGGTAAAAGAATTCAGAGAAAGGATATAACCTTTAAGTTCCTTGCAATCATACCATTTTCTAGAGGAGGTACCTCCTGATGTACTTTATAGCCAGAAATTCACCTCATTAATAAAACCTTAAATAAAATTATTTTTAGGATATACAATACTACAGCTAGCCAACTCAAGCCTTACCAGGGTCACTTTCATATGCCAAATTTATCAACAATCGGTTAAAAGAAAACTGTAAAACAAGCATGAAGGTGTTTTATAAAAGTGTCCTCTACCCAGGATTAACAGCAATTAAAAACTAAAATGGTGGTGGGAAAATTTTCAACTTTATAGCTGGTTAAAGTGGAAACATTCCTCTTAAATGAAGGTTTGCCATAATCTGGGAAATAGCTGTTACGGATTTATTAATCACTAGCAATTTATTTATGAGAATTTCTACTTTCAAATGCTATCAAATGAAGATATTAAACATTCTTTTCTACAACTTGGTATAGCTAACAAAGTCGGATCTATGAAAAAAGTTATCATCGACAGAAATCAAGGGATTCCGTGTACACAAAATGCTTTGTGTAGCTGCTGTTAGTTAAAAGTTGGAGTTAAACAAAAGCAGGTAATTAGTAAAGGCCAAAATTAAACTACAGAAGTAAACTGGCAAGGATTTTTTGTGCATGTTACATTTAAAAAAGTGGCATCTGCCCCTCAGTGGCAGATCATATTTCTTTCAAGTATTTGATATATCCTTTAATACACTTGGACCTAAGAGTTTCAAAGAGAATCCCTTAAATTCTTATTTTTTTTAATTAAAAATTTGACAATAATCTCTTATACTTATAATCCCAACAACTTTGAAAGGCTGGTAAAACCAATTCTTGTTATTCCACGTTACTTCCAATTTTATTGTTAAATACTTAGAGATGTCTAAACATGAGCTTTTACCATTTCCTCACCCTAACATCTTAAAACTCCAAGGTTTGAAAAAACTATGAAGAGTCCCATTTTCAGTTATGTAACAGGAACAAGAAATCCACCAGCACCAAAAGCTTTAAAACTCAGGTCTTTAGTAGCAGTCTTTAGAACACTCTAAATTAAAAATGTAATAATTTGTTAAAGCATGCAAAAAAGTGTAACAGTGAATAAAAACCACAACTGACAAATATTTTGGTTAACATTTCAAACATGTATAACCAATGAACATGGCCTAGGTTTTTTTTTTTTATTGGTACTCACTTCAGAAACTTGAATCCACAGATATAAGCAGTATATAACCAGAAAGTTACAAGTAAACACAGATTATACATGCAAATTTCTGTTCACAAAGGTCACATATGCAGTATATGAATTAGAAGCGTGCGTCTAAGATTATGGCCAAACTGTTTTTAAAATGCAGAAATGTAAAATTACATCTTGAAAATATGAAGAGATGGTCTACACACTTCAAAAATCAGATGTGCTTATTCCAGATGTATGACAGCTACAGGATTCAAGTGACAAGCAATATCTCAAGAAATTAATACTGGTCAAAGAGAATGGGAATATTTTTATATTTCACTGAAAAATACACTGACTACTAGAATATGAAATCTAGCAGGAACTTAGGGAAAAAATGACAAAATCTAAAGCCAATTACTTAATATTTCTTATTACCTAAACAGCATGACATTAAAAGAAAACTGCACCTGCATTTTAATTACCAATCTCACATTAATGAAGTTCTCAAAAAATGAAACAAAACCAAAAATGCTTCGAACTGCAAATGAAAAGTTTGCAAGGCTCAGATTAAAATGTGGAATGTTTCAGATGAAAGTAATAAAAATACAATTGGTTTTGTTCTTTATTGAATGGAATCAAAAGTTCTGACATTTCTTTGAATCTGGGAACTACTAAATTTCATTTCTCTGAATGTTTCTACCTATCTTTCTTAGTGGTGCAAGTGTCTTAAGTAGCATATGAAGTCAGTCTCTACCAAGTATTTCTGTCTGTTACCATTTTGATAAAACAAAAACAATTCTTCATTAACTTAACCGTATATGTATTTTTGCTATAACACTTAACACATGAACAGACGTCTATTATTTTTCCACTATAACAAAAGAGTACAATAGTTTTCTTCTAACTATCTGTATTGTATTTAAAAAAGGTTAACATTTAAAAACAAAGAACCATTATTTTCTTTGAAATCATTAAGCTTCTTGCAATCTTAAGCTTCCTTCTTCTGCCTGCGTTCTTCTGCCAACTTATTCAGAAATTTCTGAAAAGAATAGAAAAAAATTTTTTTACAAGGATTAAGTCACCGCAGTGAAACATAACAAATGGATTAACTCCAAAACAAAATATTCTATCCATGTTTAGGGACTTGAGTCTAATTTAACTACAACCTTTATCAATATTTTTAAGATCCAGTTATTCTTATCAGGCAGGTATGACACTAAACTGGACACCACAGTAAGGCATGGGAGAAAAACGGTAAAACATGGAAAAGTTATTTAATGTGCAATGAAGACTAACTTACAGAGATGATCAAAGACCGTAACAGCCACACAGAAGAACTACTGCTACCCCAAGAACTTAGTTAAAATGACACATATTTATTCAATGACCCTTCCACTAAGCCAAGGAGACAAAATATTTATATTAAATTGCTGTTACCATTGAAAATAACCACTGTTCTTAACTCTCTAGTAGCTTTATATTATAAATCAGTGTTATCTACAATTAAGTTATCTACAATTATGAATTCTTTTAACTTTCAAGTTTTTCCCCATTATTTATTTCAATACTTAGTCCTTAAGCCACTAACTAAAACACCAAACTTCAAAATATCCAAACAGAAATTTGTTATGCTTTACCATGTTGTGCTTTTTAAATTTATCCTTTTATCTTTATATCCTGTTGATCATGAAACTTACTGAAGTGTCATTATTAATATATAATAATGATTTTTACATTGACTTTAAATTAAGTATGAAGGGATATGGCACTTTTATAAAGCTGGCTTTCAGGCCTCCAATATCCAAATTAGAGAAATTACAGTCTAACAACCATTGAGAATACTCAAATAACTTTAATTACACCAAAGAATTTATTACATTTAGAACTATAAGTTTAGAAATTACTCAATTATCAACATTTAGTTAAGAGTGTTTTCTAGAAAGAGGCTTAATTAACAGATGTTTCTAGAATTCATTAAACTGTTCAAGGCCCATCAATAAAGAATGTTATCTCCAGGATAAAGCATGCTGGGTCCACAGACAGTACTTTCCATAAACTTACATGATTTGCTAGTTTTCACAAAAGAACTCTCCTCTTTTAGATATAGCCTTACCTTTAATTTCTGATAATGAGGAAGGCTGCTGCAATGAGTATTCTTTGCAACTTCTTCATTTGTATAAAAGAGTGAACACAGCTTACAGTAAAACCCTGTTTTAGGTATCACATAGTCTATACCTAGAACACAAACATACATTCTTACAAATTCAGTAAACTGAAGATTTTAATAGTGTTCTCAAATCTTTTTTCCTGTCAATATAATTTGAATGAGGTAATAACATTTGTGACAAGTCTAATATAGCCTAAGCTAAAACAAAACAAAAACCATGACATTGTTAATAGTTTGTACTTAATTGATGTTTAAAGTCCCACACCTAATTGTTCTCTTAAAAATCTTGAAATAGAAAAGGTAAACAAAACAAAAAGCAATGTGAAATTCTCAGAAAACTTTATGAGAAAAGAGGACATATTATGGAATGGTAACAAAAGATAATACAAAATCAGGAGACATGGGTAAGAGGGAAAAAGAATGTTCCAATTAAGGTTTACACACTGTTTTGCACAGAAGTAAATTAAGAATGTTATCAGAGCTTATGTAAGACCAATTTAAAAAATCTTATTTAATAAGAGTTTGGGGAGGGTGAGAGGGGAAGAATAAAGCCTTAAATCTCACCAACAGGAACATTGGGCTGATATGGTCCAATTCTATACTCATCTGGGATTGTATAGTCCTCCTTGTTTTCATCACTTTGGCCATCTGCGTTTTCACTTGTATCTTTGTTGGGATCATCAGCATTCTCAGCAGATTCAGCACCTGGTTCTGTATTTTCCTCATTTTTAATTCCATTTTCCAACGCTGCTTCGTTTTCTTGGTCAAGTTCCTCGATCTTGTCCACCTTAATTTCAACCAAACCATCATCATTTTTGTCACCAGATTTAAATGCCATGCCCGATTTACGAAGTTTCTGAAGTTCCGAATCTTCCTCATCACCAACCTCATCTAGAGTGACAAAACCTTCCATACTCCCTGGGAAACGACGCTGTTAAGAAAGACAAATTTACTCTGCAACAATTATCCTGCAGCATCCCTTCCATTTGCTTTACTTGAAGGGAAAGGGATAGCGTCTTTGCCTTCATTCATTTTCTCAAAAAAAAAAAAAAAAAAAAAAAAAAAGCTGACTTCTTTTTTCCCCCCTAAATTACTAACCTTTTCAAAAACAGCCTAGCTTGTTTTAAAACTAAATAATGGAAGGCTCGCCTCATACAAAGAGCAGAAAATAAATATGAGGACATTCATATTCTATACTTTCTGAGACTATTCTGCTGCTAGGGAATTTATCGAAGAACTGATTTGGTAGTTGAAAGATGTCCTTCAAAGAAGGTATCTTATGGTATAAATCTTGCTTAGAGAACATTCAGTCTAAAAAATAGCACTGTGGTTTAAAAAAAATCAAGCTCTGGAGCATGACTGCTTAAGGTTAAGATTTTGGCTCTGCCATTTATAGGCCGTATAACCACAATCTACTCAATTTTAACATATCTCGATCTGCTCATTCATGAAATGGGGATAAGAAACTATCTATGGCATAGGGTCATTATAAGAATCAGTTAATCAGCATACACAAAGAGCTTAGGAAAAATTATAGCATGTTAATAAGCTCTCAATAATTATCAGCTCTTAAGAGTGCAAACAGCACTATCCACTTCAGCCAGAAAAAGAATCTCAAGACTAACTTTTTTGACCAAGCCATCAATAACTGGAGGTAAGTATTAGTTTCCTAGTAGCTGAGTACTGCTTAGAAGGAACCAATGAAATAGGATTATAAAAATCTCATTTCAAGACCCATTTATCTTCAGGAGCTCCAAAGGGGCTCCTTAACATAGGTAAGTCAATACACCACGGGTCTTTTGAGTTACTATTCTTTTACCATGTATGTATTTTTGTATTGATATTCACCTTACATGCTCTTATACGTGACATGTGTTCTAAGAAAAAATGTTTTAAAACCTATTAAAGGGGCTTCCCTGGTGGTCAATGGTTAGGAATCCACCTGCCAGTGCAGGGGACACAGGTTCGTGCCCCGGTCCAGGAGGATGCCACATGCCGCGGAGCGGCTAGGCCCGTGAGCTACAACTATTGAGCCTGCGCTCCGCAACAGGAGAGGCCATGGTAGTGAGAGGTCCGCGCACCGCGATGAAGAGTGGTCCCCGCTTGCCGCAACTGGAGAAAGCCCTTGCACAGAAACGAAGACCCAACACAGCCAAAAATAAAATATAAAATACATAAATTAAATAAAAAGAGAGCAGGAATGTTTAAAAAAAAACCCATTAAAGTATCTAATCAACGTTACAATTCTCTAATAGGAAAATTCTTCAAATTCAACCTTTTTTTTTGCGGTACGTGGGCCTCTCACTTCTGTGGCCTCTCCCGCTGTGGAGCACAGGCTCCAGACGTGCAGGGTCAGCGTCCATGGCCCACGGGCCCAGCCGCTCCGCGGCATGTGGAATCCCCAACCATTTTTGACAAAAGGTTTTTAGTGGCCTGGGTCAGTTAAGTTACTGTAAAATTCATACCCCATCTTTTAAAGAACAAGCTGGACCATAACGGCTGCCTACTACTACTTACACACTACCACTACAAAACAGAATCATATGTAGTTTTTAGTCTTTCTCCTTCACTACTAAAAAGTTCCCTTTGTGAACTGACATTTTTCTTTTGAAAATTAGTCCTATTTAATCTATTTATTGCAGAGTTTAGATTTCAATGTTTTTATTATTCATATCTATTTTTCCCTAATGTAAGTGACTTCTCTTTACTGTGACCCTAACATATATAATTTGAAACATTTATCTAATCTCGTTTTCTACTAAAACAGGTCAACATATAATCTTCCTTTACCTTTTTAAGCTTTTTCTTCGCAGTTGCTGAAGCACTCGCATTTGCATCTTTTTTCACAACTTTTTCGGAAGGTTCCTTTTTCCCATCAGATGCCACATCCCCTAAATTAGCAAGATCTGTCTCATCTCCCACTGAACTGCCACTTTCTAGCAGTGCTGCTGCCTCTTCTTCATCTACAAGTAGCTCATCTTCAGATTCAAGAAGCATGTTAGGTTCTTGTTCTGCCTGGTCATCCTTTGTATCTTTTTCACCATCTTCTCCTGATTTCTCTTCTTGTTCTTTACCTTCGGTTGTACTTTCAGTCTTCTGGGAACCATCAGTTTTGGATTTCTTATCACTTGGAGATTCTTTGCCATCTGGAGAGTAAGATCTTTTCCTGAAACCAAAAGATACATCTGAATTCATTCACCTGAGCTGGAAAACAAAAGTTTTTAATATACTAGTGTACACAAAGACACAGACACACACACAAAGGGAAATTACCGGGACTTATCTTTTTTCAGTAAGTCAATGCCTCTGTTGGGAATCTAAAAAACAAAATTTTACGTAAGTTAAATAAATGTATTAGAATTTGTAGAATATACAGTTATCCAATTAACTAATAATTGATGACCATTCTTTATATATCAACTAAGCTTATTCAATCTCTGTAACCATACCTAAGAATTTAAGCTGCATAGTTACCAGTTCATTACAATCAACATTTCAATAGAGCAGTGAATAATAAACATTTTGTTAACAGAACTCTGTTCAAATAAAATCTTAAATAAAATAGATAAAAGTAAAACAGTGCTTTATACAGACATCAGTTTAAGAACTTCTGTACTAACGAAGACCAGAAAAAGAGAAAAGGTTATTCTCTTTCAATAACCAAACTCTATATTCTTGGCATATAAAAATGTTTATAAGAATGTCATGGCTTGAAAAGCATGAAAACAAACTTCATAATGAAGTAGAATCAAATACTACATACCCTGAGTACCAATTTTTTGTATTTTTCAGACAGGTCAACTTTTACACATCTCCCTTGAAACCAAAGGGCCTTTTTCAAACAGTGGTCAACCATTGCCATTGCATCTTCTCTGGTCTCCATCTCAATAAAGGCCTGAAAAAAAAATATATAGCAAAGATATTATTTTTCAGAGAACCGTACAGAATTTTAGAGCTGATTTTTTCTACCTGTTAGGAGAATTTAATCTTTAGTATAGAGATAGCAGTAAGAGTTAAAAATCACCCAGTGAGGGGCTTCCCTGGTGGCGCAGTGGTTGCGCGTCCGCCTGCCGATGCAGGGGAACTGGGTTCGCGCCCCGGTCTGGGAGGATCCCACATGCCGCGGAGCGGCTGGGCCCGTGAGCCATGGCCGCTGGGCCTGCGCGTCCGGAGCCTGTGCTCTGCAACGGGAGAGGCCGCAGCAGAGGGAGGCCCGCATACCACAAAAAAAAAAAACAAACAAACAAACAAAAAAAAAACACCCAGTGAAGTAAGGGCAATTTATCAGATTTACAAGTATCTTGTCCAAATATTAAACCAACTATATGCAGTCTTTTTGCAAAAGTAATTAAAGTACTAAGCTTAGAAAATATCACTCAAAATACATTAAGGAAAAGAACAAAAAATTAAAAAGTAAAAGTCTGTAAGGATACAAACTCATATTGCTACAAAAGGGTTAATAAAAAAGAAAGAGAAGATGCTCTCCTTACTGTGAATTTTAAAAATGAAATATAAGTATGACATAACTTAATCCATCCATTAAATTCACATAATTTGAAAAGTCTTTAATATCCAGTGTTTGCAAAGCTCTCACTCTCAGACAATGCTGGTGTGACTATAAACGAGTACTATTTTTTGAAGAGCAACTGAACACCATCGAAGTAAAGAAAGCAAATATCAGGATCCAAAATTTCAATTCTGAAATTTTATCCTTCAATCAAATGCATAAATTCACATGCCACAAAGTCCACAGCAGCATTAATGGCACAGCCAAAATACTAGCAACTCTAATATCCATCAACTAAAGAAATTAAATTCATTAGTTTACTCAATGGAATCGTATAATGTGGAAAACAACAGTATGATATAATCCCATTTGAAGTAAGGGGAAAAAGTATACCTATATACACAAAAGAAGATCTTTGGAAGCAAACTCTGGAAACAAATAGTGTTATTAACCAAGCAAAAGGAAAGATCTTTACTTTCCACTTTTCTTTATTTATTCACTACAAATGAGGATATTTTTAAAAAACCCAAAAAACAAACAAAACTTAAAGCACTCTGAGAAATCATCTTTAACTAGAGCTTTACTGTAGTGTAACTGCTTCACAATACTGTGTTAGTTTCTGTTGTACAACAAAGTGAATCAGCCATATGCATACATATACTCCCATATCCCCTCCCTCTCGAGCCTCCCTCCCAATCCCACCTCTCCAGGTCATCTCAAGGAACCGAGCTGATCACCCTGTGCTATGCTGCTGCTTCCCACTAGCTATTTTACATTCGGTAGTGTATATATGTCAATGCTGCTCTAACTTCACCCCAGCTTCCCCCTCTCCCCATTCCATGTCTTAAGTCCATTCTCTATGTCTATGTCTTTATTTCTGCCCTGCCACTAGGTTCATCGGTTCCTTTTTTTTTTTTAGATCCCATATATATATGTTAGCGTGCAGTATTCGTTTTTCTCTTTCTGACTTACTTCACTCTGTATGACAGACTCTAGGTTCATCCAACTCGCTACAAATAACTCAATTTCATTTCTTCTTATGGTTGAGTAATACTCCACTGTATAGATGTGCCACATCTTCTTTATCCAATCATCTGTCGATGGACATTTAGATTGGTTCCATGTCCTAGCTATTGTAAATAGTGCTGCAATGAACATTGTGGTACAATGACTCTTTGAATTATGGTTTTCTTAGGGTATATGCCCAGTAGTGGGACTGCTGGGTCATATGGTAGCTCTAATTTTAGTTTTTTAAGGAACCTTCATACTGTTCTCCAAAGTGGTTGTATCAATTTACACTCCCACCAACAGTGCAGGAGAGCTCCCTTTTCACCACACCCTTTCCAGCATTTACTGTTTCTAGATTTTTTGATAATGGCCATTCTGACCAGTGTGAGGTGATATCTCACTGTAGTTTTGACTCGCATTTCTCTAATAATTAGTGATGTTGAGCATCTTTTCATGTGCCTCTTGGCTATCTGTATGTCTTCTTTGGTAAAATGTCTATTTAGGTCTTCCACCCATTTTTTAATTGAGGTGGGTCAAAAAGGATCTTGCTGTGATTTATGTCACAGAGTGTTCTGCCTATGTTTTCCTCTAAGAGTTTTATAGTGTCTGGCCTTACATTTAGGTCTTTAATCCACTTTGAGTTTATTTTTGTATATGGTGTTACGGAGTGTTCTAGTTTCATTCTTTTACATGTAGCTGTCCAGTTTTCCCAGCACCATTTATTGAAGAGGCTGTCTTTTCTCCCTTGTATGTTCTTGCCTCCTTTGTCGAAAATTAGGTGACCATATGTGCGTGGGTTTCTCTCTGGGCTTTCTATCCTGTACCGTTGATCTATATTTCTGTTTTCGTGCCAGTACCATACTGTCTCGATTACTGTAGCTTTGTAGTATAGTTTGAAGTCAGGGAGTCTGATTCCTCCAGCTACATTTTTCTTTCTCAAGATTGCTTTGGCTATTTGGGGTCTTCCGTGCTTCCTTACAAATTGCAAAATTTTTTGTTCTAATTCTGTGAAGAATGCCATTGGTACTTTGACAGGGATTGCACTGAATCTGTAGATTGCTTTGGGTAGTACAGTCATTTTCACAATATTGATTCTTCCAATACAAGAACATGGTGTATTTCTCCATCTGTTTATGTCATCTTTGATTTCTTTCATCAGTGTTCTACAGTTTTCTGAGTACAAGTCTTTCGCCTCCTTACGTAGGTTTATTCCTAGATATTTTATTCTTTTTGTTGCAATGTTAAATGGGATTGTTTCCTTAATGTCTCTTTCTGATCTTTCGTTGTTAGTGTATAGGAATACCAGAGGTTTCTGTGCATTAATTTTGTATCCTGCAACCTTACCAAATTCATTGATTAGTTCTAGTAGTTTTCTGGTGGCATCTTTAGGATTTTCTATGTAGAGCAGAAAATGCTGTCACGTCATCTGCAAACAGTGACAGTTTTACTTCTTCTTTTCCAATTTGGATTCCTTTTTTCTTCTCTGACTGCCATGGCTAGGACTTCCAAAACTATGTTGAGTGGCAAGAGTGGACATCCTTGTCTTGTTCCTGATCTTAGCGGAAATGCTTTCAGTTTTTCACCATTGAGTATGATGTTTGCTGTGGGTTTGTCACATATGGCCATTACTATGCTGAAGAAGTTCCCTCTATCCCCATTTTTCTGGAGAGTTTTTATTATAAATAGGTGTTGAATTTTGTCAAAAGCTTTTTCTGCATCTATTGAGATGATCATATGGTTTTGTGTTTTTTTTTTTTTGCGTTACGCGGGCCTCTCACTGCTGCGGCCTCTCCCGTTGCGGAGCACAGGCTCCGGGCACGCAGGCTCAGCAGCCATTGCTCACGGGCCCAGCCTAATGCTTTCAGTTTTTCACCATTGAGTATGATGTTTGCTGTGGGTTTGTCACATATGGCCATTACTATGCTGAAGAAGTTCCCTCTATCCCCATTTTTCTGGAGAGTTTTTATTATAAATAGGTGTTGAATTTTGTCAAAAGCTTTTTCTGCATCTATTGAGATGATCATATGGTTTTGTGTTTTTTTTTTTGCGTTACGCGGGCCTCTCACTGCTGCGGCCTCTCCCGTTGCGGAGCACAGGCTCCGGGCACGCAGGCTCAGCAGCCATTGCTCACGGGCCCAGCCTCTCCGTGGCATGTGGGATCCTCCTGGACCGGGGCACGAACCCGTGTCCCCTGCATCAGCAGGCAGACTCTCAACCACTGCGCCACCAGGGAAGCCCGATCATATGGTTTTTATTCCTTAATTTGTTAATATAGTTTATCACATCGATTGACTTGCATATACTGAAGAATCCTTGCATCCCTGGGATAAATGCCATTTGATCATGGTGTATGATCCTTTTAATATGTTGTTGGATTCTGTCTGCTAGTATTTTGTTCAGGATTTTTGCATCTGTGTTCATCAGTGATATTGGTCTGTAATTTTCTTCTTTTGTGATATTTTTGTCTGGTTTTGCTATCAGGGTGATGGTGAATTTGGAAGTGTTCCTCCCTCTGCAATTTTTTGAAGAGTTTGAGAAGGATCGGTGTTAGCTCTTCTCTAAATGTTTGATAGAATTTGCCTACTGTGACTTATAAAAAACTACCACTTGGCTAGAAAATTTATCTATGATAAGATAAAGAACCACTCCACCCTGGATACCAAATTACCGGCCCCACCCTTTCTTCACTACAAATGACGATATTAAAAAAACAAAACAAAACAAAAAACTTAAAGCACTCTGAGAAATAATCTTTTTCAAAACTTCTACATGTATATTACCTGACTTTTCATCCTCATCAGTATATAATTCTTAATCTTCCCATAAGGCTCAGCAAGCTTGAGGACAGCACTGTCAGAATAGCCAGAATGAGGTAAATTGCTGAGATGTATCACACGTCCAAGCTCTTGTTTTTGATCAAACTTCTGGTCTGGCTTCCCTTCAGGTTTCTTTAATTTAATAAATGGGAAAAAAAGGGAGGGAGGGCGAGTCAAATGTTGGTAGGTAGGCCGTAATTATTAGTTAATAGTTAAGATTATCCTAGATATTAGCAACAATTTAAAATAGCTGTAAGTTAGTAAATATTAAAATGATGTATCAAATGGTTGGTAATACAAATCTGGAAAAACAGATATTACCTTTATTCTTTTATACTTCTGGGATAAATGAACTCTCACTGGCTTGCCAAATACTAATGCTGGTGTGGTTGTATAATAATCCACTGCAGCCTGAGCATCTTCTGTGGTTGCCATTTCAATAAATGCCTAAAATGGCAAAAAAAATTATTTCCCCCAACCAACCAAATTCCACACTGCCCAAAGTCTTTCCAAAAATATTTAAACATTAAATAGAAAGCATTTTCAAGAATCTAAAAGCAAAACAAGAAACCCAGCATTGCTAATTTGCTATTTATTAATGATCACCTCAGATTTTATTACCGTCATGATACTAAAACTATCATTATGCCTACTGAATCTGAAATAATTTGGTGCCATCTGGGTAAAAGTTTGAAATGGTTTTCCAAATAATTATTCTTATATAGCCCTAATAGTAGCAGCAGTGTAATAATGACAATATTACTGCTTAAGAATCACAATTTATAAAGTTACTAATAATCCATTAGTACTAGAATTTATTACTGATTAGTTCAACTATTGGCCCTTTGGTCTATATTACATTCTATATTGATGATGTAAGCTTACATTCTTTTTCTAATACAAAATTATGTAATCCCCTTAGGAAATATTTTAGTGATGAATAAATACTACACTTAACTCATACCTCATTAATTTTATTTAGAATCAGATGATTTGAAATAACTCCAAATGGTTCCACCAGCTGTAAGAGTTGATATCTCAAGTTTTTCCCTCGCTGGAAATCCATGATGTGAACAACTCGGCTAGTTTCCTATCCATTAGGAAAAAAATCAAGTTAGTAAACAAGTCTCTTTAGAAGCAATACGAAGCAGGTTATGTATTATATTAAAACTTTTTATAATCTATAGTCAACCGGAAGAAACTAAATATTTAAAATATGTCACTTGGGGTAAATCTCAAAGTTTCAGAAAACACTATCTGCACTGATATTTAAATTGACTACTGTGTACATAATTAGACAGCAAAGTTCTTTGAATCAAGGTGAGATCTCTAGACTATGGACATAAGAAAACAAACTTTTAACTCTTATCAAAGTCATATACAAAAGCCTGATGATATTCAAACTAAAGCAATCTTCC
The DNA here is from genome assembly GCF_002837175.3 of Physeter macrocephalus. Lineage (NCBI taxonomy): Eukaryota > Metazoa > Chordata > Mammalia > Artiodactyla > Physeteridae > Physeter > Physeter macrocephalus. Next base: position 135,284,229 of record NC_041221.1, read on the forward strand.
TATAATAAAGACTATGACACAAATTCAATTAGCAAGGATTCAAGTCAAATCACATCCCCCCGAACAGCTGAAACAGTAAAAGCAAGAGCTTTATTACTGACCACTCTGCCCTTCTGCATGTGTCTTGGTCCTTGCAGGTTTCCATTTCCAGCACCTTTATAGGGAAAAAGTGTATTTTTCAGTCTTGTAATAAATATACTTGCGCTACCAGGCTATTTTAATTGAAAAAACAGACATCTTTCAAACACAAATGAAGGATATTACAAATATCATATGAGTACCACGTCTTCTCATGCAATGTTATTTCTGAGTTATAGTTCAATGACATTTCTTTTGCCTAACATCACTGCATTTAATTTTTATGATAAAAGCTCTTAGGGAAAGGTAACATGAATTTTATAATCACCCAGATTTCCTCTTGGTCCAACTGCTGGTCCCCCAAGATGAAATGAGGGAGGCGGAGGTCCCAGAATTCCTGGTGCTGGGTTTGTAGATTGCTGCAACATGAATGGATCACCCCTAGTATAATGTGAAAACATAAAATACAAAGCATGATAAAGTCCATCAAAAATAACTAAGATTTACTGCTAAAACATTTGTATGACTATGATCCCAATCTTTGGGGGCATTTATGTATGAAGTAACTAGGGAAAAATCTATAACAATAAAATAAAAATTACTACGTAAGATAGTTTCTAGAAATTCTTTCACCCAGTGACTTTTACTTTTACCAAACTCTCATATTCAATAAAGAAATTAAGAAAATATTGTTTATGAAATGTTGAAAAATTTAACCTGAATTCCTTACATTGATCTCCTTTACAAACAACAGCTTAAAAAATTTAACTTACATTGTGTGTCCTGTATCATTGTCAGGATTCCATTCTGGGTAGCTTTAAAAAGACCAGAAAATTAACTTTAAAATAAAACTGTCCTATTCACAAAGTAGCCTCGTTTGGCCTTTAAAATAGAGATTATTCATTAGTAAAGTTATACAGAGTCTAAGTGTTAGAAATATTACAGTTTAAAAACATGACATGTAGATATTTCCAAAGGAAAATTTCAGAATTTCAAATTAATTTAAATGAAGGAGAATAAACTTGTTCTGTAATGCCTGAAAATGTAGGTAATGTATGTTCCAATTAAAATACTCCTGTATTTGGTTTTTTTGGGCCACGCCACATGGCTTGTATCCCCAACCAGGGACTGAACCCGGGCCCTTGGCAATGAAAGTGTGTGAAGTCCTAACCACTGGGCCGCTAGGGAATTCCCTATATTTGTTAATTCACAAAGAGGAAAAGTGCTGCATGAGGGACTGGAAATGTGGGTTATATAGGGAAACAAAGACTGACCACAGATTTTCTTTCTGCAATATTAAATACCAAGAGCAGAGCTGAGCTGTGGCACTAGACAGAAAGGACAGTCCGAACACAGCACAGCATACGTGAAAATGGCCACTCCAGTGAACAACGGGTATCATGTGCTATTTAGGCAGGGATATTCTTTAGGAATTCAATTTCATTCTAGCAGCTTAAACTCAGAATCAAAAGTATCTCAAAAGCAAAAAATATACATCCTGAAGGGTTTTGCTTGAAAACTAACTTGTAACTTCTAGTAATTTCCCCCCTTTCCACATCTTCTATATTCTTAGAGCACGTATTACTGTTACTGCAAATGCTCTTATGAACCTGTTCTATGTATCAAAGGCTATCTTTAAGTCTATTAATTCTTTCAATTTGTATAAAAAGTACCAACATTTATTAACCCTAGAAATAATATTAAATAACAAAGTACCACTACCACTGCATCTGACATCCCATATACAATTCCAGATCTAAACATTTTGTTTGTAATTGGCATTGCCTGGACAGTACCAACTATGCAATAACAACAATGTGGATATTACAAGTAAACGGTGAACTCCCCAAAGCAATCAATGGGTGTTTCTGATTCACGATAAGGATGCTTTAAAGGTATTTCAAACTCCTACATTTCAAGAAGAAGCTGGCATCGACGACTGTGACTTGCTCCATTGATATGTTGACTCCACTCCTGCAGCAAAGTAAATTAGTAGAATTAACAAAAATAAAACTAAGGTATTTTCATTTGAACCATTCAAAATCTAGGATGTCAATCTATATGTAGTATCATAAGCAGAACAAACACCTGCCCATTCACTAATCACACTGAATTAATTTAAAACCGTTTCTCTGAATCCTTGTAGCTTGATCCTGCCCTCAAATACGCCATGCACATTCTTGGAAAAACTGGATAACTTGGTTAATATACTAACAGACCTGACAGGGAAAAGATATAGAGTTAATAAAGATCAAGAGTAGTAACTGACCTTGAGGATCAGTAGGCATATTAATTTCTGCTGTGGACGAAACTGAATTTTTATTTACGTATCATTAGAATTGCTTTTATAGAACTCTAAATATGATAAAATATCCATGGTTATATCACTTTAGAAAATATATACTATAAATGTGAATAATTAGTTAAAAATAGTATCTTTAATTTTATTCAGCCTTTGAGGTATGTTGCAAGCTAAGTTGATTCAAAAGGAGTGACTTTTCTAGAAAATGCTCCCATTTATCAAAAAACTAAGCTCCCATTATATTTCCCCAAAACAGAGAAGCAAATTTTAGGGGTGTCCATTTCTAAATTTTAGGGAGGAAAACATTTTATTTCTTCAGTATTTGCTCCTGTGTGATTATTTTAAATTTGAAGGTATTAATTTTTTTCCTATTTTATGCAAATAAACTTTCCTTTCTTTAGTTAAAAATCCACATGTAAATGATTAACATTTTAGGCAATATAAGAAAGAGTTAGGAAAAGTAGGCTTTGCTGCCAGACTGCCTACATTCAGTTCCCAAGGTGCCACTTACTAGATGCGAATCCTTCGTATAAGTTATTTAAATTCACTTTGATTCAATATTCTCCTAGGATTTTGTGAAAAGTAATGAATTAATAAAGGTAACCTGTTTATCGGAACATTGCCAGGCACATAGGAAGTGCTAATAATAAAAAAATTTTTAATTAAAAAGAAAGAAAAGCAACTATTATTACATTGCTTATAAAGAAAGCTATCTTGTTTTACACTTCCCGCTTTACAAGTATTATTGTTTCACAAATCCCCACAAAATAAGGCAACTTTTCCAACACCCACACTACCTAATACATTATATTTGGAATATAAAACATGGTCAGGCAATGTTTTCAAAAGGGAGTCTCACTTAGAGCTGAACTAAAATAAGGAACCAAATTACAAGAGACACCATTCTGAAACTTTTCAAAAAGTTATTTTATAAATGGGATCTAATTTTTAAAAACTAACTTACATTTTGAGAGTTTACACACATTTCTATGCCCTACTAAAATTAACTAAAACTGTGAAAGAGGTAAAATGGAACACATTCAAACAGAATGGTACTTCTAAGAACTTGGGGAACTATCTCTCAAAGCTGGATTGTCTTTTTAAAATAATGGCTAGTAAGTAAGGAACTGGAAGAGATCTCTCCAGCTGGCTCTACAACCAGATTATTTGGGATATAAAACATTTCTACTTAAAAAGCCACAGACCACTGACTTGCTGGAGGCCACTTTTAAAATGGCTGTAACCAAGAGGCGCCATAGGTAAAGTTCACAAAATTCAGAAGCGGGATTAAACAAATACGTTAACTTAGAATTTTCTTAACGAAAAATGTTCAGATTTAAAATAAACCTTGAGAAGTAGTGTGTTGGGAGAGGAGCAAAAGTTACCCTATTAAGCATGCTTCTAATTAATAGGACATGGAAAGGATATCTAGTTGACCAGAAGTTATTTATATCCAATCCCCCATGATCTTTAAAGGTTCAAACTTGTGAAAGTATGGCTGGTCTTACAAAGTACTAGAAGGAAAGCCAAGATCAAAGAATCAGTTATATACCTCCCAAACCCACCCATTACTAATCTGCACTACCATACCTGATCTTTTACTGTTTGGTCTAAGGTGAGGATTAAGAGCCAAAAGGGTTTTTTAAAAAACCTATATCCTTGTATTCTACATGGAGGTAACTCTCACATCAGATTAATAAAGAGTAAGGATTCACTTTTTGAATTCAGAAGTTCTGCAGGAAAAACTACATTCACCTTGATGTCTCTGAGATACCTAAATTATATAAAGAAAAGATAATTTGGAGAAGCACATGTGGAATGGCAGAATAAAGAATAACTTAAGGGCTTCTAGAATACTGAAAGGAAAATATGAACTCAAGTGACAAGACAGTGAAAGGGCTGTAGTGGCCAGTTTTCTTTAAGTGAAAGGAATTTTGAGGCAAGTTCGAGGCTGTGTAGAAAAGCAACTTGATGTTCTACAATGACCTAGAAAGAAATAAAAGCAACACCATCACTGAAAGTTACTTAATATATCAAAAATAATGATGACAAATTAGATGTTTTTCACCTAAAAGTTTCTTATTTCATAGTAAGAAGAAGTTTTGATCATGTAGGCTATTTAACGTTACTACTAAGTGAAAAGAACAGATTTTCCAAGTTATGCAGCAATACCAGAGAGCAGGATTAAATGTTAAAAAAAAATTTCATTATCCACTTCCTCTAAACTCATTGATTCTACATCAGCTATAAATTAAAAAGATCCCTACTAAAAGTATTTATTTTTTCCATAATGAAGATATCCAGAAAACATTAGCTATGTTAAGGAAACTAAAATACATTAAGAGAATCCAGGTGCTAAAACTTCTTAAAATTGGTACAATTTACAAATACCATAAATTTTGTAAATCAAACAATCAAAGGGCCTCTAAAGTAATTCTTAACTGTTTCTAAATTTGTGATAAAATACCCAAACTAGCTAGGGTACATGCATTTTTACAGGTTAAAAGTACCTCTTGCACTAGATAAGGTGTCTTACTCTTGAGTTCAAAGTCTCAAATATTCAAAAATATTCTTCTGTCAATTTAGGTCCATTTACTATCATTACTTATTAATATAACTGTTAAGGAACTAGAAGGTAGCAACATTTGGAGAGAAAAATATAATCATATATAAAAACAGAAACTTTTTTCTGATTAAAGTCCTTCTTGGTTTTCTTTTGTTTGTGTTCCTTTACTGAATTGTTTTCCCATGTGTAAGCAGCAAGGTTAAATTACTGCTCAAAGTCAGGAAAAGGAGACTTCCAACAACAGCTTTTGATTTATGATGACTCCAGTAGCTAAGATTTTAAGTCCCTTACAATCACTTTGAGACAGCGTAACTAGCTATCTTTCTTAGAGTTTAGAGAACCTATCTGAGAATATTTCTCGTATTGCCATTTCTGCGAACAGGCAAGAAGTAACAGAAAATATTTTGAGCCACCAAACTTTAATGGACCTTTTCATTAAATCAATTCATACCAGACCTAAAACTTGAAGTCTGGTACTGAACAAAAACTAAATTCCATGATATACTTAGTGTATCCAACAAATTTGAAAAAGGAAAACACCAAAACACCTACTAAATACAATTCCCTAACTTTTATGAGTTTGTGGTTCTGTCTTAAATGAAAATTAATCTATGAACGTAAATTTAGCATTTGAATTTATTTTGACATGGATTGAAGATTAAAATATTCCTTGTATACTTAAATTGATGCATTAACTCAAAAGATTTTTGTATTATAAGGAGTACATACACATATTTAGCTAGTAATTATTCTTAAAGATATTTTTCAAAGTACTCTGTAAATTCAAATAATATAAGAAGTCTCTTCTCTTGTTATCTGAGACAAAAATATTGAGATCCAAACACAGAAAAGGGACTGATTGGTAATACTTTTAAAAAGATTAAAAACAAAATCTCTAATGACCTATATGATATAGTTTGCTCAAAAATCAACACTCACTTAAAAATGCATTTAAAAGGGATAGCTATGAAAAGAAAATGACCCTTCCAAATGTTACTGTGAAGAAAAAACCCTGTAACAGTAACCATCTAATCAGTTTCATGGCAGCAACATGTTGCAGTTAAGTACAGCACATCAGGAAAAATGGATGGTCAGATTATAGATCAAGCTAGTGGAGTGCTATGATGTTGACTTTAAGTCAACTGCACTGTATTTTGGGGGGGAAAAAACAGTGCGAATGATTAGCATTGAAAACGTTGAAAGAGAAAAGAATATATTTAAAAGGACATTTTGAAAAAGTTCCCATTTTGCCAGATGTGATAATTAAAGCAAAGGAGGATTAGATTTTTTTTTTTTCCTCAAATGACTATACCAGAAGTCTAAGCCTAAGTCAGAAAAAGAACATGCTTATGAGGAACACAGAGCAGGATACTGCAGTAGTTGATTTTCCCAAGTCTCTAAAGGGATAGATGCAATATGGGATAATAAAAAGTGAGTTTTGAAGTATGTTTAAGAAAGTTGTGGAAAAGGAGAAAAAAAATGATGAAAAAATTTCAGTTACAGCATGAGAGTTTGTGTTAAAGGGAAATTAAAAAAGGAAGAATGAACTAATCTAAAATATGAAATATACTGAAACAAACACCAGGGCTCTACATTAACTCTTTCCCTGTAGCCACAGATAAGGAAAAAAAGAGAATTGTTCAAGAATACATCTTTACTACATACGAATCAGTAATTAAGACAGATGGAGAGCTGATTATCTAGCATCCTGAATGGCAGAGCACATTGACTGCAAAAAAAAAAAAATACTTAAAACAATTCAACAAAGCAGACAAAAAACCTGCTTAAATATACGATTAAGAAGAACATATTGATGCCAAAAACCAACAAGATAATCCCAGTGGATGACAGCTTTGTGGCCAGAAGTAATCTAGGCAGATTGTATTAATGTAAAGCCCTGGTTTAAAATGCTCAAAAACAATTACCTTCGAAATAAAGTAAGTGTTCTCAAAAGTATAAAAATTCTTGATCAACTCAATGTCACCAGACTACAGAATTAGAGTAAAAGATATAGGTAAATACAGAATAGGCACTACAACGTAAAAGAAATTAGAAGTATCTGTTGCATTAACTCACCTTATTAGAATGAACTGGCAAATCACATATAGAGCACAGATGGGGATAACCCTTCAGTAAGAGTCCATGGAAGTCTTCAATATTGCTACTTGGAGGAGCGCCCCTCTTTTTCTCAAAGAGAGATCTCTCTTGTAAGGGGCCAGGACCACGTCCCATTCTCTCATACTCACTGTCAAATTTATGATAGTTATGCGAGGTCTCACCAAAAAAAGAATCATCCCTACACCTTTCTCCATCTCTTAATCTGTCATCTTCATAATCCATTCTGTCATAATAACCAGATTCTTGAGAACGACTTCCATGGTCATAATCAAGCACTGGGTTGAGACTAGGACCACGATCATCAAAACTGTCTGTTCTAAAGTGCCTTTTTTCTTCCCAATCGTCCCTAGGTACTCTGTATGGTGGCTCCCGTGTAGCAGATCTGCCATCTCTACCATAACTCAATGTAGGGCCTTCTTCAGTTCTCCTCCTTTTAAGCTGTAGAAGGATTTGGGGCAAGTTCTCAGGAGTAATCTTGTCCTCTGGATAACGACTCAGTTCATCGAAGTCTCTAGCAGACAGACCAAAGCTGGCCAAAATGTTACTGGCCTGGTCTGCATCCCCACGGTGTTGAGAAGACAAAGGGAGCGGACCTCTACTTCCAATGTTAAATATAGACTGCAAATTATGGGAAGAAGTACTAGCAGAAGACAGTGCACTATGAGCTCCTTGTTGATTCAATGAAGAACTCATTCCAAGATTCATTAAACTAGCAAGGCGTGCAGTACCCTGGTTCATCCTTCCAAGAGATGCTGGCATACTTAAAGACTGGGTAGCAGCAGCAAGAAGGCCTATTCCTGCTGCAGACAGGTCACGCCCATGACCCTGCGAGTCCCTACCGAGAGATGACTGCTGGAATGACTTGGACATTGTAGAACTATCTCTTGTCTAGTTTATAGATTTAAAAAAATTTTTTTAGAAGATGGCCAAAAAGAAAGCTCAAACTAGAAAACTAGGTTAACTTTGCTTCAAAAAATGGTAACGCCAAGAAAAAGGATCAATAAGGACTGTAGAATCTTCTTCAAGCTGAGAACCAGCAGACAACTCTGTAGAAAAATAAGCAATTTTAGTCATAAATCCCTTTAAGTAGATGCCGTTTTTTTAGAAAAAAAACTTATGCATCATGTTGATTAAAAAAAAAAACCATTTAAGATCTCAAACTTACAAGGAATTACATAACTTAAACAGATTTCAGATGTATGCAGAGCCTGCATGTAGATATTTAAAAAGCAGTCTTTCATGCTAAAGTTTAACTATTAAAGGGAATTTCATACTGAATTTAAAAACATTTCAATTGAAGGGTTAGATGTCTGAATACATCAAAATTTCAATAAAAATATAGATGGGTCTCTTCTTTTAGAAGAATAAAAATACACCCTATAGTATGATGCTTAAGTTCCAGAAGACTAAAAACAAAAAATCAAGGTCAGCAAGTCAAAGATGAATCAGTTGTATTGTTTTAGAAAATGAGACCTATTAACACTACCAGAAAGAACCAAGTAAAATCACAAGTAAACGAAGCTTAGGTGTCAAGTACCTAGTATAAGATCTAAGATCAAACACAATAGTTGAGACCTTTATGCAGCAAAATCAAATTGAGGTAAAGACAGATGTGAAGAAAAATAAGTGACTTCCTACAGTTTAAGGATTTCTGCACAAATTTAAGCCAAATAATTAACTGCCTTCTTACTGTCCATCCTATATCAGGCAGTTGCTTATTTCATCTCTAATCTTAAAAGGTAAGGAGAACTAAATATGCTCAGTACAGAAATAGGAGACCTCCCAAGAAAAAACCCAGGTACAGGAAGTATAGGTGATTTAAAGAAGTGAAACTCCCCTAGGTAGCAGCCACTGACATTCACTTAATGCTCAGGGCCACAGCACCCCTAGAGCTCAAAACAGGTGAAAATGAAAACGAGATCTTGCTTACACAGATTTCTGTAAACAGATTCTTTCACAAGAATAGCCCAATCACCTGGAAAATTTAAATTCTGAATGCGATCCTCCAAGATGTGTTTCCTCCAAGACGCGAAAATAATGAAATTATTTTCATTTTCTTTCTTAAATTGTTATTTTACCTCAGAAATTGTTACATAAGAATTTGGAAAGCATTTGTGTGAACTCATAAAGTATCAGTTAAATGATATACACAATAAATGTCCTTGATGAATCAATTTTATAATCACAATTACATACAGAGATTGATAAGTCTTAAATTGTTTGCTACATAATTCTACTAGGAGACGTTGCTCAGTTAACTTTTATACATTTCATCACCCATACCCCTAAGTACTGTTAGTTTAAAATATTAAACTTTATTAATGTAAAAACCAGGCAATATTCAATAGTTACAAGTCTATTATGGGACCAATTCCACCAATGACAGATTAAAGTAAGGAAACACTGGATGAAAACAGTGGTAGAAGAAGTATAAAAAAAAGTTGCAGGCAAGACTTTAGATTTTACAAAAAGATGTAACAAAGTTAAAAAGACATAGAAATGCTATCAGAGGTGACTGGAAGTACAGAAGATGTTTTCGCACACCAAGAAAGACGAATTTGAGAAAAGACACTAAAGAAACTAGTTCTAGATGAGATCCATTATGTAAACTACTTAGGCCTTAAGATTAATAAAGACAAGACTAAGTGTACATCATTGGATGAAGGTTTCTTTGATATGACTTTTAAATGCCATACAGAATGCCGGTTGATATACTGTGTAAACATTGGTAGGACCCTCTAAGTTTTCATGTATACTTTGTTTAAAAAAAAGTCAATACCATTAAGAGGGTTTTTCGAAATCAAAATTTCAAAGTATCGAGGTTACTATTAATTGCAGCATTGCCCTTCATTTGAGAGCCAAAGCTTTATATTATTGAAAAGCCAGTATCTTGAAAGAACTATTCTTTCCCTTAGGAAAACTATACTGCAGCATTATGATCATATGTAAATTTTTTTAATTGATCATATTTTAAGGGAAATAAATGATTGCTGCAATACATAATTATTTTTCTTTGTAGCATATATGAAAATGGTGGATCTGCAAAAAGGAAAGGTTAAGAGAAGTAAAGGTAAAGGTGATAACCTTAAGACAAACAGAAAATGGATGTCAGAAAAACTAAGAAAAAGGGCAAGACAAACCATGTAAATCCCATGACAACTTGTAATTCTTAAGAATAACAATATTTTTGTGACTCAGAGTTTCAACTTAAAATGCAGTCCGACACAAAGACATGAGAGTAGCATTACTGAAAAAGAACTTAAGTCAGACTTTTGACTGAAACAAAGTTCTTAAAAATCTTTTATTAGAACAAAGAAATTAAGAGAAATTAGACGAGACAGCACTGGTGCAAGAACATTTACAAAAAGTTCCTTTAGATCTTTGGTCAATGGTGAACGTAAAACGAACAAGTCACTTTAAAAGGCTCCTTTAAGCAAGACCTACTGCCTAATGAAAGTTAGCACAATACTGAGAGGTTTACTAAGTTACCAAGATTTTTAAAAAAGATTAGCTTCTTTTACTGTATTTTTCCCCCATCATTATAAATTTGCCTTTTCACAGAGATTAATAAAGCTTGAAAATAATTCCTGAGATAACTAACCTAGAATGTAATATCAAAATCCAATTTACCCATCTAAATTCTTTATACAATAAATTCTAAATGCCCATTAATGCAGAATCTTTCACTTCCAAAAGACAAAGTACCTCCACCCCACCCCCAACCAGGAAACATCAGAAAAAAAACGACTAATTAGGCTTGCTTTACAAATGCCATTTAACTACAATCTGATATTCAAATTCTCAATGAACAGATTTAAAGCTCATTTCAATACACAATTCTAAATTATTAACCTGGAACTTAAACCTAGTTCATGATATAAGTGCTACTAAAGATGTTAGCTTCACCTTCAACAGCTGAACAAGTATCTGTATGTATGGTTAAGAAATAAGCTTCAGTTAAAAATATTCAACCTCCACATTCCACGAATACTATCTGATACTCTTTATTGGATTTATTTTCTTCAACAATTAAAAGAAATTGAAAACTAAAATATTTCAGAAAACAAATGAAAGCTTAACACATCCAGAAAGCTCATGGAGAAAACAAATAGTTGTTCCATATTTCGATTTCCTATGTAAAATAAAGACTTCAGAGGGTTATTTAGCAGGAAGTGAAATGACCATAAGCAGATTTAGTTCTTTAAAAGACATTATAGAAAAAAATCTTCAGCTTCTACATTTAAAGATGCTATGTTTTAAAAGTATCTAATACCATCATATGGATCTTTAACTATGTTTTCAATTGTGTGAAATAATCACTTCTTAAAAACAACTAATTTTAAGATGGTATAATCATAAAGGCTTGTAGAGATACTCAGGAAAGAAATATCCACTTATAACCCTTTAATCTCACACAAAAATTTAACACACAACAGCTAAAAAACAATAGTTTCTTACAGTATTTTCCCCATCTGAATTAAAAACACAAAAGGGTGTAAGAAAATTTCAGATTTTCCACGTTCTATCAAGGTCAAACACCCTTGTGATTTAACTTATTCATGCGAAAACATGCCAAATACACGTAGCAACCAACAATACCAATACAGTAAAAATGTCCTAACCATTTCACCAACAGATGGCAGGGATAGTTCACTATTAGTAATTTAAAACATTGACTACTCTGGTCAGAACTTTTAAAGCAAGCAACTGACTCATTTCCAATTAAAATACAGGGTTAGGTTAATTACTCTTTAAAGTTTCTCATTTATTAAATTTATAATGGCTTTATAAATAATTTATCAACATAGTTTCCATTTTAGAGTGTTAAGTAAATTTTCATTTTCACATTACCTTATATCACTATATGTTTTCCCAATATATGTTTATAACTTGTATTTCATTTAAGGGTTTGATTTTTTAAAAAGATTGTTATCTGAGGAACTATTCAATTTTATATATTGAGCTTGAGCCACTTAAAAAACTTTTATTTTAGTCCGTGTTCTTCAGTGTCATAATCTCATTTCAGTATGGCATGCCTTTAAGTGACTTACAAGGTTTTTTTAAAAAAAACAAGCTACTAATTAATTTAAATAGTAAACCCCCTAGGAAATACTGTCCCAGATTCTTTTTTTAATTGAAGTATAGTTGACTTACAATACTATATTAGTTTCAGGTGTATAGCATAGTGATTCAGTATTTTTGCATATTATACTCCACTATAAGTTATTACAAGATAACAGCTATTATTCCTTGTGCTATACCGTATATCCTTGTTGCTTATCCAGCTCTATTAATTTCATTTTTGTATAAAGCAATATGTGCCTCATCACACAATAAAGATAAAACCAGATAAAGTGTCGTGCCCAGGAAGGCTGAAAAACAAGTATTATTTTTAAAGGCTTTAAGACTGTTGGTGTTAATCCAATCACAGACCTGGATTCAACTTCTAGCCCACTTCTTGATCCTTCGGCTAACACAGTACCTTCATCTGCTAAAATAGAAATCTTCATGGTAATCCACAGAAAGGATTCCTATTATTCAGACTTGAAACATTTTTCTTCTTCCTAGGTTTAACTTTTTTTCCTAGTGACTTTATCAACTAGACATTAAATATTTTCAGATTAAGCAATAGAGAAAACTGATAAGTAAATTCATACTACAGGAAAGAAAATTATTCCATTTAACTGGCAATTCTGACTCTTGATTTGACCTAAGACACTAACTTGGCTAACTCTCTTCTCTACTTGAAAGCAAAATCTGGTTTTTCTCAAGGCATCTGCACTCTTAAGATTTTCCCCCTCCACTCAAAACTTTATGATCTACTGCTCTTGGTTTCCACAAACATTTGTACAACTCTCTGATTTGATATAAACTGAGATTTTTAGAGCCCAAATGCCTGGATTTGAATCCCAGTTCTACTACAAAATAGCTGTGTGACCTTGGGCAAATTACTTAACATCTCTGTTTGTTCCCCCATATGTAAAATGGGACTAAAAATAACACCCACTTCATAAGACTTGGTACATGGTAAGCACCATAGTGATCATCTACTTTATGCAATCTGATCCTCACAACCAATGAGAAACTAGAAGTAAAAGGACTGCCCCAGAGACATAAACACCTTTCACTTTCACTGCACTATTTCATATATCAACTATACTATCATGTCTCATCCCTTTCTATTTGAAGTCATTTAAAATCTGAACTTTGTTCCTGAACCAGAAGTCTGCTTTAAAAGACCAGATTTAAAGACTGGCAGTAACCTAGACAAATAAGACTGAAGAAGAGAAGTGGATTCTAGTGAAAGTAAACAAATTAAACCTCTTCCTTCTTCATTCTCTATTTCCAATCTACCTTTAAATTACCTTCTCATCCTTCAGAAATGCAGTCCATAACTATCTCCTCTGCCATAACCTTACTGGAGATACTCTGTCCTCTTGCCTTCCAGATGGCATCCGTGTATTGGATCCATGTTCACAGGTTTCAATATAAGCCTCTTAAAATATCACTCATTACTCTCTTCAAAAATATACTACTCACGCCGCGGAGCAACTAAGCCCGCAGGCGACAACTACTGAGCCTGCGCGCCTAGAGCCCCTGCTCCTCAACAAGAGAAGCCACGACGAGAGAAGCCCACGCGCTGCAACAAAGAGTAGTCCCTGAAAGCCCGCGCACAGCAACGAAGACCCAACGCAGCCAATAAATAAATAATAAATAAATAATCACACACACACACAACTCCCTACTACTTACCACATGAAGTCCACACTCAAATACAATTATTAGCTGGAATGTGTCTCTCCGTTCTCCATTTAATATTAGTAATTCTCTTAAGGCCCAGCACCACCCCCTTTATATCATACATTATACAAACCTGTCTATATAAACACCAAAGTTTAGAAACAACGTTAACAAAACCTTAGATACCTTCTACCTACCAATTTCCAGTGATTCCTCCTCCCCTTCTGCAGTCTCTTGTTTTTAAGTCTTACCACTTAATAGACATACATCTTTTAAAAAAGTGTTAATTTGGCATTTCTGAATTTTATACAAATTGGCTTAAAATGTATGTATCGCTTACTTTTAAAAACTGATTTACACATGAATTACATCTACATTTTCACTGCACTATAGATACCATTATGGCACATACACTTATCTGTTTTGCAGATGATCAACATTTAGACTGTTTCCAATTTCCTGTCATTATCAAGAACGCTGTTATGAATATTTCTCGTTTTCCTGATGCTTAAGTGTAAAGTTCCCTCGTCCATTCTGCTTTCCCAGAATATCAGAGCCCACACAAGGAAACATAGCTAAGCACTAAAATTGTTGTTGTTCCACATCTTCTCACAGCTAGAAAATTTTTTTTTACTTTTTGATGTGAACCATTTTAAGTCTTTATTGAATTTGTTACAATATTGCTTCTGTTTTGTTTTGGTTTTTTGGCCCCTTGGGGGGGGGGGCACGTGGGATCTTAGCTTCCCCACCAGGGATTGAAGCCGCACCCCCTGCATTGGAAGGCGAAGTCTTAACCACTGGACCGCCAGAGAAGTCCCAAGTAAGTACAAAGGTTTGTATTTCTTTGCTATTACTGTTCCTTTCCCACCTACTGTGTGATTCAGGTGTTCAAACACTTGACTTTAAACTTTCACATATGGTATAAGCTCTTCTATCAGTGACTATACCAAAGGGAGATGTTTAATATCCTAGAAATTCCCACAGAGGAAAAAAAAAACCAAACACCATACACATCACCTTTAAAGACTAGAAAGTTGTCTATTTCATTAACAATCTGCAAACTACAAATCAAAGATCCTACTGAGACTCTAGTATCAACAGATTACTTTCCATATTTGCATTTACTGCTAACTATGACAACAACTATAGGCATTTCCCCCCTCTTAGCTCTTCTTATCCAGCAGCATATCCAACAGCAAGAGCTGGGAAGACCTATCATCCCACCCCCCCACCATGGGAACCCTCTTTGTTTTCCTACTAACATGTTCTGACAGGTACCAACAACCACAGGCTATTGGTACTCTACAAAAGGAAGGCAGAGATTTGCTATTTTAAAAAGCTTCCAGAAAAAAACCAAGTATTTTATATCAATTAGCCTTATTCTTTGGAATAGTTTTAAAATCTTTAATAGTTAAAAAATTTAAGTTAAAAATTTTTTTAATTAAAAAGAATTGTACAAAAAAAGAATTGTACAAAAAAAAAGAATTGTACATAAGCTTTCATTGCTACTTCATGTAAATTTTAATTTCAGCAACTCCTGAGCCTTTTTTATACAGACATTAGGGCTTGACCTACAACTGGAAAATCACATGGAGGCTGCAAAACATCAAAGGTACTGCATCTATTCAGACCTGCCACAGTAATAAATTATATTCAGGTGAGGAAAGATAACACAGCATTTATCATATAACTTCTACTGTATTAGTTTATATTTAAGCTTACAGTCAATATCATCTGCGATGAGTCAAAAGCTAAAGTACTTTAAAGGCTACATATCCAAAGTCCTCTCAATCCACTGGCTTCTCTCTACTCTACCTTTATCCACTAAACAGCTTTTCTACCTATAAACCTTTTAACAAGCATGTCACAACCCTTGATCCTAATGGTCCAATGAGAAGACCCACTACATACCTAGGAATTTTAAATTAAAGCAATTTCCTGGACAGTGTTAATCCTGGAATAACCACATAAATAAAAAATTGCAAAACTACACTGTCTACAACCCTTCTACCTCACCCACAAGGAATTCAGTATTGTCCATCCCAAACCTTAAGTCAGTCAAATATACTTAGAACCTACTGTCAGTGTGGTACAATTTTAATGCAATTCTAACTAAGAGAGGTATATAAAAACAAAGCACAGACTTTTAATTAGAAGATCTGCTAAGAACACCACCTAACAGACCATTCATTACCCAATTCTCTAGTTTTGATCATTTAAAAACAGCTAATGGCTGCAGTTCATATCATAATCTAATTATTAGTCCTAATAATAAGTTTACATAACAATGTCTTCAGATTTCTGTTTGTACACACATAATAACAAGAGTATCTTACGCAAGCGCTTCTTTCTGTCACTTTTGAACACTGCACTTGATTTCAAGAAGCTGGCTCATTTCTATCTCAATTCCCCTCAAAAATACATGAGATCATAAAAAAAACAAAACATGAGATTCTGGTCTTTTCAGCAGTTCTAGCATTTAAAAAAAATGTTTCATTTTTTCTCATTACAAAAGTAAGTATAACGTCTTGAGGATATTTCAGAAAAAAAAAGAAGGAAATACAAATGACCCACAACGCCAACATCCAGAGCCAAAATTTTGGGTGTATCTCTATTTTTATGCTTATTTACATGTTCCTTGAAACAACAACAAAAAATCATCAAATTTGGTATTAGTGGGGTTTTATTACACTTTCTTCCCAATGAGTACTATATTCCACTATAACTTTCCCATCACTACTCTCCTCTTAAAACACTTCTAAATAGCTGTAGAGATTACCACTTGATGGCCATACTACAATTAGTAGATCTCCAAATGTTTTATCTTCTGGATTTTTAATATGCTTAATAACCAACATTAACATTTATGTACACCAATCTTTGACACATTATTCCCTTATTTACAGGATAACTTCCTGTAAGTATATTTCTTCCATTTTTAAGCCTATTTATTAAAACATGCAGAGCCTGAATCAAGTATCCAATCAAAATGCAAGCGTTCTAGAACACACTGGCATCACTGCCGTTGGTTAACTACATAACGACTTCCTTGGGGTTTAATTCTCTCTTCTGTAAAATTAGGAATTTGAACTACTTGTTATTTCTTAAATTATGTAAGACATTTTCTTTGCATTCTTCAGTTGTTAAAATTTGTTTAAATATCACTGACTTGTAATAATATTTGGCGTTTACACTTCCCTAAAAGCATAAGTAGAATTAGTATGTTTAAAGACTCCTTTAACATACACAATGTTTTAAGGTCAAGGGTGGTTAAATCTTTCTGAATTAATTAGCTCAAAATGCTACGTAAAAACAACTCCACTTACACAAAGCTGAGGAGATGTGTAAAGATGATAATGTGAAAACTTCCTCTCTGGGTAAGTATACGCTAACGTTATCAACATATAACGTGAAAAGGAAGAAATGCCAATTTAAGGCACTTTCAACACAAACGCTTCTGGCTAACGATCACTTTCCCAAGTCTTATTTACATAACCAACCGGAAGAACCTTCATGTAGTACTTCAATCGTGTTTAATTTTAAGTTTAGTTAAGTGTAAAAGTCACACAGCGTTTTTTGCAACAAAAATCTGTCCTCCCCGCCTTCTTGATTTTCACAATACTACTAACGTGAAACAATTATGTCGAGAGACTCCGTAGGTGACTGAACCATTTAGCTTTTTAAAAGGAAATTTTATTTTGAACATGTATGAAAATTGCCTAAAATATAATTTTTGCACGCAGAGTACAGCTGTTTAAATTTACCTAGGAGAAAACGGTTTTGTCGACTATCTAAAAATATTAAACCAAGCTCTGTTCATGCACAACGCAGCATCAATGCAAAATCTCATGACTACGACCTGGGAAATCAACGATTCGCACACTATTCCAGCGCGCTTGAAAGACCAGAATTTCGGAATCGCCATAACTGTTCTAGAAATATCTGGCTGGAAAACTGTAACTGATCCAATAAGCCTATGCCACAGAATGGGGCCACAGAGCAGGATAAACACCTAGGAGATACTGCTCCGCCGTAAATGGTAAAAGTCCCTGTAGAACACAGAACATGGCACAGCGCCGGCATCGAAAAGAACAACGATGCCGCGACTACACCAGGGTGTACTCTAAACCCTTTGTCTGGAAACCGGAAGGTCCCCACACCACGCCATCCTCTCTAGAGAACCCTAGACTGATAGTATTTTAATAAAGAGTAAAAGGAATGTGAGGTGACTCTCTAAACAACAAATCTCCTGCCTCGCAGCGCACTGAAGAAGGCTTTATCCACGACGCAATACGATAAACAAGCGTTAACGTTTCATTTATCGGCCATTTTTACGCGATGGCGGGTGGGGGGAATTGTTTCTGAGGTCCGGCTAAAATCGCGCGCGCCTGTGTGTGGGCAGGGGACAGGGGAGTCTTAGGGGGCGCTATGAAACGATGGGCGAGGAAAGGAGCGAAGGCCGCGACACCAGAAAAAAAAAGCCGCTCAAACGGCTAGGCTCTTCAGAGTCTACGAAATCCTCCATTTTGGAGCACATTTTCAGGCGCAAAAGGGAAAAAAAAAAGCAAATATATCTGGGGCTGGCCCTATCTTAACTATCCTCCCCAAACGGCAGGCCCCCTATGATTAGTCGGTCCCTCAGGCCTCGAGCGCTCCTCCCTTCCCCTCAGCGCTGCAGTCCGCGTGTAACGGACTCGTCGTCCCGCCCCCGCCCACAGCAAGCCCAGGACGCAGGAAGCTCGGCCGATCGGCTGCCCTCTGCGCCCCCGACTCTCCCGCCGCACCCTGGGCCCTTGCCTGGCCGCGTGTCTCCCTCCGGGGCCGCTCACCTCCACCGCCCGAGAAGGCTGGTTGCGCCGCCACTGCGCTCCTAACATGGCGGCCGCCGATCAGGCGGCTCACATACGCAGCGCGGAGGGAGGCAGAGCGGGCGAGCGGGAGCGAGCAAGAAAGGCGCGCCGCCGGCTCCCCGCGGCCCCTGTCGCCGTCGCTGCCTCCTCCCGGCGGACGCAGAGAGCCCCCGGCCACCCCACCCCGATTCTTACCCGCTTCTCGCCTACCTTAAGGAGAGGGAGAGGGAAAAGAGACACCTCTCTCCGAGCGAGCGGGACGCTGAGACTCCCACAATCCCCCGCAGCAACGGCACTGTAAGAGGTGGCAACAGCGGCTGCAGCCGAAGAACAAACCCACTCTCGCGAGAGCTTGCCCCCACCCACCTCGGTTCCTTTCTGCCCCTCCCCCTACTCAGCGCGCGCACGTCGCTCGAGCTCTCAGCGGCGGTCGTTGTTCTCTAATCCTGTAGCCCGCTTATGGCGGGAAATGGAGAGCAGTAGCTTACGAGTTCGAGTCCCATTCCCGACAAAGGATTTTTCTCGACTCCCCCCATATTGCTTGGTGCAAAACTTAAAAAGAGTATGAGTTAGAAGCGAGTCGCAGGAATCCCTGGCCTAGACCCAATTTCTATCCTCTCTGGTATTCTCTGATAATTTGCTGAGGGGTCGTAGTTAGGGCCAGGAAGTGGGGACAGATACCATTTTGAGTGTTTTTTGATTTCAGATATTTCATGCAGAGGGTCACTGAGGAGAAAGACAGCTATTGAAAAGACCGCAGCCATTTGGTGAATTTGAACGTAGAACACTCTTCAAGTACCCCATGAGCAAAGGAGTATATAGCACATGTGGAAATCCTGAGAAATTGTATAGATAAGGCCGGAGGAAAGGGCCATTTCCCTGGGGTTTCAAGTTTAAACGCAGAGGGACAGGCAGTCAACTGACACCTGAGGTAAATTAGTGAATACAAGTCAGATTAATAGCCCTGAAATTTTTAAAATCTTGAGTATGCTAACTCAGATTCGTGTCTTTGAAAAATCATTTTGGGTCCACTGTGAAGATAGTGGAGGGGGCAAAGATGGAGAAGAGCAGAGACCTGTAGAATGTTGAAGAGATCGTTTGGGACAAAAAGCAAATCTTACTATCAGGTAGAGTTGAATGGCAAAAGAGACCAAGTGAGTAGAGGTAGGGGAAAAAAGCGAAGAGGGGGGAGGCAGAGAAATTGTACTGCCTTGACAGCCCAGCCAAAGTACTTAAAGGCCAAAATGATCAACAGGGTCAAATGCTACCAAGAGGTCAAGACTAGGACTAAAAACATCTACAAAAGATTTAGCAATGTGGACTTCCAGTAAAGTGGGAGAGGAAGTCAGACGGGAGGTGCTGAGTGTATGGAAAGCTGTAAGAGGGAAACTACCAAATGCAGAAAAAGTGGCTATGAAGAGAGGAGAAAGCAGGGTTGGGGAAGATTTTGGTTTTACTGTGGGAGAATTTTGGGCACAATTAAAATGTTTGCAGAAGAGTTATCTTAGGAAAAAGGATTGGTTGAAAAAAAAAACAGGACGAGAAGGGATAATTCATATTGGACACTACTCAAAGGATGGGATCTGAAGAAAGGAGACATGTCTTTACTGTAACAGGCGGTATGGAGAGGATGGTGCCGAGTTGTCATTAGGAATTATAGTCAGGTGACTTCAATTTTCGGTGACTAAGCCATCTGTGGAAAGGGCTAGAGTTGCATGAAGGATAATTTTTAAATAGCCATTGTGAAGAGCGAAACTGTAATCCCACATCTCCATTATGTTGCATGATTTTCTACAGGCTTTGAGGGCATTTGGTAGAATACATCAAGAACTGGGGTTCCCCTGAATAAGTAAGGCTTAAGCCCACTAAATAGTTACCTTTGGAATGAAATTTCGGGGTATCCTAAATTTTCAGTGAATCTTGGGTCCTCCTTTCACTTGAAACCAGATCTGCTTTCTACTCTGTGAGTCTTTGATTCCAACTGATTTTGGATAAGACTTCACTTTATGTTCTCCCCAAATCTTAGATGAAAAAAAGAGGCTCTGCTTCTCTGGAGACAGAAACATGAATGCATGCTTAGTTCAGATATGCACTTAACCATGCTTTTGTACAGGCTGTTAATGCGATCTGGTGGTCATACAAAGAAGGAAAGGCAGACTTTTTCAATTGAGTAATTATTTATTGCAGATCTGCTTAGTGGGTCAACAGCAAAAAGACACACTGGAAACCAAACTGATACAAGATTTCAGTCATCAAATGCCAGTTTCATGAAAGACAGTGTACAAGGGTGGGTATATAATGATGGATAAGACAAATTACCAGCTCTTGAGGATCCCAGTCTGATGAAGATTGGACAAGGAGTCTGGCCTCAAGGTGGGCCTAGCTATGAGAAGAGTTGGATCAAGAGCTCTATTCACATTTGGGTTTCTTGGCAGTGGGTGTGGTACACCAGGGATGATAAAGAGGCTACGAAGCAAGTATTTCTGCTGAGACTTTGAAAGGTCTAAGTGACAAGTTTGGAATAAGGCTTTAAACACCAGGATACAGTCTACATTTGAGCTAATAGTGAATACCTTTAAAAGTTTTGAGCAGAAGAGTCATATTGATTGAGGACATATATTTTGACACCACTAAGCTGATAATGCATTATAATTCTAAGAGTAAAGTACCATTACTCTTATTTTACATAAGAGATTAAGAAAGCTTGTGTAAGGTCATATAGCTGAAGAGTGACAAAGCCAGGATTTGAACTCCGTTCTAAATAAATCCAAACCCAGAGCTTTAAAGCTTTATATTGGATTGCCTTCAGCAAAGCTGTGGTCTCAGAATCTCCTGGCAGTCTACCATCTACTTTTTAAATAGATTTAATGCCCTGGAACCAGGCCATTTCAATACTTTAGGCTATTTAAAAACAGAAAACTGTTAAACAGTGGCTCTTTTTTAGCAGTGGCAAGGGAGGGGAAGTGGGTGTAAAAAAGGGTTTTGGGGGAACTCCCTGGTGGTCCAGTGGTTAGGACTGCACACTTCCACTGCAGGGGTCCTGAGTTCGACCCCTGGTCAGGGAGATTCCACAAGCCATGTAGCAGCGAGGGCAAAAATAAATGAATAAATTTTAAAAAAAGTTTTTGAATAAGGAATACATATAATAAAATTCAAAGCACACAACAAAGAGTTTCACCAACCACTACGCCCTTACATAAAGGCAACCACTATCAACCATTTGTATATCTTAAGGATTTCCTACACACACACACACACACACACACACACACACACGCTTGTGGTGAATTAAAGATTGCCACAAATAATCCTTTTCCGCACTTATGAAACAGTAGCATCAATTTCCCCCTTACCTGCCCTCTGTAAGGGCCCTGTAATTGGCTTTTAACAATAGAACACAGAAGTGATTTTAAGATCTACTTTCATCTACTTGGAAGTCAAGTGCCATGCTGTGAGACCACATCAAAAGAATCAAGGTGCTTCAGTCAACAGCCCCAGCTGAGCTCCCAGGTGACAGCCAGTGGCATCTGCCAGCCAAAGTGAAGCCTCCAGATGGCAGTAGCCCCAGCCAAATCCATGTGTAACAACACAACCACCCAGCAGAGCCCAATTAAACCACAGAATTTTAATACTTGTTTGAACTACTAAGTTTTTTTTTATTAGATTTCTTTTCTTTTTCAAAAAAATTTTTGGCTGCGTTGGGTCTTCGTTGCTGCAGGCAGGCTTTCCCTAGTTGCGGTGTGATCTATCTTCCTGGACCAGGGATCGAACCCATGTCCCCTGCATAGGCAGGTGGATTCTTAACCACTGCACCACCAGGGAAGCGAAGCCCCTGAACTACTAAGTTTTAAGGTGGTTTGTAATGTGGTGACACACCAAAGTCTTATTTTCCTATTTTCTGCTATTCAAAGCATTAAAAGTTTAGGTACAAGAACTCCCTGGCGGCCCAGTGGTTAGGACGCGGCACTTCCACTGCAGTGAACACAGGTTCGATCCCTGGTGGGGGAACTAAGATCCTGCACACATGGTGTGGCCAAAAATCAAAATTTATGTACATATTACCCTATACATGTCAAAGTCTATGTGCAGTTTAAAATAAACCCCTCATTTTCTAAACCTATGCTGTCGCTGTAAAACAGCCATAATCTACACTCACTTTCTCAATCTTACTATCTATAGTTAACTAGTGGACAGCTTGGAGAAAATTTCTGTCATTGCAGAACTTTTAATTATATTGTGCTGTTCTAGCGCAGTGGTCAGGCAAAATTTCTGTAGCGTCAAATGGCATTTTAGGCTTCAAGGCCCATAGTCTGTCAGAAGTACTCTGCACTTGTGCAAAAGCAGCCACGATTGGTCAATAAACGAGCATAACTATGTTCTAATAAACATAAATATTGGAATTTTAATTGGAACTAATTATTCCTTTGATAACTTATCAAATTCTATTTGTAAATCTGATTGCTAGAAAATGGAATTTAAGCTATGGATTTTACTTGCACTAACTAGGGTTAAGCATCACTTAACTGTTTATATCTTTTGCCATTACCTATTGGGTTGTTGAGCTTTTACCTCTTAATTTATAGGGACTGTATTAAAGAAAAATTAACTCTTGGCAAACATTTTATTGGTTGTTTGTTTTTCCATACAAAATTTTAAAAAAATCTAGACAGCATCCAGTCTTTTTAAGTATTCATATTGTATTTTTTCACATAGAAGGCAAAGCTACTACACAATTATAGATATCTTGTTTTCTTCTTGAACTTTTTGTTTCAGGATCTATTTTTGTATTCCCTTAATTGTTCCATTCACAGAGTAGTCTACTCAGGTGCCAGTACCACCCCTTTTTTTTTTGGCTGCACCATGCAGCATGCAGGATCTTAGTTCCCCGACCGGGGATCAAACCCTTGGACTGCCAAGGAAGTCCCCACCCTCTCTTATTATTTTAACATCTGGTAGAGCTAGTTTTCTTTTATGACTCTAGTTCTAATATTATATTATTCATAATAATTCTTAATATTATGGTTTTCCCATATGTTAGAATCAACTTGTCTACTTCCAAAATTATCCTGTTATTTTTTAATGAGATTTTAATAAACTTATACTTTTCTTTAGAATTATGATGTTGAGATTTATTGGACATGGTACGACTTCCATTTAAGATCTCATTTTTGTCATTTTAATATTTTCTTCATATATAACTTATACATGTCTTCTTAATGATTCCTAGTTTTGTCTTCCTTCCAGTTTATCTTCAAACTGATTACTTGCTACTTTAATGTACTATTTTCAGTTGACACAGCATTTAAGAAAACATTATCTACAACTGATTTTTACCTTTTTCCCCATTTATACATTTTCTTCTCATACCTCTTTGCTTTGGATAGTACCCTTGAACAAAGCTTTCTGTTTTAATCGGAACAGTTCTAGGGTTCCCCTATTAAGCATCACACAGGCTTTCAGAATAAGATACATTTTACCAGACTTGGAATCCTGACTCTCAGCAATTTTAGTAAATGCCATTTTAGCATGTTGGGATAATATGTAACTTTTATTGAGATCAAGTAATTGCAAATATTTTTGATGTATTCTTAAAATAATCTAGGAATAATGTTATATTTTTATATAATGGTTTATATATTAAGGTCTTTATGTCCCTAATTTAGCAGGTATATTCCACTATGTATGTGAAACAGAAAAGAGAATTCAACTCCCATCCTCTAAAAACATAAATTCTTGAGGAATTTTTAAATGTCTTGAAATTCTTATTCTGACCCTCTCATTGAGCCCATAGCACAGGCACCGGAGAATTTTAATAAAATATGATAAACCCTACCAAAGAGCAAAGCTAGGGGTGGGGATGTGTGACATCTTTCAGGGACTACTGAAACGCTTCTCTTCTTGCTTCTAGTCTCTTACACATAACAAATGCCACATACCTTGTTTCAAGCCATCGGCACCTTGGCCACTATTGCTGTAGCTTGAGGAAGCTTCCTTTTGCTATTAACATACACGGAACACATACAGACATAGCCTTTACCCTTGCTTTTAAAAGGAGTCTCCATTAGGGACTTCCCTGGCAGTCCAATGGTTAAGACTCTGAGCTTCTAATGCAGGGGGCACAGGTTCGATCCCTGGTCGGGGAACTAAGATCCTACATGCCACACAGCATGGCCAATAAATAAATAAATAAAATAAAACGAGTCTCCATGTACTTCATACTTCCTCTCATAGCACCCAGGAGTCTCTGTTAGGCTGAATGAGGTTGATGATTGAAGCTATTTATGAGAATTAGTTGGAAGGGAACTATACATGAAAGCCCCAAACCAATCACTAGCTTTGAAGTCAGATTCAGTGACTACCACCATAGTTCCTGGACCAGCTGTGTGACCTTGGGCAAATAACAGCATGTACCTTGTAGGACTGTTGAGAGGATTAAGAGATGTATAGAATGAATTTAGCAGTTTTGGCCCATGGTCAACATGCAGTAAATATTCTCCATATTCTATGTCCTGAAGTGTATTTACATAAATATCCTAAAATGACAAAACCATAGAATCAAAGATTATTCACTTTTATAGAGCTCCAGAATAAACATGTTAAAATTATCCATTTAAATCTGGTTATAAGTTTTATCCTGGCACCTACTTGTTAGTGCAATGACTTCTAGTAAGAGAGGTTCTACAAGTTATAATTTAGAAAGATGTTTCAAAAATTTTCTTCAACATAAAGACACTTACACTTACAGATTATCAAAAAAAGTTTAAAAGGCCACACACATTTTAGTTAGAAGATGTCTCAAATTTGAACAACAAATCCTCTGCAATTCCATTATTTTCATATAACACTTTGAAGCTAAATTTAGTTTCAAATAGTTAGGCACCGTTATATCGTTAGAGTCCACCAGCAAATGATTTGGAAACCCAACATCTTTGTTTCCATGATTTTTCTTTTCAAAATTAAACAAAACCAAACCAGCACTGTTATTATCCTTACCTACTGGGGTATTGTTAAAAAGTAGGATATGCCTATGGCCTTACTCTATATTGGGTACCTTATGACACACTGATCTAATATTTACCAGTTGAGGCTCTTTAGTCAGCTGTCAGTAGAATTGAGGCTGCTTGGCTATATGGGAGTGAGGTAAACCTCTAAAAACTGGTGAATAATATCTTTCAAAGGACTGTAACACGGCATGGGGCTATCCAGCTCCGCGGTAAAACATGGTACAATGACACATAAAATGGGTGCTCAGTCAGGGAGAGTGGCTTCTCTGCTGAAGTGCTGCCTGAGCTGAGATCTCAAAGTAGACAAAGTGGAAAAGGAAGATGGAATGGGAAAGGGAAACAGCATATGCAGAGACCTAGACGCCAAAGGACTGAAAGAAACCAGCGTGTCCAGAATGAAATCTGAGGGTGGTAAACATGAGAGGGCTAGACTGTGTCTTGTTCATCATGTATCCCCAATGTCTAGCAGAGTTCAGTTCATAAAAGCTGTAAAGCCATAAAAAGGGTATGAGTTAAATGACTAGTCTTCTGACAAGATAAGTAAATAGCATAGGTTATTTACTCATCTTCCTCTAACTCAGCCCGGGAGATATTATACACACAAATAAGAGGGAGGTTAGCGATGTCAGAAACTAAATATGAAGAGTCCGCTGGATGAACAGATCATGATTGGGCCCTACTATACAGGGGCAAGAAATGGAAGCCCAGTGTAGAAAAGTATAGAGTGCCATGGGAGTAGGGGTTGTGCCATAGGCTGGCAAAGAACTCTCCTGGGGTGGCCAACATACTGTAACCATTAGCTCCTGGAGTTCTCCTCTGGAGAATTACAACTGAGGGGAAGAAGAGGAAGTTCTACCATCTGCCATTCTGGTGAAGTCCAGATTCTAACTCACAGGCTCTGTGCCTTGAGGACATCTCTACTTTCCTTCAATTCATTAGTACACTAGGGCCTGGGCTTGGCTTCTCCCTTCTACCACCAGCTGATACAAAATTCCCATCCTCTTCTGTGAGCTCATAGGGTAAAAATAATCAGTCATTTGGGGAATACAGCATCTACTATAAAAGACAACAGCCTCAACCAATATTCTAAATGAAAGAGAATAAACAAAGACCATAGACTAAGACATGTTGAGTATTAAAAATGGAATGTTCATAAATCATAGCAGTGTTTTCTTAGGTCAGTCTCCCAAGGCAATAGAAATAGAAGCAAAAATTTAAAAATGGGACCTGTGGGCTTCCCTGGTGGCACAGTGGTTGAGAGTCCACCTGCCGATGCAGGGGACACAGGTTCGTGCCCCAGTCCCGGGAAGATCCCACATGCCACGGAGCGGCTGGGCCCGTGAGCCATGGCCGCTGAGCCTGCGCGTCCAGAGCCTGTGCTCCGCAATGGGAGAGGCCACAACAGTGAGAGGCCCACATACTGCAAAAAAATAAAAAATAAAAAAAAATTTAATGAGACCTAATCAAACTTTTAAGCTTTTGCACAACAAAGGAAACCATAAACAAAACGAAAAGGCAACCTACAGAATAGGAAAAAATATTTGCAAATGATGCTATGGACAAGGGCTTAATTTCTAAAATATACAAACAGCTTGTACAACTCAGTATCAAAAAAACAAACAACCCAATCAAAAACTGGGTAGAAGACCTAGATAAGACATTTCTCTAAAGAAGACATACAGATGGCCAATAAGCACATGAAGATGCTTGACATCACTAATTATCAGAGAAATGCAAATCAAAACTACAATGAGGTATCACTTCCCACCAGTCAGAATGGCCATCACTAAAAAGTCTACAAATAACAAATGCTGGAGAGTGTGTGGAGAAAAGGGAACCCTCCTACATTGTTGGTGGGAATGTAAATCAGTGCAGCCACTATGGAAAACAGTATGGAGGTTCCTTAAAAGTAGAGTTGCCATATGATCCAGGAATCCTGGGCATATATCCGGAGAAAACTCTAATTTGAAAAGATACAAGCGGGACTTCCCTGGTGGCGCAGTGGTTAAGAGTCCACCTGTCAATGCAGGGGACATGGGTTCGATCCCTGGTCTGGGAAGTTCCCACATGCCACAGAGCAACTAAGCCCGTGCACCACAACTACTGAGCCTGCACACCACAACTACTGAAGCCCACGCACCTAGAGCCCATGCTCCGCAACGAGAAGCCACTGCAATGAGAAGCCCACACACCACAACGAAGAGTAGCCCCCGCTCGCAGCAACTAGAGAAAGCCTGTGTGCAGCAACAAAGACCCAACACAGACAAAAAGTAAATAAAATGAAAAGATACAAGAACCCCAATGTTCATAGCAGCACCGTGTAGCTGACAGGACCTAGAAGCAATAACACCTCAGTATCTAGAGCACATCTAGCGCCCAGATATTGGTTCCTTAATACCATTCTCCAATAAAGGAACCATGACTCCTTAGATAAATGGCTAACTCTGGGACAGGAAAGATATGATGAACCTGGAGCATCTTCTGATGCCATAAAGTGAGAAGTGTTTAAAAAACAACAGCACAATGATGGGGGCATATTGAAGGGACACAGGAGTCAACTGTAAGAGCTCCCAGTGGCCAAAGATGCAACACTTTCAACAAAATTAAGTTAATTACTGGATTATTTCCCAAAGCATAAAATGAATATCCATGAGTCCATAGTCGTAGAAATAAATTTAATAAATGAGGGAAGAGACCAATTACTTTCTATAGAATTTCAATTAACTGATGTAAACATTTCACCCTTAAGAATACAACTCCATACTACTATATATAAAATAGATAACTAAGAACCTACTGTATAGCACAAGGAACTCTACTTAATACTCTGTAGTGACCTATACAGGAATAGAATCTAAAAGAGTGGACATATGTATATGTATAACTGATTCACTTTGCTGTACAGCAGAAACACAACATTGTAAATCAACTATACTCCAATAAATATATATATATATTTATAAAGAAAGAATACCACAACTCCACTCTTCTTAAGTGTGGGCTGCACACAGTGACTTCATTCCAAGGAGTACAGCATTGGGGAGAGGGGGTAACTTCACAGTGGAAATACCTGAAAATATGACCTCACCCACATGATTAAGGTTAACATCAATAGTAGTAAGTCATGTTCATAGTATGTACCCTTGATATGGGAGAATGGTACTGTGGTCTTCCTTTCAAAATCACTTAAGATTTTGAAATCCTA
This sequence comes from Physeter macrocephalus, assembly GCF_002837175.3. Taxonomy (NCBI): domain Eukaryota; kingdom Metazoa; phylum Chordata; class Mammalia; order Artiodactyla; family Physeteridae; genus Physeter; species Physeter macrocephalus. Next base: position 135,313,093 of record NC_041221.1, read on the forward strand.
ATTATGAGAAAAACTCAAACTAATTGAGAAACTTTCTACAAAATGCCTTACTGAAAACTTGAGGTCATCAAAAACAAGGAAAGTCTAAGAAGCTGTCACAGCCAAGAGCAGCCTAAGGAGACATGATGACTAAATGTAATATCTTCAATGGGATCCTGGGACAAAGGACATTAGGTGAAAACTAAGGAAATGTGAATAAAGCATGAACTTTAGTCAATAATGTACAAATATTAGCCTATTAATTGTGACAAATGTACTATACTAATATTTTAACATTAGGAGAAACTAGGTGCAGGCTACATGTGAATTCTTTGTACCATCTTCACAACTTTTCTGTAAATCTACAACTATTCTAAAATGAAATAAATTTCAAGGTCCATTTTACCACCTTTCCCAGGTTAACAGTTAAGTCACCCTTAAAAAGCAGTATAAAATGTTCTCACACCCCAAAGGGCTTATAATGGAGATTAGGGAGAGCTAAAGTAACGGGCTCCTTTGAACCAGGCCTTAGGATCCTAAATTGACAAATATATGACCTAGCATGTTGGGTCATTAAAAGTGTTCCTAAATAACAGTAAAGAGAAAGGTGTTGCTAAAGAGACATTCTAAGTATTACAGTTGATATCTTAATTCAGTGAAATTGTTTTCCAAGAGAATATTGACAGGTCCATTAACTGGAGCTGTTCATAAAACCCTAATTAAGCAAGAAGACTCACAAGAGCCATTGTCACTGTTTTAGGTTCTTAATTAGTTGCCCTTACCAGGTTGTTTTCCTTTGTGTGAATTTCTAGGCACTGAGCCACCTTTTTATGTCCCTTTGGGGCCTGCAGAATTTATTCCTCTGGGGTTTTGTTTTCCTGATTAAAATTTGAGATATAATCCAAAATTTCAATGTAAAAGTTCATTGACAAGTTTCTTTCAACCCTGAAAGAAGGAAAATAAATTGACAGGCGCCAGGGATAGCACTCAATACTTGGGGCCCCCTACTCATCCTGCTTTAATTTTCCCTCTTAATATAGTACAGAACCTGAAACTTGAGCAGAGCAATGAAAAGGGGCACTTGTGTTTACTAACTGCTATCTATGGCAGGAGGTGGCAGCTTGGATATTTACAGACCAATATCTGCCAGTCCAATTTCAGTTTTCATTGCAGCATGGGAAAAGGGTGATGGCAAAAGAGAAGGAATGGATAAAAAGCTACTCTGAAATGTGTAACTTCATCTTAGACTCAGTAGGAAATCTTAAAAAAAAGAAATCAAGCTGACAGGGAGTAGTAAGTGACCAATTAACTTCACTTATCAAGTAGGAAATCCCATTAAATTATTTTAATGTGTATGATTAAACCACTGAAACCTCCTGGGGTATTGAATACAGGCACAAACACCAAATGAATTTTCCCTTTTCAAGTAGCAACATAGGGGCCCCTCCCTGCACCTGGGTAGCTTTACCATGCTCAGGAAAGCAATCTGTATGCTCAGAGGAACTTGAGATCCCAGATTTTAAACCCTGGCTACTCATGATATATAAAATTTTCCTCTTTCCTTAGGGACCATTTCTATTTCACTACCTAGGGTTGAGTTTGTGATCAGCTTCTGCTGGAAACCAGATTGCTATTCTTTCTTAGGGCCTCTTCTTTAGGTATACATTCAAAGAGAGATTATAAGTAACCCATTTAAAAAGTATATATAACAAACACCAAACACAAGAAATAAGGACTATCCTACTACTGGATAATTTACTGAAGTCACCTCAGTCCTCTAAAAGGAGTTTAATACCATATGGTAAAAGCTTGCTCTAAGGCAAAGGTATTGATAACATAATTTTTCAGGGACACATGTTGGTACTGGCCCTAAATCTGTCACAAATGAGCTATAAACTCCCAAGGCCTGAATTTCATTCCCTAAAACAGAGTTTGGTAATTCTGGCCTGCCATCTGTTTTTGAAAGGCTCTTAAGCTTAGCATGGTTGAGGGGAATTTTTTCTTTCAACACCGAAAATTTTGTGAAATTTCACTTTCAGTGTCCCTAAATAAAGTTTTTTTAAAAAATAAATTTATTTATTTTATTTATTTATTATTTTTGGTTGTGTTGGGTCTTCGTTGCTGCACGCGGGCTTTCTCTAGTTGCGGCGACCAGGAGCTACTCTTCATTGTGGTGCGTGGGCTTCTCACTGCAGTGGCTTCTCTTGTTGCGGAGCATGGGCTCTAGGCGCGAGGGCTTCAATAGTTGTGGCACATGTGCTCAACAGTTGTGGCTCGCGGGCTCTAGAGTGCAGGCTCATTAGTTGTGGCGCAAGGGCTTAGTTGCTCCGCAGCATGTGGGATCTTCCCAGACCAGGGCTCGAACCCGTGTCCCTGCATTGACAGGCAGATTCTTATCTACTGTGACACTAAGGAAGTCCTGCCATAATTTTTTTAGAATTTTAAGTATTCCCACCTATAAAGAAAACCTCACTCCTGTTTTTCCTTTAGTCTCACACTCTGATCACACTCTCAGTACTCCTGACACCAGATGTGTGGGTGTTTTTCCCACACTAAGCAAATCTTGTCACCAGCTGGGTGTCCCCCAATTTAACTCAATTCTGACAACATCTACACCTAGAGATAACTTCAGATCCCAGAGGCCAAGGGCACAGTCCCACAAGACTGCCCCTTCTCCACTTCAGATGCCAGACACAAGTCCAGGTTGTTAACCTGTACTTCTGACAGAAAGGCTGTAAGTCAGAGATTGCCACCACCTCCTCCTTGGGTTTGACTAATTTTTGCTTGAGTGGCTCAAAGAGCTCAGGAAAACAGCTTACTGTTTACCTGTTTATTATAAAAGGAAACGATAAAGGATACAAATGAACATCTAGATGGAAGAGATGCATAGGTCAAGGTATGTGGGAAGGGACGCCATCCTCCCAGCAGCTCAACGTGTTGTTCACCAACCTGTTAAGTTCTCTGAACCCCATACTGTTGGAAGTTTTATGGAGGCTTCATCATGATCATTAACTCCATCTCCAACCCCTCTCCCCATTCTGGAGAATGAGTGTGTCTAAGAGGTGTGTGTGTGTGTGTGTGTGTGACAGTTCTAAGCTCTAATCATTGCCTGGTCTTTCTGGTGACCAGCCCCACCAGAACAAAAGACATACATCACCCAGGAAGTTCCAAGGGATTTAGGAGCTCATTGTCAGGAGCCACATTCAAAGACCAAATATTAGAACAAAAGATGCTCCTAGTGCTCTGATCACTTAGGAAATCACAAGGGTTTTAGGAGCTGTACCAAAAACCAGGGGCAGATATATATATATCAAGTGTGTGTGTGCATAAAAAAATGTATGTATATATATTTTTTCTATTATTTCACACCACCCATCTGAGCTGAAGTGAGTTAACTAGAAACTACATGACAAAAGCACTGCATACATTACTTATCTTGGTGTCACAAAGGGCTGTCAGACATCTGAGGTCCCAGTGGAGGAAGGTTTCTCACTCAGGTAAAGGCATCTAGGATTCAAAGAGGAAAGGAATGACAGGCTATCCTTAAGGCAGGCTCCTTTTCTAACAGAAAAAACTGTTTGCACCCAGACTAGGACCAACTCCACAGGAGGAGTTACTCCACTCTCAGAGGTGCAAAACGTTGCCCAAAGGTACTCAGCCACAGCGCCAAAACAGTACCAGAGCCAGACCTCAATAAAGGCAGCACTTGCTCTTCCAACAGTGTAACACCATCCGAGGCATCACACTAGCCTGGACAGCTGACAACTGCTGGATGATTCCTGAAACAGTTTTCTTATTGTTTCAGATACCCAAGTACCCCAGGTAGAAGACATGGATATAGGTATCCCCATGAATTGAACAGTGACTGCAAAACAGAGGCCTGGGAGCACTGATTGCAGACCCTGCTGTCAAATCCTTTAAAAAACTGGAAACAGGAAACCCTTTCCCATGGCTTCAGTCATTTTATCCAACACAGAGAGTTCTTGCCATGTGCTGGGCACTGTGCTTGGGATCTAGCTGTGAACAAGGTAAGATACACTAACCTTTCCCTCACGGAATTTACAATCGCCCCAGTTTCCTCAGATGGAATGACACAGATAATCTCAAAGATCCCACATGCCTTCAGACCATAATCACCAAAATCCTACTCAGCCTTTCCCTGAGTAGGATTTGTTAGGGGCAAATACAGTTGATTCTGCCTCCCAATTGTTTCCTGATGGGCTCCAACTAACAAACAGCCCTGGCACATAGTCAATGTTGGAATGAATAAGGACATTTACCTGATAACTCCATACACAGACTGTCCATCTGCCACTAATTTCCTCTCTTCAGGAGGGCCAAGGATGCCCTACTTTCAAGTCATCCTAAAAAGAAAAAGATTTCAGTGTTCAACATCCCAGCTCTTAAGGCTGCTTTTTTGTAGAGATAGAAACAAAATGCTGTCTGTTGTTTATGATTTACCATAATTTTTATATCCTCAGTAATTATTTTATTTCCCATTACTTACCTTTTTTCTTGCCTGTTACTACTAAAGACCTCTAGATATCACTTGTATTAAGAACCGATATATTAAAGGCTATTCACAACGAACATTTGAGGTATTCACACAAAGCACCCAACATTTAGCTAAGAGAATCCTTTTAAGGCAAAGCCAATTGATAGAACAAAACTAGCTTTGATAAATAACTCCTCTGCCTCCCAACATCCTCACCAGTTCCGTCTGTAGAACTTTCTGTCACTTTTCACAGAAAGCAGCAACTAAGTCAGCCCTATTGGACAACCTCCAGCATCACCCTGAGCGATAAGTGATTGCCTAGAACTGAGAAGCATCTCTTTTTAGAAAATTAGCATTCTGAAACAATGTCACTACAAAGGGGACTCAATATCTACTGCTCCAAAGAGGCAACAACTCCGCTTACTACTGAAAATCAGTAAGATATCAACAAAAATATACTGTCAACCTAAAGCATAAATTATTATCGTTGTAGCTAGGCCTAGTATCTAGAGCCCCCTCAATGAATTGCTATTTTTATATTCTATTAATGAGCTAAAGAATGCCCAGGGAATTCCCTGGCAGTCCAGTGGTTAAGACTGTGCACTTTCACTGCTGAGGGCCCGGGTTCGAACCCTGGCTGGGGAACTAAGATCCCACAAGCCGTGCAGCGCAGCCAAAAAAAAAAAAAAAAAAAAAAGCCCATAATTTTAAAGCAAATTCACATCTATGTTTCCTTGTAAGGCATGGCATTCTCACAGGTAACTACAGCTATCCTTCTACAAAGGGTTTATCCTGACTAGCTCTGTACTGTGGGGGAGTGGGAGCTATGAAATCTGCAAAACTCCCATTGACTTCCGCCCTCTATAAGGCCCCCTCTTTTGTGTGTGTCTGTGCGCACATGTTGTGTTTTGTTTTGCCAGGAGGGGCGGTGGGGCGGGGCATGTGGAACTTCCCAGACCAAGGATCTAACCAAACTGAGCAGTGGAAGCTCGGAGTCTTAACCACTGGACCACCAAGGAAGTCCTATAAGGCCCCTTTTGAGCACTTGGTATACTCAAAAAAAAAAAAAAAGCCCAACTTTTCCTCTCTACTTATATATCCCTCCATTGTCTTTGTTCTGTTTCCAAGGCAAGATTTAAGGAACTTCATACTAGCCAAACCTGTCGGACCAGAACCATTCTCCATGTTAGGTTTCTCCTTGCAAAGGCATGCTCTTGCAGATTTAACCTTAATGGAAAAGCAACTATGCTGGCATCCTGGTATAGTTAACAACATAGTTGGCATGAACCAGGCCCAGAATGCCAACCAGCTATATTGGCTGCTGTTCTCCCAGCAGTGTAACACTTGCCTAGGTACACGGAAACCTAGGCAGCTGCCTACAGCTGGGGCCAAAGGTAGGCTAATGGAGTTGCACTCACCTGGCGCTGCATCTTCCAAAAGTCCACAGCTGGCCCCTCTGCAATCAAAGCACTCCAGGTTAGAGTCAGCCAACAGTTAGTGAACACTTGTGTGGACTTCAAGACCCCTACCCTCAAAACTGTAACTTGGTGAGGCCTGAGCCACAGAAACAATAGCAGGAAATAAAACAAATAGCTTTCCCTTGGTTAGCTTTATTGTCATATGTCATTTGTACCTGCATACCACAGCAGTTGAACAGTAGCAAATTAATGGTCTCATCAAGTATCAAATTAATGGCTCTGTCACTTAACACCCAAGTGGCAGTGGGCAAGTAACTTAACCTCTGTACCTCAGTCTCCTCATTTGTAGAATGGGGGTGTTGATAATAGTACCCAGGGTGGTTGGGAGATTTAAATGGAATATAAATTAAGCCCATAGGATAATATCTGCTATAGACTGATAACTCAGTAACACTTGCTATTATCAGGAGCTATATTCCAGGCAAGGAGATAAAAACTGGTGAGTAGAAGGGGAAGTTATCCTGGGAGAGCAATGGGCAGTGCAAATTGGAGAGGCTGGTTAAAACTAGATTGAGAAGGGCCTCAATTATGTGACCTCTTGAAGAACTGTAAAACAGCACCTTAAAAAATGATTGGACACAGTAATCGGTGTGAAAGGAACTGGAGGCAGTTAGGTTGCCATTCCTGCCAACGACCCCAACTACTGGTTGAAAACAATAATCAAATATTTGCAAAAATGTTAATAAACATTCCTACCCACTCACCCTTATAATTTATCTTATATATATAAAGTGAGAGTATCTAAGACCATACTTTTTTCCAGCCATCCTCTAATTTCACTCCTAAACGCCTCCAAACAATTTAGAGGAAAAGGAAAATAGAGGGGGCTTATTGTCCAGGTCTAAAAACGAATCCAAAAACAGCCTGTCCCTTTCAGGGGCTCGGGTTGAAGGGACTGACCGAGCTCCACCCGAACACGTGTTCCTCAGAAACCTTCCCAAGTCCCTGGCCCTGGTGCCTAGGGACCGAGACTCTCCGAGACCGGCTCTAGGGAACTCTCCAGGGACAGTAGGGATGGTAGGAAACAGGGGGCGACTCTGGGGGTACGATCCTCCAGCATCTCTTCAACATGCCCTCCGAACCTGGGGTCACGAGGGAACGAACCCCAATTTCGTCCCGTGCCTCGGAAGAAGCCTCCCCCTAACTGCCTCTCGCCCCTGGCTGGTAAACCTCCAAGGCCTCTCCCTTATTTGCCCTTACTCACCAGCACGTGTCCGGAGCTCGACAGGGACACTGCAGCCCGGGTACAGTCCGCAGAGGAAAGGGCAGCCGGGAGCCGAGGGGAGCCCCGCCCCGCCCCGGGGCGGCTACTGGGCGGGCCCTCAGAGGGCGGGGCCCAGAAACCCCGCCCAGGAAAGAGTTAGAAAAATGGGAGAGCTGTGGCAGAGGTGAGCATACTCTTTTACAGGAACTAGACCCCAGAAGAGAAAAGGTAGGAATCAGAACAAGCGTTACAATTATCTGACAACCATCCCATTTGTTACTTACGCATGGAAAGGGCGCTGGGTGTGGGACTGCTTAAGAGAAAACTTGGTGTGTCCTAGCGGGGCGGTGCTTCCCGCCTGCCCACACGGAGCGCCGCGGGTTCCTCTCACACGTGTGGCGCCTTTCGGTTGCTGCAAGCTCAGCCCACGCTTTTTCCACCTCCCACGCAGATCCTCTTTCTGGCTTTCTTCAGCAGTTCTGTCACTCGACTAACGGATCACCCGCCCACACAGGTCACCTTGGTCTTTGGGATCTCTCCAGGAGGTTTTCGGCTAGATTATGCTAGTCACTCCAGCCTAACCTGCGGGACCATCCCTGCGGCCCTGCAGTGGGTTCCTTAGCTGAGCTGCAGCAACTAAAGAGTACTGTCTTTCTCTGCCAGATTTGCCTTTCACCGTGGCACAATAGCCAAAGAGGCCACATTTTGCCCACCAGGTTGCCAGCATTTCTTTTGAACACTAAACCTTCCCTCACTACCTGGAGTCAATATGATTCTCTCCTGCTGAACATTTGGTGAAGCTGCGGACTAGAAGGGCAAGGCCCAGCAGCAGTAATTCCGAAATCCATTACATAATTCTCAAAATTCTAAAGCCACTTCGTTCCTATCGCTCCCCCACCTCCAGCATCCTACTGGCTCTGCTGATCTGTTGCACCTGGCACCTTCGTCAGGTGAACCCCTGGGAGTCAGCCAATGCCCTTATCTGCCAACATGTTTTATTATCTATTTCCTCAGGTATTTCATAACAACAACAAAAAAGTGCTTCCTGTACACCCCCACCCTTCCAGACCTCTGCTGAGAAAGCCCAGAGTCCTACATTGATTCCAGGAAAAGACTTTAGGCCCTAAGGACAGAGAGCCACTGAAGTGGCAAGCACAAATCCTCCCCAGTTTTGATGGAATTGGACACAGGCTCTGGTAGGAAAAAGGCTTACGTAAATACAGTAATTAAAAACGTCACATGATCAGTGCTGGGCTGGTAGGCAGGAGCTCTGCTTTGTAGTTAAATAGGAAAGTGGCTGAAGACTGCTGCCATAATCAATGCCTGCATCCAGCTGCCATAGTGTGTTCATAAAGGAGGGTTATGAGAGCTATAAAACCGGGCAGATGGGGTGGGTAATTGTCCTGCGGAGCTCTGCTAAAGGAGAAATTGCATTGGCATCTCATCTATTTTGCTTTCTTTCGTTCCAAACACACAAAATGGAGAAGGCAGAGCTACCCTGAGGATTCATGAAAAGGAAGGATGAGGTTTGTGTGAATGTGTGCATGTGTGCTTTCAGAACAAAGACAGGAAGTAATTGAGAATAGGGAGATACCAGGGCCTTTGAGGAGAGAGGGACCAAATGACCTGGAGACAGCTGGTTTCACAGATCAGTCCAGGGAGAAGGCAGGATGGAGGGAAGGCCAGACATTATAAGTAAGGCTGAGAGATGTGCCATGTTCTCATGTGATATTGAAAATGTGGTCACCTTTTTTAGCTATAGGCCATTCAGTGTCCTTTGGAGGAAAACCTAGATTATGATTTCTTCATTTCTCAGTTAAAAAATCCTTTATAGTCAACCTTCTTAATCTCCATCCTTTTAAATTCTGAATTCATTTTGGCAAGTTGACTTATATGGTCTTTTATTTATAATATCAACTACTTTTTTACATTTTTGTTTGTTTCTTATTCTTGCAAAGACAAAATTGTTAGGAATAACAAGAAAAGGGAGAATTTCTAGAAAAAAAAATGCAGTGAGATGAAAAGCAAAGGATTAGGGAAGGTCCATGAGCTCTGAGTTTGATCTCATAATCGAAAGGCTGGCCCCAAGGGACACTAGGTTTCCAAGCTTTTTGCCTGCCTTTCCCTTTCTCCTTCATTTATCCTCTCCTTCTTGCTTCCTTACTTGATGTCTTTCAGCCCCGAGACTGCTCTTTTCCTTTCCTCCCTGGACAGGAATCACCAGTAGAGAAATATTTAATCACTTCTTCAATTAATCTGCCCATCAACATTTACTGACCATCTACCATTTACCAGACCCTGTTCAGGCGCTGCATATAAAGTCAGAGGAATAGGACTTCCCTGGTGGCACAGTGGTTAAGAATCTGCCTGCCAATGCAGGGGACACGGGTTTGATCCGTGGTCCAGGAAGATCCCACATGCTGTGGAGCAACTAAGCCCATGCGCCACAACTACAGAGCCTGTGCTCTAGAGCCCGTGAGCCACAACTACAGAAGCCCATGCGCCTAGAGCCTGTGCTCTGCAACAAGAGAAGGCACCGCAATGAGAAGCTCGCTCACCACAACGAAGAGTAGCCTCTGCTCGCCGCAACTAGAGAAAGCCCGCACACAGCAACAAAGACCCAATGCAGCCAAAAATAAATAAATAAATTTATAAAAAATAAAATAAAATAAAAAAATAAAGTCAGAGGAATAGAGGTTCCTGCCTGCCTAGAGCTTACAGTCTAGTGGGGAAGAAAGATAAGTAGTATAGGTATCCTTGGGCATATGTCAGGGGGCAGCTAACCTAGCCTGGGGAGTCAGGAAGAGTACTAGAGATGGCAGTATTCCCTCTGGCTGATCTTAAAGGCTTAGAGTAGAAGAGGGATCTCTCCTGCATCCCTGTACTCCTTGCTGCTGCTCTGTAATAGCTACCAAAGTTAGAGTGGGGCCCTGCAGTAGTCCTTATTTCTTTTTCAAATTTTTATTTATTTATTTATTTGGCTGCGCTGGGTCTTAGTTGCGGCACACGGGATCTTCATTGTGGCGTGTGGGATCTTTAGCTGCGTCATGCAGGATCTTTAGTTGCAGCATGTGAACTCTTAGTTGCGGCATGTGGGATCTAGTTCCCTGACCGGGGATCAAACCTGGGCCTCCTGCATTGGGAGCGCAGAGTCTCAGCCCCTGGACCACCAGGGAAGTCCTTATTTCTCAAAAGCATAGTTAGATTGTCAAGGATATAGAGAAATTGGAACCCTCATACACTGCTGGTGGCAATGTAAAATGGTGCAACTGCTTTGGAAAACAGTCTGGCAGTTCTTCATATTATTAAACATAGAGTTACTTTATGGGTCAACAATTCCACTCCTAGGTATATACCCAAGAAAATGAAAATGTATGTCTACACAAAAACTTGTACACACATGTTCGTAGTAGCATTATTCATTAGAGCCAAAAATTTGAAACAACCCAGATGTCCTTTAACTGACAAATGGATAAACAAAATGTGGTATATCTATACAGTGGAATATTATTTGGCCATAAAAAGAAATGAAGTACTGATTCATGCTATGACCTAAATGAACCTTGAAAACATTATGTTAAATTAAAGAAGCCAGACCACACAGTGCTTAATTCCATTCATATGAAAGTCCAGGACAGGAAAATCTATAAAGACAGAAAGTAAATTAGGGGTTGCTTAGGTTGAGGGGGGGTGGTGAGATAGCTAAAGGTTATGGGGTTTCTTTTTTAAAAAAAATATATTTATTTATTTATTTGGCTGCATTGGGTCTTAGTTGTGGCATGCGGGATCTTTCTTGCGGCACGTGGGCTTCTCTCTAGTTGTGGTGTGCAGGCTCTGGAGCGCACAGGCTTAGTTGCCCCTGGCATGTGGGATCTTAGTTCCCGGACCAGGGATCAGACCTGCATCCCCTGCATTAGAAGGTGGATTCTTAACCACTGGACCACCAGAGAAGTCCCATGGGGAATTAATTATAACTGAGGAGAGTCAAAAGGATATCGACTACTAAACTTAAATAGTTGAAATTTTTCCCCTTCGTATAAGGTACCTGGTGCAGCTTTTATGTCTACAATCCATTGTGTAACTGAATTTTGAACACTCTTTTCATTTAAAGTCATTCCAGGAGGTGGGTCATTTTGCAAAGCCAGCAGTTCTTTCTGTGGTCATTTCTGCATTGACGCCATGATGGAACCATCCCCCCAAGGCCGGTGAGGCAGAGATGCAGGGGGAGGAGCTGCTGTGTTTGCGCAAAGGCGTGGGGCCCAGCATCCCATGGGGTTTCTTTTTGAGGGGATGAAAAAGTTCTAAAATTGTGGTGGTGGTTGCACATATCTGTAAGTATAATAAAAACTGTTGAATAGTATACTTTAAATGGGTGAATTGTATGGTATGTGAATTATATCTCAATAAAGGTGTTAAAACAACAATAAGCATACCTGGGGACCTAAAAGATCTGCAATTCTGATTAAAATCGTGGGCCTCATGGTCATTGTCAATTTTAAGGTCTAGAAAGGACTTTTTATTCTGCGTCTTGTGGCCTTTCAGAGTTCCTTCCTCAGTATACAGAGAAAATTAATGCTTTTGGGTGGCTAGCACAAACAGATGCAGAGGGGTAAACTGTGCATTCTCATACTTCCCCTCCCTAACTTGACTCTCTCATAATGTTTCAGTTTAAGATTTACGGTGTACCTACTGTGTAGAAGGTATATGGAAAGAGCTAGTCTCTTTATTTTTCCATTGGTTGAAATTAAGTTACTAATAGGCTACCCTCTATATAAACAAATAAAGCTCTTTAGAAGATAGGCAATGTGGGGACTTCCCTGGTGGCACGTGGTTAAGAATCCACCTGCCAATGCAAGGGACGTGGGTTTGAACCCTGGTCTGGGAAGATCCCACATGCCGTGGGGCAGCTAAGCCCGTGTGCCACAACTACTGAAGCCTGCGATCTAGAGCCCGCGAGCCACAACTACTGAGCCCATGTGCCACAACTACTGATGCCTGCATGCCTAGAGCCCGTGCTCCACAACAAGGGAAGCCACCGCAATGAGAAGCCCATGCACCACAGCGAAGAGTAGCCTCCGCTCACCACAGCTAGAGAAAGCCTGCCCGCAGCAACAAAGATCCCACGCAGCCTAAATAAATAAATAAATAGAAGATAGGCAATGTGGTACAAAGAATAGTTGCAAAGCATCCTGGGATCTTGGGCTCCCTCTGTGGCATGTAGGGAAACATCATGGTGACATCAGCTAGAGCAAGACTAATTCCCAGTCCTTCTTGATGTTGAGCAAGTTCCAAGACTTGGCTCCCTCCTCACATGCTTCCAATCACCCCTTCATTTGGTTTCTAGACTCAATTAGTTAGTCTATTTCCATACCACCCCCACCCCCACAGTGTCCAAATTGGCCCTCCAGTACTGAAACCATGTGCCGGAAATTCATTAAGCTGAACACATGGGAAATTACAGAGGAGATTTCACTTGTCACTTGGGCTCAAATATAGAAAGTAATTTTAAAAGGACAGTGGCAAGAGGCTATTTTTATCTTGCTTGTTTGTGCTGAATTTTCTTATCTTGCTGTCTCTCATTCTCTTCCTGGCTATCTCTCCTCTTCTCTGCTTCTTCTTTAAAATAAATGTTGGCCTTTTTAATCTTCATCTTAAGTTCTCTTCTCTTGCTTTATGGAGTCTTTTGTCTGCCTTTGTCATTCATTTATTCATTCATTCAACAAATATTGAATATCTACCAGGTCCTGTGCTGGGCACTAGGAGAATACAGTGGTGAATAAGACAGACATGGTCCTTACCATTATGGAGATTACAGTCTGATGAGGCAGGTGGACATCAGGTAGATTGAATTCAGTTTTGGTCACAGGAAAGCCTTGAAGGGGAGTTACTGGCACCTTTCTGATGCTAAGTTTAACCTGCAGTAAATGTGCATGTGAAAACAGCCCAAATCCCAGCATGTTTGTGGGGTTAAAGAAGAAACTAAATATATCAGAAGGAATGCAAGGAAATCGAAGACCCAGGTTTCTGTGTGTTATGTACAAGCCCCTGGGGTAGAGAGAACATGGATTTGACAGTCAGATGTGGATGTGATTCTGACTCCACCACTTAAATATTAGTGGTTTGACCTCTGGACCTCAGTTTCCTCACCTACAAAATGGGAATTGTAGGGCTTCCCTGGTGGCGCAGTGGTTGAGAGTCCGCCTGCCGATGCAGGGGACGCGGGTTCGTGCCCCGGTCCGGGAGGATCCCACGTGCTGCGGGGCGGCTGGGCCTGTGAGCCATGGCCGCTGAGCCTGCGTGTCCGGAGCCTGTGCTCCGCAACGGGAGAGGCCGCAGCAGTGAGAGGCCCGCGTACCGCAAAAAAAAAAAAAGGAATTGTAATCACTACATTTTAGGTTGTTGTGATGATTAAATGAGATAGCATATATAAGGGACAGGGCAGGTGCCCAACATATGTTGCTTCCGTTCCCATTACCTCCTTATCCCACCTTTGAATCTCACAATTACAACAACAACAACAAAAATCCAGTCTCTCATTTGATGGGAAATGAGGTTCTTCAGTTGATATTAACCAATCATATGCCTAGAGAAATTGGTTACTACAAATTTCACTATACGTGCAATTTATGACAGATTACTCCCTTATTCTGGGGTAAAGGAAAGGCAGTAAAAAAATGAAATTATACAAAAAGACTGAAATAAGGTATAACAAAGGACTTCTTCACCATGAGGGCTGGAAATATGAGTGGATGCCTCGGAGAGCTACAGAATCTTTTTTTTCTAAGAGTACCTGTTTAGACTGGGCTAGGGAAGGTCGACCTGGAGGTAAACCTGCCAACCTCTTCATGTCCCATTTAGCCTAGGGAATCTTTTCAGGAGGAATTGTTGTTCTCCTCCCTTTTCCAAGCCAGGCGTCCTCTGGGGAGATGAATGCTGCCAGGAAGGCTTATTGCTCACAAGGAAAGGAAAAATGGCAGCTGCCATTTCAGGCACTTAATAAGTACACTAAATTGAGAAGCTGCTGATTTGGTTTACCTGATTCCACCCCCCTGATAAAGAGATCTCTTCAATCAGAGGTTCTTTGAAACTGAAAAGGAAGCCTGAGCTCCAACTGCAGAAATTGGCAGAGGCAGCACTCAAAGGGATAATCCCAGCTCAGCAGGCGACACCAGCGTTCCTGGATTCACTCCCCGGCCCCCACCCACAGGAAATTTCAGGTTGCCTTTGTTCTGCTGAGTTCTTTTCAAAGGGCATTATTTTAGTTGTCCTTTCCTCCTTTACCACCATTTTTCTTTCTTCTTCCTTCTTTTCCTTATTCTCGCTTTCCTTCCCTCCTCTCTCGTGCCACCTCCATTTCATTTTCTCCACTACCCCCTCCTCCCAATCTATATCAGCGGTGGGATCTTGTCGCCTACCCCACTGGGATTTCGGTTCCAAAAACTTTAGAATTCCTTCTTCTAAAGTAACAGTATTATGCTGCTAACAAAGGCGCTGCTCTGTATATTTAGAGAGCAAGGTTTCCGCAAGTGTAGTCAGGTACCTTGGGGAAAGACCTTTCAGGCAGGATTTTCAGAGCCTTTCATATGCTAATGAATCGTGAGTGTCCATGGGGGAGGGGGTGCTTAGAATATTGGCACCCATTTTCCCAAACCTCTTTATCTTTTTTTTTCTCCACAGAGCATATCCTGGGACAGGTGGTCTTTGGAACACATTTCAGAAACAATCATATCATGTGCTAGGTTTTTTTAAAATGCTGTAACATTCATCATCATTTGATTTTTACAACTACCCTATGATAGGACAGGGAAGTTATAATAGCCTCACTTTATAGATGAGTAAAACTGAGGCACAGAGAGATTGCATGCCTGGCTCATAGTAACATAGCTAACCAGCAAGCAAAGCTAGGTCTTCTTGTTTATGGCCCTACTCTCTCTGCACTGCCTTGTACTGTGTTTAAATATAATATATATGTGACATCATAATATGGCATGTGATATACGATATAGGATCTAAAAGGCATACATACTATAAGTAGTGAATTATGACATTCATTTTTTTCCCATTCAACTAAATGCGTATTGCACATCTATTATGATGTGTTTATCACTATTCCAGGTGCTGGGGACAGAGCAGTGACCAAAATAGACAAAAACACAAATTTTTGCCTTCACGGAGCTTACATTCTAGTGGGGGAGATAGAAGTTATGAGATAAATATGTAAAATATATTCTGTTATATATGTTACATTATATATATATATGCCTTATAATCATAAGGGCTAAGAATAAAAATAGAGGAAAGGATAGGCAGATGTGGGAGTTGCAGATAAGGGGTGCAGGGGGTCAAGGAAGGCTATACTGAAAAGGCTACATTTGAATAAAGACCTGAAGGAGAAAAGGGAGTGACCATGCAGAGGTGCAGAGGTTTAGGGTGCCTAGGAGGGTGCTCCAGCAGAGATAAAAGCAAGTTCAAAGGGCCTCAGGCAGGAGTGAGCCTAGGGTGAGGGTGAGCTCGGGAGAGGGTGGGGTGATAGGAGATGAGGTTAGAGAGATTGAGGAGTTGGGGTCCAGATGCCAGCTCTTATAAGGAAATGAAATGATATAACGCAGATGATATGCCATGATACAATACTAATAATACCATATGACAGGTCTATTATGTTGCTACCTAACAAATTACCGCCAAACTTTAAGAGTTTAAAACAGCAAAAGCTTATCTCACATAGCTTCTGGGGGTTAGGAACAGGGAGCAGCTCAGCTGAGCTGGCTCAGGGTCACTCATGAGGCTGCAGTCAGGCTGTCCACTAGGGCCTCAGTCATCTTAAGGCTTGCCTGAGGCTGGAGGATCTGCATCCAAGCTCACTCACATGGCTGCTGACAGAAGGCCTAAGTTCCCTCACATGAGCCTCTCCATAGGGCTGTTCACTACATAGCAACTGGCTTCCCCCAGAGAGAAATTAACCAAGGGGGAGCCACAGTATCTTTTATAATCTAATCTTGGAAGTTACATACCTTTACTTCTGTTATATTGTGCTAGTCTCACAGATAAACCCTGGTACCATGTGGGAGGGGACTACAAGTATATGAATATCAGGAGATGGAGGCTGGCTACCATAACAGGTTTAAGGAAGAAAACGTCCTCAAAATAACCAATACTTCAACAAATCTGTGCCAAATATTAGCATGTGTCTCCCAAAACACTGGAGCTCACAACCCCATGTGGGTTGAGGCCTGAACAGGGACACACAGAGAGCGGGAGCTTCAGAAACCCACTGTGGGCCTGAAGGTCTTATTTCAATTCTGCAGGAGCATGTTTCTTTCTTCAAAGCCCCACTTCCTCTAGGACTGTGCTCATTATTTCATTCACCCAGTTAACGCAACGTAGAATAATCTTAGTTAAACCTGCAAAGAGGGCTTCCCTGGTGGCACAGTGGTTGAGAATCCGCCTGCCGACGCTGGGGACGCGGGTTCATGCCCCGGTCCGGGAAGATCCCACATGCCGCGGAGCGGCTGGGCCCGTGAGCCATGGCCACTGAGCCTGTGCGTCCGGAGCCTGTGCTCTGCAACGGGAGAGGCCGCAACAGTGAGAGGCCCGCGTACCGCAAAAAAATAAAAAAATAAAAAATAAAAAACCTGCAAAGAAAAAAAATGCTTTGAGGAAAGCAGTAAAACTTCAAAGGCAGGCTAGGACCTCTCTGGGCAATTTAACCTTGAGATGACACTGGACTTTTATGAAGGGCAGAGACAACACACCTACCCCTCCACACTCTCATGGATCTTCTTGTGAAGGCTTCCTGCCTGGTCTAAAAAGAATGATGACAGGGAAGAGAGTATTTGCTCTGTCCTTGAGGCCCAGCATTGGGTCTGTTCAGAGATAAAGACATGGCCTCCTGAGACCCAGGCAGGTCTCCTGCCGACTCCTGCCAGGTTCAGCTTTGGCTATGCAGCCAGAGTCAGCCAGTTTCCTAAGTTGAGCAGCAGATGGCATCGCAGCCTCAGGAGCGAGCATCCCAGACTGCTGGCAAGAGCAGCAGCACAATTAAGAACTCAGACTCCTGCTTGGCATCTGGGAGTTCCTGGAGTGGGGGCCCCTGCCTCCCCAGCTCCCAGCTCAGGAAGTTTCTGCTCTGTGCCTGCAGATTGGGATATGGTCAGGCTGGTATTTCAGAGATTAGAGCTTGGAGCCCCCAGTTAGGAAACAGATGATGAACATAGGGTCTTTTCTACGATCCTTTCTGAAAAAGATGAAAATCAGAGGTTGCTGTGCCCAGAGCTACTGTGTTTTTCCATCACCACCTATCCCTTGCTTGTGAGGGTCTGCACAGAGTATATCCTTGTTGGGGGGCTGACAGGTCCCTGGCAGAAGCCTCCTGGGATGACCAGATGGGGACAAAGACAATTTGAGGGATCAGAAGGCTCTGGAAAGCATCTGAGGAATCCTAAGGACTTAATATTGAATCTTTTTTCTCCCTAGTGACCTGAATGAGGAGACAAGCCCCAGAGCTTTCTCCTAGCAACACAAGGAGGGTTCAGTCCCGCAGGCCTTCTTTTTGTGCCTCAGTCTCCTTCCTTCTCTCTGTATTTCTGACTCTTCCTCCTCCACCTCTCTGTTCCACTTTTTCTCTCCTTCCTTTTTCCTCTCTCACCTCTGTCCATTGATGTCTTTCCCTTTGTGGATCTCTTTCTTTCTCTGCTCCAGGATAGCAAGGAAAGCCAGTTACCAAACTGCCCTGGCAGAGTGCCTGTGGGCACTGGGCTGCAACACCATTGCCCGTCTTTAGAGGCTTGGACCCTCTCCACTTGGTCCACCCTCCCTCATTCCTTCCTCCCTGCTACTGCTGCTTGATGGCTGGTCCCACGAAAACCTGTAAAAAGGGAGGTCCAGAGGTCACCAAGAGAATATATCTCCTCCCTCAGAGCCTGTGCTCCTTGCTTTGTAGCTATGGAGAGGAAAGCCCTTAGGGGCTTCCCGATAAGACTGAGATCCATTCAACCTCCTGTTCACTAGTTACCCACATATGCCACTAGAATGTGAACTTGACAGCAGGTCTATCTTGTTCACTGCTGCATCCATAGTGTCTAGTACATAGTAGATAATACATATTTTTTTTAAAAAACAATAATGAGAGGATGGATGGAAGGATGAATGCTATGCTCTGTATTAGGTGTTGGAGTACTAACGTGAAAGGTGCCATCCCAGTCCATAAAGAGAGAGGAACACGCAGAGAAGCAGTAATCCATAGTAGTAACTATGTGGATGGTGGCGGTAGAAGCTGCAGTGGGTGTCTGAGTCTGCACTGTTAAGACAGAGAAGGCTTTGTTCACTCACCACTTCAACAGTTGTTCATGGAGAACCCATTAGTACTAGACTGGGTTATAGCAGGGGATAAAGTAGGCCCGCAGTTGGGTCTGGGAGATATGAATAAATAAATGGGTAGTAAAAAACAGGATAAATGCTGTCTTAGGGGAAATAATAGACACTGGGGGCAGAAAGCAGAGGCAGCTCGCCCAGTCTGGGGGGTTCTGGAAGGCTCAGTGGTGAAGTGAGTTCAGGCCGAGACCTGCTTGAAGGGTTAGTGGAAGTCAGCTAGGGAAGGAGAAGGAAAAGAGAATTCCAGGCCAAGGGAACATCGTGTAGGGTCAAGAGAGAACAGGCAAGTTTTAAGGAACTGAGAAAAAGTGTCAGGAAATCTGGCTGGAGTACTAGTATGGTGGTAGGCTCAGCTGAAAGAAGCGCATCTAGAGAAGTGGGTGGGAGTGGGGTGAAAGAGCCACTGCACCGGGTTAAGGATTATGGCTTTACCTTGAGGGCATGGGAAACCATTTAAAAGTTTTAAGGTAGGAGGTGATAAGATTAAGTTTACATTCTAGAAAGATCACTGTGGGTACAGTATGGGAAATGGATAGTGTAGGGCCAGAGTGGCATCCTAGAAACCAGTGAGGGAGTAGTCCAGGCAAGGAATAACAGCCTGAATGGTGATGATATCAGTGGGGATAAAGGTCATGTTTGAGTCAAGACTGGGGATAATTAGGAGTTTTCCTGGTAACAAACTTGGGGTGGAGGGGATGCTGGCATTCCTGAGAGAGAAAATGCCTGTGTAAAGATTTCAAGAACTTGTCATGTGCTGAGAAGCTTGTGTGGTTATGTATTTTTAGCTTGTGAGAGGGCATGGGGTAGGTGGTAGGAGATGAGATAGAGAGGAACTAACCTTTGCTGAAGAGCCTTGGAAGGCCAGACCCCTTTTGTTAGAGTTGGGGAAGAGGGGGGAGGTATGGCCATCCTCTCCAGATACCTGAATTATCTGGAGGCTTCCAGAGGGTCCTGGTTCATCCAGGCATCTTCAGAACAAACGTATTACCCAGAAGCTGAAGGACAAGGGCAAACAGTATCCAAGGAGGTGAAGGAAGATGCGGGAACTGGAGGAAGCAAGTGGACGAAGACAAGGAGTGGGGAAAATAGAAAAAGACTGCCTGCCAGGCACAGCCAGGTAGCAAAGCTGGGTGAGATAGGCCCCATCAGAGCCTGGAACTCTCTCTTCCAGCATTCTCTAGTCTCTGGATTCTTTTCCTGTTCTGTCTCCAGACCTCAAAACCTCCTATGGACATCTCTAATTTTTCCGCTAAAGAAGAGATTTGGAAAAGGCCAGAGAGCATGGACCAATTAGTGTAATGCTTAAGAAATTGGGCTCTGCTTCTTCCTTGATTTGCAACTTTGGGCAAATCACTTACTGGAGCCATTTTCCTCACCTATGAAGTGGGGACAATAATAACGTCTACCTCATCGATGCTGAAAGGTTGAAATGAGGTAATGTGAACAGAAAGCTTACACAGTGAAGGTTCTCAATAAATTTTTGGTGTTATTAAGATTATGATATGAGCCAAATGGGATGTGGGGGGCCAAGGGGGTGCAGAAAGAGATAGGAAGGGATGTAAGTGAGGTGGGCCGAGTAGGAGGGAAGTGAGTTCCAACCTGTGCAGATCCTTCATTGGCTTCCATGGCCTGTGAGACAAAATCCGCCACCAATGCTGGTTCCTGCCTATCTGTCCTGCCTCATCTCCATTACTCGCAACCTCACTTAACAGACTAAACATAACACACGCTACTACCTCTGATTCCCAGAACATACCAGGTTCTTCAAGTGTTTACATGAGCTATTCTTCTGGAGAGAAAATGACTTCATACCAATATACCAGGAAGCTTTCAGAGACCTGGAGCACATGTTAGGAGGGGACCTAGGGTGAGTCTGTTGTGGGAGGGGCATGGGGGACTAAGGGAGGGAGGAGCAGTGAAAGATAATATGGCTCAAATAAGTGGCATTTGACAGAGTACTTAGGTGAGGGGCAGGCAGGCTGGTAGGCATGCTTCTCTTGGTAGTGAGGCTAAGACTGGAGAAGAGGGAAAGGGGAAGGGTTTAGGGGAGTCCCAGCACATACCTGGTCTTCCAGCCCCTCCCCCATTTTCTCTTTCCTTTCTCCCTTTAGGGTCCGCGTTCTCTGGGAGGGAATTGCAAGCCTGGGAGTGTTCCCCAGGACTTACTTGTTTCTGTTAGGAGATGAGATTCCAGGACACAAAGGTCCCATTACTATACTCTGTGGAAAGTGCCTTATGAGGGCTTATGCAAAGGGAAATGGGAGCCTGGAGACACAGGTAGGTAACCCAGCCCCTGGGAAGGATTGGCAGAGGAGGGAAGAGGGGCAGCAGGGCCTCAGGGCAAAGGAGTAGATGATCAAGTGCAAAAAGGTTTCCAGGCAGTGGGCACAGCTCAAAGGGAGGCAGGTTCTGCCTGGTCCCTGTGGAAGATAAACATATTCTTCATCCCTCTCCTTTCCTCCATCTCCAGAACTGAACTCTTGTGCCTCCTTCTCCCAGCCCGCCCTTAGAATCGTTGGCTATTAGAGCTAAAAGAAATCTTGGTGACTTGTAGGTCATCCCAGTCTTTTGAATTTTATTTTATATTTTTTGGCTGCACCGCGAGGCATGCAGGATGTTAGTACCTCAACCAGGGATTGAACCTGTGCCCCCTGCAGTGGAAATGCGGAGTCTTAACTACTGGACCACCAGGGAAGTCCTCTTTTGAATTTAATAGGTGAGGAAACAGAGACCCAGAGAGAGGAAGAGCTTGTCTAAGGGATCTCAGTGGATGGAGGAACTTGGACTAAGAAGTCAGGGTTTCATACTCATCTCTGCTCACATTTCCCAGTGCCACGTTGCCCCCCATCTTCCACCCCAAATCCCAGGGGCGGGGTTTTTTCTTCCAGGTGAGGACAGGGAACCCTCTATTATCCAATGATAATAACTACAACAACTATCCTTTATTGAACATTGCTGTGTGTCAGGCACAGTTCTAGGTGCTGGGGACATCAATAAAACAAAGTTTCCACTCCCATGTAGCTCACATTCTGGTGTAGAGACCAAGTTAAATAAACAAACTTGTTCTGTGTCAGGTGGTAAGTGCTATAAAGAAAATTAAGGCCAGAAAGGGGGTCGAATGTGACTGTAAGGAGACTATTTTAGATAGTGGCATATATTAGTTACCTATTGTTGCATATTGAATTGCTCTAAAACTTAGAGCTTTAAAACAACAACAAACATTTATTATCTTTCACGGTTTCTGAGGGTCAGGAGTGGCTTAGCTGGGTGTTTCTGGCTCAGGGTCTCTTTTTTTTTTTTTTTTTTTTTTTTTTTCTGTACGCGAGCCTCTCAC
>NC_041221.1:135335076-135342411 GCF_002837175.3 Physeter macrocephalus
GCCATGGCTCACGGGCCCAGCCGCTCCGCGGCATGTGGGATCTTCCCGGACCGGGGCACGAACCCGCGTCCCCTGCATCGGCAGGCGGACTCTCAACCACTGCGCCACCAGGGAAGCCCTCAGGGTCTCTTTTGAAGGTGCAGTAAAGGTGTCAGTCAAGACCCCAGTGTCTGAAGCCTTGACTAGGGCTGAAGGATCTTCCAAGATGGCTGGCTCACAGGGCTTTGGCTGGAGGCCTCAGTTGCTCACCACGTGGTCCTCACTATTTGAGTATCCCCATGGCATGGCAGTGTGTGATCCAAGAAAGAGAGCAATGAGGAAGCCACTTTTTATTCTGCAATAATTTTAGATTTACAGAAAAGTTGCAAGGATAGTACAGAGAGTTCCTGTATACACTTTACCCAGCTTCCTCTAACATTAATATCTTACATAACCATGGTGCATTTGTCAAAACTAAGAAATTAACATTGGTACACTACTATTAACTAAACTATAGACTTTATTCAGATTCCACCAGTTTTTCCATCAATGTCCTTTTTCTGTTCTAGGATCCAATCCAGGATGACACGTTGCATTTAGTCATCACGTTCCCTTAGTCTCCTTTGATCAGTGACAGTTTCTCAGTCTTTCTTTGTTTTTCATGACCTTGAGAATTTTGAGAAGTACTATGAAGTGTTTTGTGGAATGTCCCTCAATTTGGGCTTGTCTGGTGTTTTCTCCTGATCAGACTAGGGTAATCATAATGCCTTTTGTGACTTGGTCTTAGCAGTCACACACTGTTATGCCATATTCTATTCTTTAGAAAGCAGTCACTAAGTTGGACCAACATTCAAGGCGAGGAGAATTGAGTTCTACTTCTTGAAGGGAATAGTATCGGATAATTTGTAGGCCTATTTTAAAATTACTACAGGGGAGTCAGGGAAGGTTTCCATGATAAAGTGACACTTGAGTAAAGACTTGAAATAAACAAGGGAGAAAGCCATGGACATATTCAGGATAAAGCTTTGTAGGCACAGGGGATAGCCAGTGCAAAGAGCCTGAGGCAGGAGTGTGTGCAGCAATGTTTGAGGACTGTCAGGAAGCCAGTGTGGCTTACCAGAGAGAGCAAGGCGGAGAATGGTAGGGCATGAGGTCATAAAATTTGTGGCCTGGGGTTAGGGAGGTAATATAGGGCCCTGTAGAACTACAGAACTACAGAATCCTGTAGTAAGGATTTTGAACTTTATGCTGAGTGAAATGGGGAGCGATTGAAGGGTTTTGAGCAGAGGAGTGACATGATTTTAAAAGGATCTGTGGCTGCTGTGTGAATAGACTATGGGTGTCAAATGAGGAAGAACTCAGTGTTCTTCTAGAAGGAGGCTCTTCCATAGTCCAGGTGAGAGATAATGCTTATTGTCTCATTTAATCCCTAACTCAAGGGCTATTATGAGGATTAAATAAGATAACATATTTAGGGTACTTGGCACACAGTAGGTGCTAAGTATAACAAAGTCTCGAGGAACAGCAGTGTCTAGAGGGAGTAAATGAGTATCTTTGGGTCTGGACAATGTGCTGCTTTTATGCCTCTAGGGATACAAAGAAAAAAAAACTGAGTTTTTGAGGAGCTCAGAATCCTGTGGGTTGGACATTTCTGCCGAGATGATCCCAATTCGACCATTTGACCGGCCAAAATGACTTGACACGGGGGCGGCTCTGGTGGTCCTGTGGGGAATGCCTGATTTGGGGAAAGTACAAAAGGATTCATCTGACACACAACTTCTGCCCTTGCCGTCTATAGTCTACTCACTTAGAAGCCAGGCTTCAAACTCAGGGCTGTCTGAATCTTCAGGCCCACGTTCCCAACCACTCTGATATACTGAAATGGAGTAGGACGCTATGGTCCTTCCCCCCACCATGTCTTCTGCCTGCCTTTTGTCTGTAGAAAAACTTTAGCCAAAGAATATGTTTAATCAGAGAAGTGAGAAAATGCTGAAGCAAAGGAAAACAGTCAAATAAGACCAAATAGTCATAGTTTAGTCATTAAACAAAGTCAAGGACCTTTAGTTCCTCTTCAAGGGCTATAGATAATATTCTGAGCCATATCCTGGGAGCTGTCTTGCAGATACTGAAACCCCCACCAGGTTGGAAGAAGTTAACTCCTTCATGACCAGACTGTAACCATGACATAAGTTGCCAAAATTCCCAGAACTTTCCCTCAAAGAAATGGGGACAAATGGACTCTGGAACTGAAGATTAGGCCCGCATACCGAAAAAAAAAAAAAAAAAAGAAACAGATGGAACCGAAGATTAACTGTACTTAAAACAATCAAGATGACACTGATCAGACCACTGCATGACCAATTTCAAGATGACTGTCAGAGCTGACTGTACTGTTTCTGCACGTAGCCCCCTCCCTCTGCCTATAAAAGCTCTTGCCCCCTGATTGTCAGTGGTGGTGGGGGTTGGCCTTTGGAGGACAGGAGTCTGCCCCCTCCCACCCCTCCCCCTTCCACCCCGCCCCCAGTTGGCAGCCTCTGAAATAAAGCAAACTTTCCTTTCCACCAACCTTGCCTCTTTATTCGCTTTAGAGCTGTGAGCAGCCGGATCCCACTTTTGGTAACAATACGGCCAACCATGTGGTGACATGGCTCTCTACACTTACCCCATGGCCTTGCTGGTTACGGCCTTGCTGGTTACAGCCTCGCAGAAGCTGCTGTGCAATGGATTGAGGAGTTTTCAAAACCCAAAGAGAGACGGAAAGCCAGACTTATTATCCTCTGATTGGTATTTACTGCAAGTAACATGTAAATAACACACATAGTGGGAGAGGAAGTAGCTATCTGTTGGTTATGGGACTCCTGTGGTTAAGGCTTTGGTGAGGCTTCTCTGGATGAGGATGTGGGAAGGTCAGTGCTGTGGTCCTGAGACCCCTCTCCCACAGACCCACCAGCACTGGTTCAAAAAACTGCAAAAAAACTGCCTTTTTTCTTTTTTAAAAGTGTCTGCCCATTTTACAGATGGAGAAAAGTGCCCTCTGCAGGGCACTTCCACTTGGCCTCTGAAATCACCAATTGCAATTCTTTGGATGAGCTTTCTCTCAAAGAGAAACAAAGAAGCAGGGAAGCAAAAAGAACAAGAATGAGAGCGAGACAAAAGAAATCGAGGAGGATACAATTAGAGGAAGCAGAATTAATCATGGGACCAGAAGAGGCAGAACATCTGAGGGAAGTTACGAAAAAGAAGACAGCTGAAGAATAGGGAGAAGAACAGGCTCTTCTTCCTCACTAAAGAAAGGTCAGCTGATAACAGCCCCCTCCATGCCTGCAGTGATAGAGCACCTCCAGCACCTGCTCTCAGATCCCCCTCGTCATCACCCTGAGTGGAGGGCAGGGTGGCATTCACTCCCCAGGAGCTCCTCATCCCTTTGTTCCTTCATTCCTTCAACATACAGTTAATGAGAACCTCCTTTGGGTCAGAAACTGCTCAAGATGTTTGGGATATAGATGTGAATAAGGCAATAAGCACACAAGTGAGTTAACAAGTTCATTGTAGATAGTGGTAAATTCTGTGAAGAAAATAAAATAGCAGGATGGGGTGTGTTGGGGAGGCTGCCCCAACTAGGGTGTTGTCATCTGTGCAATGGGGTTAATAACAGGACTGTTCTCACTGGGTTGCTGTGAGGATTATGGGAGTTAATACATAAAGCACTTAGCACAGTGCCTGGCACAGAGTGAGCTCTCATCTCTCGTATCCTAATGTGGGCAGAGCCTGTTTCTCGGACAAAGTTTTGTTACCTTCGTTGGATTGTCTTTCTCTGAAGGAAAGGACTATTATCTATCTTGTTTTCTGCTCTATAGAAAATGCCTGGTGTACAGTCAGTCAATACTTGTTGGATGGAAAAATAAATTCCCATTTTACCAATAGAGAAACCGAAGCTGAGAGTTTAGGGGAGTAAAATCATCCAGCTAAATTAGTGACAGAGCAGGGACTGAAATCCAATCCTCTGGATTAGAAAGACTTCAGGCCCAGGGATTCTTAGAGGTCAGTCCTGATGCCCCTAGAAGCCCACCTGTTCTCTGGATATAGGGGGATGGAAAGTGGTGGGATGTGATGGGAAGAGGTTCAGAGAGGTTTCTGATAACACCTTAAGTAGACTTAAAAGGAGTCCTGTGCCCTGTGGCTCTCCTTACTCTCCCAGCCTCTCTGACCAGCTACAAAGGTGAGAGCCACTCAAAAAAACCTCTGAATCTTTTTCACCCCCACTACTGTGGGCTGCTCCCCAGCAGCTAGCCACATGGTGCAGAATCATTCCATCCCTTTCACCACTAAACCCTTGACTGCTGAGATGGCTTTCCTTCTTTCCTTCCTTGCTTCCTCTTTCCAGCTTGCCCAAAGCTCTCCCTTTCTCTCCATCTCTAACCCTCTCATCCACTCCTCTCTTTCCAGATCTCTGATCTTCCTCCCTCCCTTTTCCATTTTTCCCTCCTTTCCTCCCTCCCTTCATAAAGCAATAGCCTTGCTCTTTCCTCCCTAAACTGAAGGGCAGGAGTGTAGTAAAACAAATGGATGTTAACAGAGTACATTTCCACTGTATTCATCCCCATGCAGAGAAGATTTATCAGGGTCTCTCACCCTGCACTGTTATGTAAATGTGGTAATCCAGTGGAAATATGACATCTGAGGAGTCTGAGGATAAAGTCACCATTAAAACTATCAATTACCCACTGGGGCTTGGGTTTGGTTAACTCACTCACTGCCTTGCCTGCCTCCTGCCTTTCCTCCTCTGGGGGGAAAACTTGACAGGTGGAGACAGCTTATAAAAAATGCTTTCTGCCTCCTTGGCTCCCTGGAGGTCATCGGGAGAATCAGATGTTTGTAAAGTGCCTGAGGAATTATAAAGTGCTACATAATGCAAGGGTATTATTATTTCTATTGTCACGGGGGCCATCTCTGTGCCTCTTCGATGCGACAGGTGTCTGCTCTGTCTGCAAGCCTGGGCTAACCCCATGCTTGGGTGTCTGTCACCTTCTGTTGGCCTGCACCTATAAGCAATGCTCCTTCTTTTCTCTCTTTCTAAGTAGCCCTTGGGCACTCAAGAAGCACGTTGATGTTTGTTTGAGAAGTTTAATAGGAAGATAAGCTCCTGAGGGGGATGAGAATCCTAGGAGTAGCCCTCCACATTCCCACCCGTCAGGAGTGGAGAGTGGGGCAGGTCCACAGAGTCAATGAGAATAGGAAGGGAGGCTAGGGTCAAAGCCCTTAGCCCCAGTCAGACTTCAGGGCAGCTGTACCGAGGGCCTCAGGATTGCATGTGCTGCCCTACATTACTCAGAGGCTGTGCTCAAGGAGGACTACACTGCCCTCTGTTCCCAAACAGGCAGAAAAGCCTGGTGGTAAAGAGTCCTGGATTTGAGTCCCAGTCTTCTACTTTCCAAATTAATTCCCCTCACTCTTCTCCCTTGCAAAATGGCAGTGATAATAGTATCTGCCTCACAGGGTTGTTGTGAGGAATAAATGAGAAAACTTATGAAGTTCTTAGTAGGTAGTAAAATAATTTTGTTGTTGTTTTAAGCGTTGCTCAGAATGCTTTCTACATCATGGGCAATACCCCTCAAAGGCCTGGCTGTGGGGATATAGCTCTTACTTGGCCACCTTCCCCAAAAAAGGGCCCCTAAATCTGGGTTGTGCCTGCTGCCCTAGAGATCAAGCTGTTTCACCCCAGCAACCCCTGGGGGCGGGAGCTGAGGGATGGGAGGAGGCAATGGAAAGGCAACAAGAGTTTTGAGGGAGGTTGATGTCTCTTACATAGAAATGTCAAGAGTCAGAGCTGGAAGTAGAGGAGGTGGCGGGGGTGGGGGGAGGAGGGAAGAAGACAGGATGTCTCTAAGCTGCCAGAATCCGGATGGGGCTGCAACTCTAGGGCCCTGACACTTCCTGCCACCCCCAGTCTTGAGGATGAGTCACTAGAGGGAGGAGTGATGGAGGCATCACGCTCTGCCCACCGAGCAGCGGCTGTTCCCCAAAAGAGGGCTGGTGGGAGGGAGAAGGAGATCCAGAGGCTTAGTGGCCAAGAGGAGCTGGGAAGAAGGGGAGAGAGGAGGAGCTCTCAAGGCTCAGCTTACCTCTTTCAAGTCCAGGGAGGCAGGCGCCACCTTCCATCTCATGTGCCAGCTTCACTGCCGAGCCTGACCACAAATAGTCAATCCACAATTGCCCTTTTGACTTCTGTCTCTGCCTGTGTTAGTCTGGCTCTATCCAGTTTTCCTTCTCTACAGGGGGTTGGGTGGGGTGTGGGAGGGTGTGCTTCACATCCTTTTGGGCATCCACAATGGGGGAGGGGACAAGGGACTACTCATCACTTTTCCACCTGGCCAAATCTTAAAGTCTCTTCACTTATTTATTTATTTATTTTATTAAAACATCAAAATTTTTTTTTATTATATATTGAAGTGTAGTTGATTAACAATGATGTGTTAGTTACAGGTGTACAGCAAACTTATTCAGTTATACCCATACAAGTATCCATTCTTTTTCAAATTCTTTTCCCATTTAGGTTATTACAGAATATTGATCTGAGTTCCCTGTGCTGTCCTTGTTGGTTATCTATTTTAAATATAGTAGTGTGTACATGTCAATCCCAAACTCCCAATCTATCTCTACCCCTGCCCTTCCCCCTGGTAACCATAAATCTGTTCTCTAAGTCTGTGAGTGTTTCTGTTTTGTAAATAAGTTCATTTGTATCTTTTTTTTTTTTTTTTTTTTTTTTTGTGGTACACGGGCCTCTCACTGTTGTGGCCTCTCCCGTTGTGGAGCACAGGCTCCGGACGCGCAGGCTCAGCGGCCATGGCTCACGGGCCCAGCCGCTCCGCGGAATGTGGAATCCTCCCGGACCAGGGCACAAACCCGTGTCCCCTGCATCAGCAGGCGGACTCCCAACCACTGCGCCACCAGGGAAACCCCATTTGTATCATTTTTTAAAATAGATTTTTATTGGAGTATAATTGCTTCACAATACTTTGTTAGTTTCTGTTGTACAACAAAGTGAATCAGCTATATGCATACATATATCCCCATATCCCCTCCCTCTTGAGACTGCCTCCCACCTTCCCTATCCCATCTCTCTAGGTCACTGGGCCCAGCCGCTCCGCGGAATGTGGAATCCTCCCGGACCAGGGCACAAACCCGTGTCCCCTGCATCAGCAGGCGGACTCCCAACCACTGCGCCACCAGGGAAACCCCATTTGTATCATTTTTTAAAATAGATTTTTATTGGAGTATAATTGCTTCACAATACTTTGTTAGTTTCTGTTGTACAACAAAGTGAATCAGCTATATATATACATATACATATATCCC
>NC_041221.1:135342421-135347226 GCF_002837175.3 Physeter macrocephalus
TGGTAGTTCTATTTTTAGTTTTTTAAGGAACCTCCATACTGTTCTCCATAGTGGTTGTATCAATTTACATTCCCAGCAACAGTGCAAGAGGGTTCCCTTTTCACCACACCCTTTCCATCATTTGCTGTTTCTAGATTTTTTTAATAAGGTAGTGTATATATGTCAATGCTACTCTCACTTTGCCCCAGCTTCCCCCTCTCCTCCCTCTCCCCTCCATGTCCTCAAGTCCATTCTCTATGTCCATGTCTTTATTCCTGCCCTGTCACTAGGTTCATCAGTTCTCATGGTAGTTTTGATTTGCATTTCTCTAATAATTAGTGATTTTGAGCATCTTTTCATGTGCCTCTTGGCCATCTGTAATTGAATTGTTTTTTTGATATTGAGCTGTTTGTATATTTTGGAGATTAATCCTCTGTCCGTTGTTTCATTTGCAAACATTTTCTCCCATTCTGAGGGTTGTCTTTTCATCTTGTTTATGGTTTCCTTTTCTGTGCAAAAGCTTTTAAGTTTAATTAGGTCCCATTTGTTTATTTTTGTTGGACAGCTACATGTAAAAGAATGAAATTAGAACACTACCTAATACCATACACAAAAATAAATTCCAAACGGATTAAAGAACTAAATTAAACCAGACACTATAAAACTCTTAGAGGAAAACATAGGAAAAACACTTTTTGACATAAACCACAGCAAGATCTTTTTTGACCCACCTCCTAGAGTAATGGAAGTAAAAACTTGTATCATGTTTTTAATGTGGACCATTTTAAAGTCTTTATTGAATTTGTTACAATATTGCTTCTGTTTTAGTTTTTTGGCCAGGAGGCATGTGGGATCTTAGCTCCCCAACCAGAGACTGAACTCACATCCCCTGCATTGGAAGACGAAGTCTTAACTGCTGAACTGCCAGGGAAGTACCTATGATTTTTAAAAAATTCTGCATATAAGAGATATCATATGATATTTGTCTTTCTTTGTCTGACTTATTTTACTTAGTATGATAATCTCCAGGTCCATCAATGTTACTGCAAATGACATTATTTCATTCTTTTTAATTGCTGAGTAATATTCCATTGTATATATATACCACACCTTTATCCATTCATCTGTCAATGGACATTTAGGTTGCTTCCATGTCTTGGCTATTGTGAACAGCACTGCAATGAACATTCAGGTGCATGCATCTTTTCAAACCATGGTTTTCTCTGGATATATGCCCAGGAGTGGGATTGCTGGCTCATATGGTAGCTCTATTCTTTTCTTTTTTTAAAAATAGATTTAATTAATTAATTAATTAATTATTTTTTTGGCTGTGTTGGGTCTTCGTTGCTGTGCGCAGGCTTTTCTCTAGTTGTGGCGAGTGGGGGCTACTCTTCGTTGCAGTGCGAGGGCTTCTCATTGTGGTGGCTTCTCTTGTTGCGGAGCACAGGCTCTAGATGCACAGGCTTCAGTAGTTGTGGCTTGCGGGCTCTAGAGTGCAGGCTCATTAGCTGTGGCACACGGGCTTAGTTGCTCTGCAGCATGTGGAATCTTCCCAGACCAGGGCTCGAACCAGTGTCCCCTGCATTGGCAGGCGGATTCTTAACCACTGCACCACCAGGGAAGCCCCGGTAGTTCTATTCTTAGTTTTTTAAGGAACCTCCATACTGTTCTCCATAGTGGCTGCATCAATTTACATTCCCACCAACAGTATAGCAGGGTTCCCTTTTCTCTACACCCTCTCCAGTATTTATTGTTTGTATGAAGTCTCCTCCACTTTAAAAGCCTTTTCCGTGTCCCTGAGCAACCTGTCTATAACTCTATCACAGCACTTGTTTCATTTTGTTGGGATTTTTTTTTTTCAGGAATGCCCGATCTCTTAGCCTTCCAGCTCCTCGGTCAGGGACTTCTTTGTGTCCCTAGAGCCCATCCAGAGGTTAGGCAAAAATATATGGTTGTGGCCTTGGCCCATAAATACTATTTTTTTCTTCTCTTCTTCTCTAGTTACTACTATTCTCTGACTTCTTTATAGTTTCCATTAACTGAGCACCTCCTATGTGCCCGGTATCTTTACACATTAATTTATTTAATCCTCATAATGACCTAATGCTCATTTTACAGATGAGATAACTGAGCTTAGTGAGGTTAAGTAACCCGTCCACGGTCACAAAGTCAGCAGGTGCCAGAACTGAGATTGGCCAGCAAAGCCCTCAGAATTTGGTTTATTTTAAGAATCTTTTTATTATTATTTTTAAATGCGATGATCAGACCTCTTAGTTGTAACTATTTCACATAGAATTTTTAGTTAGCTTTTGACTTACCTGCTACTTTTCTTAATATATGTATGTATATATATATATAATCTTTATTGAGGTATAATTTATGTACTAAGCAATTCATTTAAAGTACACAATTCAGTAGTTTTAGTATATTTACAGAGTTGTGCAACCATCACCACAGTCAACCCTAGAACATTTTCAATACCCATTTGGAGTCATTTCCCATTTCCCCCCAACACTCCCAGCCCTAATCAACCACTAGTGTACTTTGTGTCTCCATAGATTTGCCTAGTCTGGACATTTGATGTGAATGGAATCATACATTATGTGGTCTTTTGTGACTGGCTTCTTTTACTCAGCAGAATGTTCTCAAGGTTCATCCATGGTGTAGCATTTATCTGTACTTCATTTCTTTTCATTGCTGAATAATATTCCATTAATATTAATGGAATGGAATAATAATATTCCATTGTATGGATATTGTATGGCTATACCATAAAATGCCACATTGTATTTATCCATTTATCAGTTGATAAAAATTTGGATTGCTTCTACTTTGAGGCTATTATGAATAACATTACTATGAACAGTCGTGTACAAATTTTTGTATGAACACGTGTTTTCAACTCCCTTGGGTATATGTATATCTAGGAGTGGAATTGCTGGGCCATATGGTAACTCTGTGTTCAACCTTTTGAGAAATGCCAGACTGTTTTCCAAAGCAGCTGCACCACTTTATTTTTTAAAAAATTTTTGGCCGTGTTGGGTCTTTGTTGCTGTGCGCGGGCTTTCTCTAGTTGCGGGGAGTGGGAGCTACTCTGTTGCGGAGCGCGGGCTTCTTATTGCGGTGGCTTCTCTTGTTGCGGAACACGGGCTCTAGGCACACGGGCTTCTATAGTTGCCGCACGCGGGCTCAGAAGTTGTGTCTCGTAGGCTGTAGAGCACAGGCTCAGTAGTTGTGGCACATGGGCATAGTTGCTCCAAGGCATGTGGGATCTTCCCGGACCGGGGATTCAACCCGTGACCCCTGCATTGTCAGGCAGATTCTTAACCACTGTGCCACCAGTGAAGTCCCTGCACCACTTTACAATCTCACCAGCAGTGTGTGAGGGTTCCAATTTCTCCACATCCTCCTTTTTTTTTTTTAAATTTACCATTTTAATCATTTAAGTGTACAGTTCAGTGGCATTAAGTACATTTACATTGTTGTGCAAGTATCACCACCATTCACCTCCAGAACATTTTCATATTCCCAAACTGAAACTCTGTTCTCATTAAACAATAATTTCCCATTCCTCATCCTCCAAAAAGTTCAGTACTTGTTATTATCTATCTTTTTTTTTTTTTTTTTTTTTGGCGGTACGCGGGCCTCTCACTGTCGTGGCCTCTCCCGTTGCGGAGCACAGGTTCCAGACACACAGGCTCAGCGGCCATGGCTCACGGGCTCAGCCGTTCCGCGGCATGTGGGATCCTCCCGGACCGGAGCACGAACCCGTGTCCCCTGCATCGGCAGGCGGACTCTCAACCACTGCGCCACCAGGGAAGCCCTGTCTTTTTACTTTCTTGATGGTATCCTACGAAGCACAAAAACATTTTAATTTTGATGAAATCCACTTAGATTTTTTTTTTTTCCATTGCTCGTGCTTTTACCGTCATACCTAAGAAGGCTTTCCCTAACCCAAAGTCATGAAGATTTACTCTTATGTTTTCTTTTGGGAGTTTTATAGTTTTAGCTCTTACGTTTAAGTCTATTACCCATTTTGAGTTGGCTTTTATATATAGTATGAGGAAGGGGTCTAAGTTCATTTTTTCACACATGGATATCTAGCATCATTTGTTAAAAGGCTATTCTTTCATTATTGAATTGTCTTGACATCTTTTTTGAAAATCAACTTACTATAAATGTGAGGGTTTATTCTGGAGTCTTAAGTCCATTCCATTGATCTATATGTCTCTTTTTATGCTAGTACCACACTGTCTTGATTATTATACTCCAACTTTGTTCTTTTTTTTGACACTGTTGTGCTCCTCTGGGTCCCTTGCATTTCCATATGATTTTTAGGATCAGCTTGTCAGTTTCTGCAGAGAAGCCAGCTGGGATTTTGATAAGGTTTGTGTTGTAGATCAATTTGTGGAGAAAACCCTCATTCTTAATCAGGTCATCATGCCATCTATCAATCCCAATGCAAAAGGAAACAAAAGGAGCATACCAGAGGAGGGAGAGAAAGTGGTCATGCATATGGAGCAAGTAGAAATGAATCCAGATGTGATGAGGTCCTAGACCAAACAAGAGGCAGAATTTGGGAACACTGAATTCTTCCTTATCAGATACATCTTCCATTAATCTGATTTCAGTCCATAGACTGAAGACGCTATGGCTTCTTCCTTCCCAAGATCATTCCTTCCTTTTCCCTAGGTTCTCTTCCAAATACCCAGAGGTTATGAGAATGCCTTATATGCCTTAATTGGTGGGATTTAATCAAAACTCCCTGGGCTTCCCTGGTGGCGCAGTGGTTGAGAGTCCGCCTGCCGATGCGGGGGACACGGGTT
>NC_041221.1:135347492-135378006 GCF_002837175.3 Physeter macrocephalus
AAAAAAAAAAAAAAAAAAAAATCTCCCTGCTGAAAAGACCCAGGTCTCAATAATGGAAAGAATTTAATCTCATCTCCACCCCCCTTTCTGCAGTAGGAAGTGTTATAGCTCCTTCTTGGCAAGTTTTGGAGAAGTTTGCCTACCCTGGGGTCTTTGTTCTAAGGAGACCCACATTTGGAGTGTGTGCATGGCTCTCCAAGAGTGGTCTGGGGTGTGCAGGGGTAGGGAATATGGCTGCAACTCTCTTAGAGTCTCCTGATCTGGTGAACTCAGTTGGGCCCAAAGCATCTTGCTATAACCTGTACCTTCTGTACTTCAACCAGACCATCTTTCTTGCTAAGAGCTGGTGAAGGAATGAGGATGTGAGAGGTGGGGGTATAGGCTGGAGGAGAAGTGAGCTTAATTCCCTCCTAGTGGATGGGAAAGGATGATTGAAATTGCTCATTTAGCAAACGATATAGCCTGTTGTAGAAAATCCTATTAAATGACAATTCTTATCTTATTCCCTGGGCTCCTGGGAAGAGCAGCTTTGGGCTTTGTGAAGACCATGGTGCACAGTCTCTTCTGAATCCGGTCAAACAATCATCACCAATAAAACACTAAAAGCCAGAGGCAGGGAAACTTCACCAGGTTTCCATGCCTCTTCCCACCCCTTTACTTCAACCTAGTCCCTTACATCATCAGTCAATTATCTGGTTAGCTGAGCCTTTTCTTTGCCCATTGTAATATAAATAGCAAGCATTTTATGGGTTCCCATTAAGCAATGTGATCAGCATCAATTACCTAATGAGACTCTGGAAGGTCTTGATTTAAAATCCTGTCTTCAGTTGTGATTCGGCTTTGTATGGAGCCAACGTGATAATTGCAGTGACATCCAAACTAATGGCACTCCAGATGTGGGGCCTTTGCTCCCACCTTGGGTTTGGCCCCAGGGAAAATTCACCCTCTGCCAAGGGGCTGATCATTGTACTTTGTTCTGAGAAGGAGAGTTTTATATGTTTTACCAGGGCTCAGGGAGTGATGGCTAGATCTGCCTTGCTCTGCCCTATAGCCTTAGGGTCTCTGGGCATGTAAGAGGGTGAGACTACAGGAAAGTACAGGGACATAGGAGACTATCAGCTCCTGAGGGCAGGGAGTTTAGTCTGTTTTGTTCTTTGCTGTTTCCAAAGAGCCTATAGACTACCTGGCACATAGTAGTGGCTCCATAAATACTTTATGAATGAAGGACTAGAATCCCAGGATGGTCCCTTCAGCCAGCAAGTCCTTCAGTTTGCAAGTTTAGGTATAGTTCCCTGGAAGACAAGGAGAGATTTTTTTATTTAGTGGTGATCTTTCTAGCCTGAAGACTTAGTAATTGCCCCATGTGGGCTGGTAGTCTGAGATGCAAGCATTTGACGTTGACAGTCTGGTGGGTTTCATCTTTCTCTCTAAACATCCCTACCCCCACCCCTAGACATGCTGGTTAAGGATGTTTTTTAACAGAGCCACACAGGTGGTTCCTTTTCTTCCTCATCTTTCCTAGCTCCTCCCTTGGATGAAAGCAACTTAAAGCTACTTGCCAAATCCATTTGTCAATTTTCAGTTATCATTTAGTCTGTGTCTCACCATCATTTGACTTAGTTCATGGCACCCTTCTTTTGGAACACTTTCTTCACCTGGCTTCCTGGGCACTAACACGCTCATGGTTTTCCTCCTGCTTTCCTGGCAGATACTTTCCCTATCTTTATGCCTTCTACAAGTTCAAGTCCCAGGGATATATCTTTTACCCATACTCATTTTTAAGTAATTTTCTCTAGCATCAGGCTTTAAATACTTTCTATACTGATGGCTATATCTTTAGTTTGGACCTCTCTTTTGAACTACAGACTCAGATGTCTAATGCCTACCTGACATTTCCACTTGTATATCTAATAGCAATCTCAAGCTTGGTATGTCCAAAAAAAATTCTTGATTCTTTGACCCTTCTAGGTCGCCATTCCCTGCACAATCCTAGTGGCATCTCCCTTTACCTGGTTGCTCAAGTCAGATACCTAGGGGCCATTCCTGACTCTTCTCTTTCCCTCAGTCCCCACATTCAATCTATCAGTTAGCTCTGTAAGCTATGCTTTCAAGCTATATTCTGCATTTGACCACCTCAAATTAACTTTATCATTACCATCCTGGTTCAAGCGATCATCCTCTTTCACCTAGATTAGTGTAATTACTTCCTAATTGGTCTCCCTACTTCCACCCCTACTCCTTACCTCTTCTATTTTAAACTCAAGAGTCAGAGTAATCTTTTAAGAATATTAAATTACATCTCCCTTCTGCTCAAAGTTGTCCAGTGAAAAGATGCTCAGCATTATCATTCATCAGGAAAAATGCAAATTAAAACCACACTGAGGTACCATTATATACCCACCAGAATGCTAAAATTCTGACAATACTAAGTGTAGGCAAGGATGTGGAACAATTGGAACTCTCATTCACTGCTGGTGGGAATGTAAACTGGGAAATGCCCTTAGGTAAACTGTCACTCTCTACTAAAGTTAAACATATACTATTGTCCAATAATTCCACTCCTAGGTATATACCCAAGATAAATGAGTGCACGTGTGGACAAAAAGACATGTACAAGAATGTTCGTATCAACCTTATTCATAATAGCCCCAAACTGGAAACAACCCAACTGTGCATCAACAGGAGAATGGTATATTGTGGTATATTCATTCAATGGAATACTACACAGCAGTAAAAAAGAATGAACTACGAATATATGTAAACTGATGTTGAGCTTTTGACAGGAAAAATAAATTTCTGTGGTTTTAAGTCACCAAGGTATAGAAATTTGTTATGGCAGTCATAGGAAACTAATATACTTATTATGGTTTAGCTCCTTATTATGGGTATAGAGTTTCAGTTTTACAAGATGAAGAGTTCTGGAGATTGATTGCTCAAAAACAATGTGAATGTACTTAACAACACTGAAATGTACATTTAAAAATGGTTAAGGTGGTAAATGTTATGTTACGTGTATTTTACCACAATTAAAAAAATCATAAGGTAAGATAAAATACAAAATAAAAATAAATAAAGAAAAAAGGCTCCACATAATCTCACCCCTGCCTACCTCTCCAAGTAGCTGTGTCATTTACGTTGTTCCAGGGTCACTGACCTTGAGCATATCAAATGTGCCCTAATGTCAAGATCTTTGCATTTGCTGATCCCACTGCCTGATAAACTCTTTTCTCTAATATTTCTGCGTGGCTCTCCTCTCACTTCATTCAGGCTCTGTTTTTTGGTTTTGGGGGTTTTTTTGTTGCTCTGCACGGCTTGCAGGATCTTAGTACCCCAAGCAGGGATCGAACCTGGGCCCCCGGCAGTGGAAGCGCAGCGTCCTGACCACTGGACCGCCAGGGAATTCCCCAGACTCTGTTTTAATATCACTTTAAGGAAGACTTCCTGGGCCACCACATCTAAAATATGCACCATTCTATTACTGGTTATTCTGTACCTTGTTCTATTTTTCTTCAAAGCACTTTTAAAAAATAAATTTTTAGGGCTTCCCTGGTGGTGCAGTGGTTAAGAATCCACCTGCCAATGCAGGAGACATGGGTTCGAGCCCTGGCCTGGGAAGGTCCCACATGCTGTGGAGCAGCTAAGCCCGTGTGCCACAACTACTGAGCCTGCGCTCTAGAGCCTGTGAGCCACAACTATTGAGCCCGTGTGCCACAACTACTGAAGCCTGTGCGCCTAGAGCCCGTGCTTTGCAACAAGAGAAGCCACAGCGATAAGCCCACGCACCACAGCGAAGAGTAGCCCCCACTCGCCGCAACTAGAGAAAAGCCCGCGTGCAGCAACGAAGATGCAGTGCAGCCAAAAATAAATAAATTTATTTTAAAAAATTACAAAAAATAAAATTTTAATCTTATAATAGTTTTCGATTTACAGAAAGTTGCAAGGACAGTACAGAGTTTCCATATACTGCACCCCCAGTTTCCCTCCCTGTTAACAACGTCTTACTTTAGTATGGTACATTTGTCACAACTATTGAGCCAATATTGATATATTATTATTAACGAAAGTCCATATTTTATTCAGATTTTCTTAATTTTTGCCTAATGTCCTTTTTCTTTTCCAGGATACTGCAGTCTATTTAGTCATCATGTCTCCTTAGACTCCTCTTGACTATGACACAGTTTCTCAGACTTTCCTTGTTTTTGATGAACTTGACACTTTTGAAGTATTTGTCAGGTGTTTTGTAGAATGTCCCTCAGTAGGGATTTGCCTGAGATTTCTCGTGATTAGATTAGGGTTATGGGTTTGGGGGAGGAAACTGCAAAAGTAAAGTACAATTCTCATTACATCATATCAATCAGAATGACTTATTACTGTTGATGTTATTATTGACCATCTGTCTGTGTTTAAGTTTGCTAGGTTTCTTCACTGTAAAGTTACTCCTCTTCCCTTTCCCTTTGGAATGAAGTCACTATGTACAGCCCATACTTAAGAAATGGGGAGTTGTGTTCCACCTCCTTGAAGGTGGGTTCCACCTCCTTGAAGGTGGGGTATCTACATAAATTATTTGGAATTCTGCAAGAGACATTTGTCTCTTCTCCCTTGTTTATTTGTTTATTCAGTCAATTCTTTTAAATCAGTACTCATGAATACTTATTTTTTACTTGGGGTTATAATCCAGTAATACTTTATTTTGTTCCTCAGATTGTTCCAATTTTGGTTACTGGGAGCCCTTTCAAGTTGGCTCTTATGTACCTTTGATATACTTCCATCATTGTGGGTTTTTTTGGTTTTTTTTTTGCGGTACGCGGGCCTCTCACTGTTGTGGCCTCTCCCGTTGCGGAGCACAGGCTCCGGATGCGCAGGCTCAGCGGCCACGGTTCACGGACCCAGCCGCTCCGCGGCATGTGGGATCCTCCCGG
This sequence comes from Physeter macrocephalus, assembly GCF_002837175.3. Classification (NCBI taxonomy): domain Eukaryota; kingdom Metazoa; phylum Chordata; class Mammalia; order Artiodactyla; family Physeteridae; genus Physeter; species Physeter macrocephalus. The sequence goes on from NC_041221.1 coordinate 135,352,412, forward strand.
ACCGGGGCACGAACCCGTGTCCCCTGCATTGGCAGGCAGACTCTCAACCACTGCGCCACCACGGAAGCCCCATCATTGTGTTTTTATTTGAGTACTTTCTTTCTGGTACTGCAGGATGCTCCAGGCTCACATTGTATATTTCCTGCCCCATCCCTAGAATCAGCCATTTCTCCAAGGAACTCTGGTTTCTTTTATTACAAAGAAGTTTCACTACCTGAAATTATATTATTTCTTAGCTTTCTATTCATATCTTCCACTAAAATATTAGGTGCTTAAGCAGGACCTTTTTTGCTTCTTCACTGCTATATCTCCGTTACCTAGAATAGTATCTGGCACATAGCAGGATGTCAATAAACGTTTAGTGAGTGAATGAATAAATGAGTAAAGCCAAGTAGTATACCTTTTTATACATGTATTCTTTTTTAAAAAAACTTAAAAAAAATAAATATATTTATTTTATTTATTTATTTTTGGCTTCATTGGGTCTTCATTGCTGCGTGCGGGCTTTCTCTAGTTGCAGTGAGCGGGGGCTACTCTTCGTTTCGGTGCATGGGCTTCTCATTTCAGTGGCTTCTCTTGTTGCGGAGCATGGGCTCTAGGTGCGCGGGCTTCAGTAGCTGTGGCACGTGGGCTCAGTAGTTGTGGCTCACGGGCCCTAGAGCGCAGGCTCGGTAGTTGTGGCATACAGGCTTAGTTGCTCCGCAGCATGTGGGATCTTCCCGGACCAGGGCTCGAACCCATGTCCCCTTCATTGGCAGGTGGACTCTTAACCACTGTGCCACCAGGGAAGCCTTATACATCTATTCTTCATGGCGCTTTGACACTCATAAGAATTTGATTAAAGGATAGATGTATAAATGGATGGATATATAGATGTATGAATCAAAAAACGAATGACTAAAAAGATGGATGGATTATTGGATGTATGTATGAATCAAGAAAGAGATGGAAGCTGATATTACTACTATGCACTCCAGTTTTTCATGATAGAAACTGGGTGGTAGGGGCCTCATTCTTGATTCCTTTCACACTTTCTTCTCCCACATTCAGTCAACCACTAAGTCCTGCCAATTTTACATCTCAAATACTTCTTAAATCCTTTTCCTGTTTTTTAGTCCAACTGCTGTTGCCCTAGAGCAGGCTCTCTTCATCTTGCCTGGGTGCTGCTATGGCCTCCTAAGTCATCTGCCTTCAGCCTGTTCCTGCCCCCAACACCATCCACGTTCCAGCCAGAGGGCTCATATAAAATACGACTTTGCCTGTGTCACTCCTCTGCTTAAACCTTCAGAGTAAAGTCAAAATTCCTTAGCACCTACAATGACACGAACATTGGCCATCTCTCTAGCCTCTCCTCTGCTGTTCTTTACCTTGCACTGATTTGTATGCCTCTGAAATATCAAACTGCTGGTAGTTCCCACCAGGGATCATGCTGCTTCCCTGTTCTGTCCTTTGCTCATACTAGTGCCCCCTGCCTGGAATGTCCTTTCCTCACAATCCATAGCTCAAAATTCTTACCTGTTTCAATGTGGAAAGCATGTAACTTTGTAGTTGTGATTATGCTTATTAGCAGGCCCAAGACTAGAGAGCGAAATTTAAGGAGAGTTGTGCAAGTGAGAGTAAATTGATCTTTAAATTTTGTGCTCTAGGTAGCTCACCTGACTCACCCTATTCCCTGTCCTCATCTCTTCTCCTAGATTGGGAGCTTCCTGAGGGTAAGAACTTTGTCTTTTATTCCTATAATCCCTAGCACAGTGGCAGGTGCTCAGTAAATGTGGGAAGGAGGAAGGATGAGTTAGAGGTCCACTGCCTGGGCCTTCAAATCCAGACTCTGTCTCTTACTAGTATGGGAATTTGAACAAGTTCCTCTCTGTTCCTCAGTTTCCTTATCTGTTGAAAAGAAATAAAAATAATATCTCCATTATAGGATTGTTTTTCCATGTTAAGGGAAATTATCCATTTCATCAAAATTTAAAATTGATTGACCTAAAGCTCTTTACAGTATTCTGTTATGATTTTAAATTTTCTACTATATCTGCCAGTATATCCCCTTTAAATTTTTTTGATATTGTTTATTTATGCCTTCTCTTTTTCTTGATTGAGCTTATCAAAAGTTTTTATTGATCTTCTGTAGTATTTCTATTTCCTAATTTGTTAAACTTTGGCTTTGTCTTGTGATTTCTTCTTCCTACTCTCTTTTGGATTAGTTTGTTCTTTTTTAATTTCTTGAGTTGGATGCTTTTTTCCAGCTTCTGCTTTTTTTATATAAGCATTTAAATCCACAATTTCCCTTTAAGTATCACTTTATCTGCTTCCCACAGCTAAGTTTAATTTCTAAATATCTTCATTTTGATTTAATTTTTGTCCCATGAGTCTAGAAGCATTTCCAAATGCATGGGACCCTTGTTATCTTTTTGTTGTTAAGTTCTATTTTGTTTAAAGAAAGTGGTTTATTGATTTTTAAAAATATCTGATGAGATGTACTCTTCTGTCTAGTATGTGATCAGTTCTTTAGATGTTCCATAGGTGTTTGAAAGGATAATCATTGGCTGCCTCATAGGGTATTGTGAAGATAAATATTAGATAATACCTATAAAGCCCTTAAAACAATACTTAGCACTTAGATCTTGAGAAGTAGTGGCTCCCATTGTTTTTTTTTAAAAAAAATAAATTTATTTATTTTTTGGCTGTGTTGAGTCTTCATTGCTGTGCACGGGCTTCTCACTGTGATGGCTTCTTTTGTTGTGAAGCACAGGCTCTAGGCGCATGGGCTTCAGTAGTTGTGGCGTGGGGGCTCAGTAGTTGTGGCTCGTAGGCTCAGTAGTTGTGGCTTGCAGGCTCTAGAGCGCAGGCTCAGTAGTTGTGGCGCACGGGCTTAGTTGCTTCACAGCATGTGGGATCTGCCCGGACCAAGGCTTGAACCCGTGACCCCTGCATTGGCAGGCGGATTCTTAACCACTGAGCCACCAGGGAAGTCCCCCATTGTTGTTTTGTTGTTATTGTTGGTGGGTGACAGTCTTAGCTGTTGCTCGGTGTGTCACTAGGTGCCCTGGGAATTAGGGAAATTGAGCCCTCTCCTGCAAGTCAGTGCTCTACAGTTAAGTATCTGCACTGGCTATAGGGTGGATTAATTTTTGACACACACAGAAAACACCTCTCAGCTCATTATAGTAGAAACAGTTCAGAGTTTGAGTCAGACTGACATGCACTGGGGTCCCAGCGTGCCCCTCAGTAGCTGTGTGACACTTCCCCTCCCCCAAACTCCTCTTTCCTTACTTGGGTATGATCTTGGACTTGCAGGGTTTTTCGGAAGATTAGGTTAAATGCTTTCAGCATAGGGCTGGATAAAAAGTAGACCTTTGATAGTGTTGGTTTCTTTTCCTTTCCTTCTACTGAGCCTGCAAGGAGAGAGAGGAAGGGAAGTTAGAGCTGTAAGGTTACAGCTGTCTCCACTCTCCTTTCCAGGACTTCTCTCCTTAGAAAGCCTAATTTTCATCCATGCAAGGCTGCACTTCTCCGATGCTCCTCCCCAGGGAGCAGCTTGAAACCAGCCTGACTGAGGGAGAGGGAAGAATAAGGGAAGAGGATGTTGACATATGCAAATCAGCACCCAGCCTCCTGCCAAATTAGTGTGACACCTGCTTGGATAGAATTTTCCTTTTATCTCCTATCCGGAGCAGGCCAATTAATTTTTCAGGCTACCAGTTATCCCATAGATGACAGCTCCTCAGACCCTCAGTGAGAGCAGGGTCAACCTCCTTGGCTGCCACACAAACTTGGGATTTGCCTTTGCCCTTTCTAGGGTCCCCAGGTAGGCTGAACGTGTCAGGGACATCTCTGTCTTGCCCTCAGCTTTTGCTTCGCTTCCCTCAACACTGACTTTGACCTTTCCTACTTTCTCTCCTTTAAGCCTCAGTCCCAGTGTACAAAATGGGTTGGTTGGCTTTCCTGCTTTTGAATCCAAGGAAGAGGAGGCACGAAACACATGGAGGGCAGAGCTAAAGGGGGCAGAATAAGGGAAGCCTGGACAGGGGTGTTTCAAAAACAATCTCAGACAGAGAATTCCCTGGTGGTCCAGTGGTTGGGACTCTGTGCTTTCACTGCTCAGGGCACGGGTTCAATCCCTGGTTGGGGAACTGAGACCGCGCGGCCAAAAATAAAGAAACCTCAGACAGAGATAGTCACTTTGCCTCCATTCTCGCCACTGCCTTTAGTTCCTTTGCCTCCTGTCATCCTGTCATTTCATCCCTCCCATTCTAATTCCCACACATAGCTCGGACAACGTTCATTTACTCTGCTCCTTCCTCGAGGCTACCAGAGAAAACCACAGAACTGTGCTCATTGGCTCCAGGGTCTGATTCCAGGCGTGGTCAGGCCTCCAATGTCCCTTGGTTATCTTTTTTCTTTTTAAAAAAAAAAAAAAAAATCTTATTTATTTATTTATTTATTTTTTGGCTGCATTGGGTCTTTGTTGCTGTGCACAGGCTTCCTCTATTTGCAGTGAGCGGGGGCTACTCTTTGTTGCAGTGCGCGGGCTTCTCTTGTTGTGGAGCACCAGCTCTAGGCGCTCAGGCTTCAGTAGCTGTGGCTTGCGGGCTCTAGAGCGCAGGCTCAGTAGTTGTGGCGCATGGGCTTAGTTGTTCTGCAGTGTGTGGGATCTTCTCCGGCCAGGGCACGAACCCATGTCCCTTGCATTGGCAGGCAGATTCTTAACAACTGCACCACCAGGGAAGCCCCCTTGGTTATCTTTGTAATCATCCCCAGCCCTTGATCTCTTTCATTCTTCTGCTGTGGGTATTTAGGCTTGTTTCCAGTTTCATCTGTTATGAATAAGGTTGCTATGGATATTCTCATACACTTCTTTTTGTGGACATATATTTTTCTTTTTCCTGGGTAAATATCTAGGAGTGGAATTGTAGGTTATAGGGTAGGTGTATATGTGTATGTTTAACTTTATAAGAAAGTGCCAACAACTTTCCAAAATGGTGTACCAGTGGGGCCCTTATTAAAAAAGCAAGATCCCTGGGATCTGTGCTGGACTTACTGAATCAGAATATTCCAGGAATAAAGGAGAGACAGCTGTATTTTTAGAAAGCTCCTTCTGTAATTTTAATGCAGCTAGTTCATTAATTGGCATTTGGAAACCACTGGACAACACTAAGAATCTTTACTTTCTTGTTTTCCATTCCTTCCTCAGTAAATGTAATTCTGGCTTCCATGTTCACCATGTATCATGCTTGTAAATAATGAAATAGTTGACTAACAGTGATTTAAGAAGTAAGAATATTTATTTATCTCATATAACAAGAAATTCAGAGTTAAGTAGCTTCAGGTTTGGGTAATTTCACCACTCAGTAATACCATCAAGGGTCCAGGCTTTGGAGAGTTCCCTGGTGGTCCAGTGGTTAAGACTCAGTGCTTTCACTGCTGTGGCCCCGGGTTCAATCCCTGGTTGGGGAACTAAGATCACACACATATACACACAGACAGACAGACAGACAGACACAAAGATCCAGGTTTTTCTCATTTGCCTTCCTCAGGGTGTTTGTTCCATTCTTGAGCTTGTCCCCCCCACAGTCCTAAGATGGCTGTCACAGCTCTGAACAGCATGAGCTCATATACAACTTTCAAGGAGGGAAAGGAAGGGGTTGAAGATATCTATTGTATTGAAAAGGAAAATCTTTTCCATGAGCTTCTAGGCTTATTCCCAAGTCCCTTTGCCCAGAACTAGGTCACTTGTCTATCCTTGGGTTTAAAGGAGTGGGGGAAGGTGTACTGAGAAATTATCCAGCCTCCCCTGTAGTGGGAGGTAGTCCTTGTAAGTAGGGAAGGAGGGTGGGAAAATAGCTTTGGGGTAAATAATTAACAGTATCTCCCACAAGACCTCACTACAACTGCTCTTTTGGTCACCTTAATTGCTAGATCCAATGACTTCTCTCCAGTTTTCCTTGTACTTGACCTCTCTGTGATGTTCTACATTGCTGGCTCCCTCTTTCTTAAAGCTCTTCTTTTGTTTTCTGCTACATCTCTCTACATCTCACTTCTCCTTGGACTCCTGTCCATTACCTTTCTCCTCTTTTTGGTTGGCATTACCCTGGGTTTTTAACCAGACGCTGTTGGATACCTCTGAGCTTCTAAACCAAGCAATCCACCCTAACCATGTGACTAAGACCTAATGAGAGCTGTTTGTGGCCTACCCCTTGAATCTTTGTATTTGGCCATGGGCTTCCTTTCCCGCCTATAGTCGTGATTCTCCCTCTGCTATCTATCTCTGTCTCTTCTCTCCATTACAGAGCTATTGCTCTTGATAAGGTTCTTACTAGATTTTACTTAAGGACAGAATTTTTTTTAAAGTTATTTATAACTTCCCATAGGGTAGGTCCTGGAACTGAAGGGCCCATTGTTTTCAAACAGTCCTGGGGTTTTCAATAGAAGTTGAATTGCTCCACAAAATTAAGACATGATGTATTTGGAGTCCCAGAGTTTAAAAGATCAAGAAGAGAGACACTAGAGTCAGTTGAGAGCTGGGTGATGGAAGAGTTGAGAAGGACCTTCCACGTATGACTGCATAAGAGAATTTGGATAGACATGTCTAGACCTGACTTTTCAAGTGAAATGATGTAGGTTGTGACCCCCCTCTGTGACTGCACAAATTTTTATGTAAAACTTCTGAAGCTACCATGTAAGTGTTGTGACTTGATTTCAGACAGACATCAGTGAGGGGGCCAAGGTTTATGAGGCTGGCAGTGTGGACAGCGCCACATCTGAGTCACACCCAGACTATTGAAGTCTCTCTCTGATCTCTTAGCCTCTGACCTGAAACTGCTTCCAGCCCACCCTCCATGTAGCTGTCAGAAAGATCTAAGACACAAACCTAGGTCATTTCCTTGTGGGATCTTATCCTGACCATGGATTGAACCCTGTGCCCTGTGCAGTGGGAGCACAGTCTTAACCACTGGACTGCCAGGGAAGTCCTCTTAAATCTTTTTTTAAATTTATTTTTCTTTAATTATTTGGCTGCACCAGGTCTTAATTGCAGCTCGAGGGATCTTTGTTGCTGCTTGCAGGATCTTTAGTGGCGTGCAGAATTTTTAGTTGTGGCATGCAGGATCTTTTAGTTCTGGCATGTGGAAGCTTTAGTTGCAGCATGCGAACTCTTAGTTGCGGCATGTGGGATCTAGTTCCCAGACCAGGGATCAAACTGGGACCCCTGCATTGGGAGCGCGGAGTCTTAGCCATTGGACTACCAGGGAAGTCCCCTGCTTAAATCTTTTAATGACTCTCTAGTTAGTTTTTTTCAAACCTGGGCTCATGGATCACTGTGGATGTATTCTCAGGGGTCTTCAGTACCCTTTAAGAAATGTATTATTGGGGACTTCCCTGGTGGTCCAGTGATTGAGAATCCGCCTTCCAATGCAGGGGACACGGGTTTGATCCCTGGTCAGGGAACTAAGATCCCACGTGCCCCGGGCAACTAAGCCCGCGTGCTCTGAAGCTTTCATGCCACAACTAGAGAGCCAGCATGCCACAACTACTGAGCCCTGTGCTGCAATGAAAGATCCTGCATGCTGCAATGAAGATCCCGCATGCCACAACTGAGACCCGATGCAGCCAAATAAATGAATAAATAAATAAATATTAAAAAAAGAAATGTATTATCTAATTTCAGGATTAATTTTTTAAAATGTAAGCATAGTCTGTAATACCCAGATCACTACCTTATAGCCAAACACTTTGAGATTTTAGTGTTGGTTTGCACTTGTATTTATTGATTGGGTTAGTGAGAAGTGATCTTCTGAAATGACAGCATTTAATTTTTTTAAAATTTAATTAATTAATTAATTTGTCTGCATTGGGTCTTTGTTGCTGTGTGCGGGCTTTCTCTAGTTGTGGCGAGTGGGGGCTACTCTTCATTGCAGTGCGTGGGTTTCTCATTGCAGTGGCTTCTCTTGTTGCGGAGCACGGGCTCTAGGTGTGTGGGCTTCAGTAGTTGTGGCACACAGGCTCAGTAGTTGTGGCTCATTGGCTCTAGAGCGCAGGCTCAGTAGTTGTGGCACACGGGCTTAGTTGCTCCAGGCATGTGGGATCTTCCCAGACCAGGGCTCGAACCTGTGTCCCCTGCATTGGCAGGCAGATTCTTAACCACTACGCCACCAGGGAAGTCCCCAGCATTTAATTTTTAATGCTGTAATTATTTTTATCTCATCGTTCAAAGATATATCCTCAGCACCCAGAACAGTGTCTGGCACATTGTAGGTGTTCAGTAAAGATTTGTTGAATAAATGAATGAAGGAAGCATCTCAAACTGATTTCTGGTATCCTTGGGGATTCGCTACATTTTGAGATCTCCTTAGCATGGCATGTGAGGCTCTTCACAATCAAGCTAGGAATACTTGACTGGTAATTTTACCAGACAGTCTGGGCAGGATGTGGAGGCGTAGTCCTTTTTAGAAAATAAAAAAGCAAAAGTATAAAGGATTTATGTACATTCTGACAGGGCAGACATGATATGCAAATTACTTGCAAATATAATGCAGATGGCATGCAACTCCTCATGCAAATGAGTGTCCTGTCTTTGGAAACAACTGCTGGGGCATTCACTAATTTGTCTGTGATACTGGCAGTAAATCTTTTAAGGCCTTAGGATGCAAGTTGCTTTGGTGGGTATGTGTGTATACTGAGGAGGAGGAGGTGGTGGGAAGAAGTCTCTTAAATGTCAGTGTGGTGCTGTAAGCCTGAAGCTTAGTATGAAGCTTAATACAGTATGCAGCTTAATATGAAGTTATTCTTCCATGATATTCCAAAGACTGGCTTTTTGGATTCGGCAGAGGGTGTGGGAGCAGTGAAATGCAACTCCTTATACCCTTTAACTCTTTGGCAACCTCACATCTTCTGTCCCACCCATCTCACACTGCCCAAGCTCTGGTCTACTGGAGCAGAGAGTCAGAAATCCCTGGCCTCAGGTCCTCACCATGAGGACTGCAGAAGAGCCTGTGATAAGAGCTCTTGTAAATCATGTCTGAGGGAGGTTAAGAGCATGATGTGTTGTTCTGCATTTCCTAATCTCATGACAAGAAAAATTTAGCTGAATTTCTGCTGGACCTATTTGAAAAAGATGGTTGGTTACAAGAAGCATGGGGGCTTTCTGAGAAATATAGCTGCTTAATTTCAATGCCAATGATGCAGTATCTCACTAAGTTGGAAGCTTACTTGGAAATCTAAAGGAAAAAAATGTCAACTGTGATTTTTTTCATTATGAAACCTGTTCTTCCCTGTTCCTGATGTAAAAGGAAATTTTTTGTTACACAGACTCTTGTACAATGATTTTAACAATGTTGGGCAAATGAAATAAAAGAGCCTCTAGTAGATATACTTTGAAATAACTCAAAATCTGTTTTTTCTCTGACACTTTGCTTTGCATTCAGACCTGGGTTCAAATTCCCACCTCTCGGATACACAAACTTGGGCAACTTACTCAACTTTTCTGAAGCTCAGTTTCCTCATCTGTGAAGTAGGAATAATAGTAGAAACCTCATGAAGTTGCTAGCAGGGTTAAATGAGATAATTTATGTACTTAGCACAGTGCCTGGGTCATAGTAAGCATTCAGTAAAAGTAGTTATTTGCAGTGGTCATCTGTGGATTTGCTGCCTAGAGTCCATTCACCCTGCATCTGCTAGCTGTTCCACATTTCCTTCTGGTGAAACATCATTCTCTCCTCAGTCCGTGTTGTTCTAGTGAAACTGACTCCACCCTCAGCACCAGGAGTAGAGCCCGTGACTTAGGTTTAAACCAATCAGACGATTCCATCCTCCAGGCCACAGTGATTGATTAAAAAATGGGGCCATACATGGAGTTACCATATGACCCAGCAATTCTACTCCTAGGTGTATACCCAAGGGAATTTAAAACAGGTCTTCAAATAAAAACTTGTATAGGAATGTTCATAGCAGCATTATTCATAACAATGAAAAATGGAAACAACCCAAATGTCCGTAATGTGATGAGTGGATAAACAAAATGTTGGTATATTCATACAAGGGTAATATTATTCAGCCATAAAAAGGAATGAAGTACTAATTCATGCTACAACATGGATGAAACTTGAAAACATTGTGCTAAGTGAAAGAAGACAGGCCATATGTTATATAATTCCATTTATATGAAATATGCAGAATAGGCAAATATATAGGGATGGAAAGTACACTAGTGACTGCCAGGGATTGGAGGAAGGGAGAATGGGGATGATTGCTAATGGGTCTGGGGTTTCTCTTTGAGGTGCTGAAAATGTTTTGGAATTAGATAGTGGTGATAATTGTACAACATTGTGAGTACGCTAAAAACTACTGAATTTCATACTTTAAACGGATGAATTTTTAGTAAGTGAATTATGTCAATTAAAAAAATCTAAAATTGGGACTTCCCTGGTGGTCCAGTGGTTAAGACTACGCCCTTCCACTGCTGGGGGTGCACGTTCTACCCCTGGTTGGGGAAGTTCCTCATGCCATGTGGTGCAGCCAAAAAAAACGCCCCCAAAACAAAAAACACTAAACTTAAAAAATAAGGGCACATGACTCAAGCAGGCCAATGAGAGCCAATAAGACTCAATCCAATTATTTAGAGCTATAAGGGTAGCAAACTAGTTTCCTTCTTGCAGGTCTCCAACTTGAGAGAATACAGGGTCTGAACCTGCTGACCTGTCTTGCTTTGTGTAGAGCCTGAGACTGAATTATCCCACCCAGGTGATAGTAGAGCCAAGCCATGGAGAGATATCAAGACCTGGTTATACATTGGAGTTTGTCTGTGACCTTCCTGGTTTTAGGACTGAAAGTCCTGTGTCCCATGTTGGTTACCCTAGTTGGAGCTCTAAATCTACCTCTGCTTGACACTCAGGACTCTGCCTGTAGACTCTCCACGTACGTGAGTCAATAAATTCCCTTTTTGTTTTAGCAAGCGTCATGGGTTGGGTTTTCCAGAGGCAGGAACTGAGACTGAGTTCAGGGTTCCAGATGTTCATAGGGAACAATACCTATGAAAGGAAGGAGGCAGAAGAAGATTGGGTGGAGGAGGAAGTCCTTTGCCAATCCAAGAGAGAGCTCTGGAACTAGTATTGCCCTTCAGAGAGTCCCACACTGAACCAAAATGGTGGGCCCACTATACTCTTCTTTGTTTCTTTTCACCTGTAAACTTATAGTCATCCTTCAAGTCTCAGTCTAAATGTTACCTTTTGGGGGAGTCCTTTCCTGCAGCCATCAGTGCTGTTAAAGTCCCATGGCATTTGGAGCATATGTAGCAATTTGATCAACTAGTAATTGTTTTTTTGTTTTATGTTGTCTTCCTCACAGTCTCCTAGCTTCATGAAGGAAGGGACTGTTCTGGTTAGCTATTTCTAGGTAACAAACTACCCCAAACCTTAGTGGCCTAAAGCAGAGGTTGGCACAGTAGTACCCATGTGCCAGATCCAGCCTACCACCTGTTTTTTTGGTTGTTGTTGTTGTTTTAAAATTAATTAATTTATTAATTATTTTTTGGCCGCGTTGTGTCTTCGTTGCTGCGCGGGCTTTCTCTAGTTGTGGCTAGTGGGGGCTACTCTTCGTTGCGGTGTGCAGGCTTCTCATTGCGGTGGCTTCTCTTGTTGCGGAGCACGGATTCTAGGCACGTGGGCTTCAGTAGTTGTAGCACATGGGCTTCAGTAGTTGCGGCTCACAGGCTCTAGAGTGCAGGCTCAGTAGTTGTGGCGCACAACTAGTGAGTTGTGGGCTTAGTTGCTCTGCGGCATGTGGGATCCTCCTGGACCAGGGCTCGAACCCGTGTCTTCTGCATTGGCAGGTGGATTCTTAACCACTGTACCACCAGGGAAGTCCCTCACCTGTTTTTATATAACTGAAAAACTAAGAATTTTTTTTCACATTTTTAAGGGGTTGTAAAAGAAACCCCCTAAACAAGAACAATATGTGACAGAGATGGTACATGTCCCACAAAGCCTAAAGTATTTACTATCTGGCCGTTTATAGAAGAGGTTTGCCAAAACAACCATTTTGTTACATCTCATGATTTTGTGCCACAGGACTTCAGGAAGGGTTTGGTTAGATGATTCTTCTGCTCTGTGTGATATTGACTGGCACCGCTCATCGGCACTCAGCTAGAAATTGGTCTGGTCTAGAGGATCCAAGAAGGCTTCACTCACATGTCTGGTACCTTGGCAAGTCAGCTGGAAGCCTGGGCTCAGCTGGGCCCCTTTCCATACTGTCCCTCCCTCAGAGTGATTGGACTTATTAAAGAGTGGCTCAGATACCCCAAAAACCAAAATGGAAACTCTGAAAGATGGGGCTTATAATTGAAGCGTGTCACTTCTTCTGTACTCCATTGGTCAAAGCAGTCACAGGCCAACCCAGATTCAAAGGGAGGGCAAAAATAACCCACCTCTGAATGACAGGAGTGCAAAAAAGTTGAGACTTTCTTTTATTTACTTGAGGACTAAGTCAGCTCACTCACCATATATTGCCAGCTCTTAGCATACCACCTGGCTTATGAACTCAATAAGTTTGTTAACTAATGGATATACTCTGGTAGATAAAATCTGACCTATTAGTAATATGAAAATATTAGATTTGCAGCTAGGTCAAAGCTGAGGTCTAACTGGACTCTTAGAAGCACTCCATTCCACATGTTCCATTTCGGGGCTACCATGGGTCATCTCTACCATGCCGCATCTCTCAGAGTATTTGAACTTCAGTTTCCTTTTTGGTTAATGAGGGACAATGTATCCTGCATCTCACAGGATTCCTATGAGAATTAAATGGTATAATGAATGCAAGAAAGTGATATAAACTGTAAAGTTCTGTTTAACATTAGGTTGTTATTATTATCATTGTTCCCCAGGATGAGGAGTGGACAAGGCCAGAGCCCCTAGATCCCCAGCCCTGGAGAAGGACCCCTTAACCTTACCCCACTCTTCAGCTCTTACTCCTGCCAGTTCCTGAGGAACACACATTAGGAGGGTTCCCATGGCTGTGCAGTCCAGTTCTAGCCAGGGAAGATTTATTTCCCCACAGTGGCTCTAATGATGGTTTGATGGGTCTCATAATTCCATAATGATCTTGGTGCCAATGCCTCCCACCCTGGGTGTCTCTGCAGAGGCTGTGGGGAAATGGGAAGCCACACTAGGTAAACAAATAAGAATGATTAGTTGCATGTGACCAGCCCCTTGACACCTGAGCTGGCCTGTTGTGTGCTCCAACATATGGACTAGTAAAGACACTGCTGAGAAAAACCACATTCAATTTGTCACTCTAACCCAGCTCAGAAAATGCAGTATTCTTTTCCCCAGAAGAACCCCCTTGAAACCCTCTGTCCCAGAGACACTGCCATACCTTTCATTTTTTGTGTCTCATTTTTGACTGGAAGGAGGATTTGTCTGCCTTAGTAATACCTCTTCTTCCAACCTTTCCGCAAAAGCTCCTATAGAGTCTGGGCATGATGTATAATATGTGTGTAATATGTGTACGTCTGAGAGTGGGATAATTACTTAGAATATAAGTAGGGATATAAAGCCGGATCCCCGGTGTGAGTCTATAAGTTCCCAACACGTGTATATGTGTGTGATTTAACTTTGCCCAGCTTCTAGCACAACATCTGTGTAGCCAACAGGCATGGAAAAGAATAGTAATAGCTAAGAACTATTCAGCACTTACTGTGCCAGGGACCGGGCTGAATGCTTTATATATATTATCCCATTTAATCTCCATAACAATTACTGAGGTGAGTACTAGTATTATCTCCTTTTTACAAATAAGGAAACACACCTCTAACGTTGCTTAAAGTTAAAAAGCAACTTGCTTAGCTAGTGAGGGGCAGTCAGGACTTAAAACGTCTGTCCAATTTCAAAGCCTGTTCTTACACTGCTCTACAACTCCAATTCTAGGCTCTCAGCTGACAACGATATTGGATTTGATGATCCAACGTCCTGTGACATGCCACATGGCAAGACTTATTCTCCACATGTGATCTCCCAAAGCTTTGGTGCTTGGGGACCTTTATTAGGGACAATGTCAGAGGAGAGAAGGGTACAACCAATAGAGTATGGCAGAAATAATGCTACGTGACTTCTGAGGCTAGATTATAAAAATACCATGCACCTTAATGCTTGGTTCTCTTGGGATGCTCATTCTTGGAAACCAGCCACTAAGTTGTGAGGAGGCCAAGCAGATACTGGGAGAGGCCACTTGTCAGTGTCTTGGCTGACAGCTCCAGCTGAGGTCCCAACTGACAGCCAGTGTCAACTGCCAGCCATGTGAATGAGAACCATGCCTTAGTTGAGCCACGCCAGTGGACAGGGCACAGAGCAGAGTCTATTCTTCCCTGCCAAGCCCTGCCCAAATTGCTAAATAAATGACTGTGGATGCTTTGTTATGCGGCTGTAGCTGTGTCTGCTCTGTGTGTGTGTTCCTGTGATTCAGTGCCTTTGTGGGTGCCCATAGGCAGTACATTTGTGTCAGATGTCTGTGTACATGAGTAGGTGTGTGGTTGAAGGTGTTTCTGGAGACAGAATCATCGTTCTTGGGGTTTAGCTTTGGCCTCAGTGGGAGCTGTTTGGGGGGAACCCTTTGAATCTTGTCTGTCTTCTGAGTCTCTTTTGCGTGCTTTCCCTTTGAACCAGAGAGGCCTGTTTATCTGAAAGCAAGTGCAACTTAAATTTACTTACCTTTTTCTGGCCAAAACCCCCTGGAGATGCCAAAGCCTTCTAGCAGGTGGGAGGCTGCCATCCAGAGGCCTCACATCCCTTTCTCAGGGGCTGAAAACACTGTTTTTTAATTTTTCCTTTTCTGCTACTGAGGCCTTCAGAAATGCACCTGAGCAAAGCATAGACACTGGAGTCATTGATGTCTCCTGGGATAGAGACACCTAGAATTCCTGACTGGCACCAAGGAAGCTGCTGATGGGCTCAAGTGTGCCCGGTCCCAGGGCAGAGGTCATCTCGTCTTTTCCCTGCCTTAGCTGCTGCCACCTACTCCATCTGAGTGCAGCACAGGTAGTAGAGGACCCTGGTTCAGATGGCCAGTTCCTCTTGGTCTCCTCGGCAGTGCCCCTCAGCTTCTTGCTCGCAGCTTCTTGTTTCTTCCATGTTGGCAGCTCGATTTAGCTTTTCTGGGAACGCAGAGAGCTCTCTCTAGCTTCACACTCCTGCCCTTGCACTGACTCTCAGCCTCTCAGGACCTCTAAAGCACTGTTTTCCAACAGAGCTTTTAGCGATGATGGAAATGTTTCATAATCTGCACTGTCCATTGTGGTAGACATTAGCCACATGTGGCTCTTAAGCACTTGAAATGTGACTGGTGTGACTAAGGAACTGAACTTAAAATTTTATTTAATTTTAATTAATTTAAATCTAAATACTGCATGTGGCTATTGGCTACTGTGTTGGACAGCACAGATCTGAAGAGTTCAGAGAGAAGAGTTTTTCTTTTATTTGTAAAATGCGGATAAAAATTGGCCCCATCTGCCTCATAGGGCTGTCTGAAGCAAACAAGATAATGAATGTGAAAAAGTTTTATTCACGTAAGGGATCTGGAAAGATAGACAGCAGTGTGAACTTATAGCTCTTTGTTAATATTTCTGTTTTATGGCCCTTGCTGGACTGTGTTGATTTGATCTGTTTACATTTCTGTGTCTCTCATCTGACTCTGAGCTCTTTGATGGTAAGAACAGGTGGGATAGGGCTTCCCTGGTGGCGCAGTGGTTGAGAGTCCGCCTGCCGATGCAGGGGACACGAGTTCGTGCCCCGGTCCGGGAGGATCCCGCATGCCGCGGAGCGGCTGGGCCCGTGAGCCATGGCCGCTTGGCCTGCGCATCCGGAGCCTGTGCTCCGCAGCGGGAGAGGCCACAGCAGTGAGAGGCCCGCATACCACAAAATAAAATAAAGAACAGGTGGGATGGTATCAGAGATGTATCCTTACCGCATGTAGTATGGTGCTCACGTTCAAGTAAATAAAATGTCTGGAGTTCAGAAGTGATTCCTGGCAACAGGATTTAAAGTGTATGGTGAGGCAGACCTACTAGAGCATGGACTTGAGGATATGGGGAGGGGGAAGGGTAAGCTGTGATGAAGTGAGAGAGTGGCAGGGACATATATACACTACCAAATGTAAATTAGATAGCTAGTGGGAAGCTGCCGCATAGCACAGGGAGATCACCTCTGTGCTTTGTGACCACCTAGAGGGGTGGGATAGGGAGGGTGGGAGGGAGGGTGACACAAGAGGGAAGAGATATGGGAACATATGTATATGTATAACTGATTCACTTTGTTGTAAAGCAGAAACTAACACACTATTGTAAAACAGTTATACTACAATAAAGGTGTTAAAAATAAATAAATAAAGTGTATGGTGAGGGACTTCCCTGGTGGCGCAGTGGTTAAGACTCCGTGCTCCCAATGCAGGGGGCCCGGGTTCAATCCCTGGCCAAGGAACTAGATCCCACATGCACATCGCAACTAGGAGTTTGTATGCCACAGCTAAGGAGCCCACCTGCTGCAACTAAGACCTGGTGCAACCAAATAAATAAATTAATTAAATAAATTAAAAAGAAATAAAGTGTATGGTTGAGAGCTGGGATTGGGGGGTACACAGAGAAGAGGGGGCAGGACAATAGGGTGGTGAGACAGAGAGCTAGGGCTCCGGCTCCCCACACTCAACATTCTAGGGCCATCCAGAGAGAGCAGGGAGCCAATTCCTGATGCCAGGAATGCTTTCACACAACTGGGTATCAGGCTTGTCGGAGATTAATTGAGAAAGTTTGATCAGAGTAGAAATGATCTATTAACACATTTTGCTTGTTGAGGTAGGCCAGATTGATCATATAAATCTCTGCCTAGCCAGGGCTCTGGGGGTGGGTGCTGTGGTTTCCTTTAATTGACGGTGGCAAGGTTGAAGGTGGTTCCCCAGGCTCTTTACCTTTCCAAGGTTTTGCTCTTCTGGGGAGGGGAAGAGGGAACTTGGAAGCTCTCCAACAGAGCTGTAAGGGACAGAAGGCTTTTTAGTTGTTGTTTACTTATTGAAAAGGAAATTTAATACTTGTTTCCGCTCAATTCCAAGAGTAATACAGGGAAACAGAGAAGAGACCAATGTGATCCCACCACCCAATCTGATCCTTGGATTTCAAACTTTCCACCTTTACTGTGGTCCTCCTTGTTTGGGGGCCACGAGAGTAGAGGCAATCTGCTTAGGCCCAGCCCTGCACTCTGATTTTAGCAGCTCAATAGGCTTGAGCTTGGAGCTAGTTCCCCTGGGAAGGGGTTCTCAATCAGGGCTTTTAGAGGTTTGGGGACTGGGAGGACACAGAATTTTCCTTCTGCACATATTTGAGCTGGTGAGATCTGCCCCAAGAAGGAAGCCAGGCTCCTGTGAGTGTTGGCAGCTCTGTATCCAGCTGGACTCTTCTCTTGGCTCATGCATTTAAGTATGAATTCTGAGATTTGAGTTATTCTATTTTTAAGCATCTTACTCTTGTAGTACTTTATTAATATCTTTTTTATAACTTGTGTCAGGCTCAATTGTAATTTATATGTTCACTCTGCAATGTATCACTGATGCAGTAAATACTTGTTGAACATTTATTATCTGTCCTCATGGTACTAGGCAGTGACACAAACTAGAATTATTCCTGGCCCAGCTATTCTCACCAGCCTCCTGGGTGTTCCATGGGAAAATTGAGCTGTTCCCTGTCCTTTCCCACCCAGTCCCAGGGAAGTATCTTATGTAGGTTTTTCTAATAAGGTGGCACTACTCACTGAAGCCTAGGGGCTTGTTCTCTCTTCCCAGGCTACTAACCAAAGTTTGTTTATGGTTGTGAAGTCAATCTTCCATCTGCTTGAAGTAAACATAATCAAGAAAGTAGATTAACTGCTAGAAGCTCACATAATACATGGAAAAGGGAAAGGAACTCCACAGATAGGTTGATTGTTTGCTCTTATTGTTTAGATTATCCTTTCTTTGACTTAAATTCCCAGTTACAGCACTTTCAGACTGTATGAAGTTGTATAAGTCTTTCAACCTCTTTGAGCCATAGCTTCCTCATCTATAAAAAGGGGGTGACAGTTCTGATCTTAAGAAGTTATGAGGGCCTTCCCTGGTGGCGCAGTGGTTAAGAATCCGCCTGCCAATGCAGGGGACACGGGTTCGAGCCCTGGTCTGGGAAGATCCCACATGCCGCGGAGCAACTAAGCCCGTGCGCCACAAGAACTGAGCCTGCGCCCTAGAGCCCGCGAGCCACAACTACTAAAGGCCGCACGCCTAGAGCCCATGCTCCACAACGAGAGAAGCCATCGCAACGAGAAGCCCGTGCACTGCAACGAAGAGTAGCCCCCGCTCGCCGCAACTAGAGAAAGCCCGCGTTCAGCAACAAAGATCCAACGCAGCCAAAAAAAAAAAAAAAGTTATAAGAAGTAAATATAATGTATATGCAACACCTGGCATATATAAATAAGATATTCAGTGGTAGAACGGAATTAGAGCTGCTGGTGACTTTTATTTTTAAAATAATTGGTCGTTGTCAATTCACACATTACATAAGTATATAAAGTAGGTGACTTGCAGGTGCCCTATTCTGCATAAATTTTCTAAGGACTGTTTATTGCTTCAGACTCCTTACTGCTTTATCCCAACTGAGTCACACCAGTTTGATTTGTTACTCCCGACCACCTCTGGTTTCCTTTTGGCCATGCTGTGTGTATTGTGGGAATCTTAGTTCCTCAACCAGGAATCGAACCCTTGAACCCTGCAGTGGAAGCCCGGAGTCTTAACCTCTGGACCACCAGGGCAGTCGCACCTCTGACTTCTTTCTGATGATCCTTCCGCTAGAAAGAAGTTAAGCTCTGGTTTAGGAGCAAAACCAGGCCCGCGGGTACCTCACGCTGGCGGAGGGATACTGGGGTAAATAAGTTCCAGGAGGTTTGCTCAGATAGACGCTAGGGGGCGGGACTTAGCAGAAGCCGGGAGGGGTGGGGCTGTCCAACTCCGAGTGCGTGAAGGGGAGTGAGGCGGCAGTACGCTGTCTGGAAGACGACAGTTGGGCGAGGAGGCGAGTGACATAATAACCGCGCGCTCACGGCTTCTGACGGTGGCCGCTGCGTCTGCGTACGGGGAGCTGGTTGCCGCTGCGGCCGCCTGGAATTGTGGGGGTTGTGTCTGCCCCTCGGCTGCCGGGCTGGAAGCCGAAGGTAGGGGCGGTGAGGGCCGCCCGGCCCTGGGCCTGGGCTGGGGGCTCAGGGCGCTGCCCGGGTCTCCTCCCGCCAGAGGCCCCGGCGCTTTCCCAGCACTGTTGTGGGGTCCGTACATATCGCCCCCCTAGTGTCTGCGAAGCGGGACGTACAAGGGGGCTGTGGGCTCCACACTAGCTTCCGCAGACCTGGCCGCTCAGCCCAAGGCTGCCTTCCCTACTTTTCCCACTCAAAACGTCTCCCGTAACCCTGCTTAAAGGCCAGGAGATGAGGCCGTGGGGATCCGAGACGGGCTTTTGGCTTCGCATCTGTTTTAGTTCCCTTCCCTGTTCCCTTTTCCCGGCCTCAGTTTCTGCATTTGTCCAGCTGCTCCAGTGTTGACATTCTGGTGTCTCTTCACCATGTGGAATTGAGCCCTACCCGAGTCGTATTTCCACTCCTGTCTTGTGTTATCCCTTGCCCTGGTAGATGAAATACTTGCCTTTAAAGTAGGGGTTAGAGACTTGGGTGTGTTTCAAATCACCCAGAAGGTTGTGCATATCCCTGGGTTTTACTTACAGGAATTTTGGGTAAAGTGGGGCATGGGCACCTGCAGTCCTTCCCAGGTGGTTCTGATTTAGGTGGTCCGGAAATCCTTGCTTTGAAATTCTCTGCCACAGAAGGCAGGAGAAAATCATTTGAAATATGAGCCCCATGTGGGAAAAACAAGGAGTCAGGAAATGCCTAACACCTAAGAGGCCAGTGGGGGCTTCCTTTGCACTAGAGCTAGAGGGCTGTTTGATGCCTTAAAAAATAATAATAATTAAAAAAAATTCATATGTAAGATCAATTTTCTAATATTTTTAAATGCTTGACCTCGATTCAAGTCCAGCTGGCTTTCTGGCCTAAATAAAACAAAACAAAAAGGCAAACTGCTTTGGGGGTTTGAGGGGGTTAGATTAAACCCACACTAGGTAGGGAGGCAAAGAATGAATCCTCCATGTTTGCTAAGAGAAGAAATTGATTTTTATAAACACAGTGTTTGTTTTGACAGTGTGAAAGATGTGTTTTGTGTCTGTGTGTCTTTTTAGCTCCCAACCCACCCAAGCTCTTTTCTTTTATGATAAAACTATAGCCAGATTTGGAGATTGGATAGGATTTTGATGGGAGTCAAGACATGAGGATGTTAGGATTGATGTTTGTTTAAAATGGATCAGGACTTGGTCTGTGGCTTCAGTTGAGAACATGGCCCTTGTGTTTTAAAGGTGTTGCCACACCAGATTTATTTTTACCTTTCTTTTGGGTGTTTGGTGAATTTTATCAGCTAATTACTACATGTGCTGTTCTCATGAAATTGGCAACAGAAAAGACTTATTGCCCCCATTTTACAGACGATGGGAATGCGGAGTATGTTAGTAGAGATGTGGTAGCTCAGGAGTGAGAAATTGCCTTGTCCTCTGATTCCTGCTTTCTTCACCTTTCCTGCTGTCTTTGAATACGATATTACTTCTCTACAGAGGCCAATTTTGAGCCCTGGTGTGTTTCATTGACAGGAGAAAAGGATAATGAAGTGAAACTGAAAGTTAAAAAAAAAAAAGGGTTTGAAATAAACATGCCAGAACTTAATTCTGAGTCTCCTTCTCCTTTATAATGGTACGTGTAGGTACAAGTGGAGGGGGTTGAGGGTGGCATCATTTAAGTGACATGGCCTTTGGTTTTTGTTTTTGTTTTTTTTTGGCCACGCCACACGGCATATGGGATTTTAGTTTCCTGACCAGGGATCGAACGTGTGTCCCCTGCATTGGAAGTGTGGAGTCTTAAACACTGGACTGCCGGGAATTCCCATATTAAAAAAATTCTTTTTTTTGATATGGCCTTTGTACAAAGTAGTTTTGAAAATCCAACTCTGACAGAGACATTTTTGAACCATGAGAGATCAGTTTCATTAATACATGATACCATACTTTTTTTTTTTTTAAACCCCAAATGGCATGGGTAAGCAATCTTGTCCCTTGACTTCAGATGAATTAACAGTTCATTTGAAATGGACCTAGTGGTGAACATGAGTTTTTTTTTTTTTTTTTTTGCCACGCGGCGAGGCTTGTGAGGTCTTAGTTCCCCTACCAGGGATTGCACCTGGGGGCTCGGCAGTGGAAGGGCAGAGTCCTAACCACTGGACTGCCAGGGAATTCCCTGAACATGAGTTTTGATTCTGAATCTATTTCTTATTAGCCATATGACCTTGGACAAGTTGTTTCACCTCTTAGGCTTGGTTTTTCCAATGGATAAAAATGGGAATAATATTTTAAAGAGTGGTTAAATGAGGTAGTACATATGAAAGCTCTTGGGACATAGGAATGCAATAACTGTTTTCACCCTCAAAGAATGAAGATTTGCTATAAATGAGAATATTCAAAAAGACAGGAGTGTTTGTAAAGGCAAGTTGTGCCTTTTTCCAAATAGGTGGATGCCTTCTAATTGTTATTTCATTTGTTTGTGGATTCATGCTCTGACCTTCTCATCCTGCCTCCTGTCTTTTTCGTCATTCATTTTCTTTTTTTTTAACATCTTTATTGGAGTATAATTGCTTTACAATGTTGTGTTAGTTTCTTCTGTATAACAAAGTGAATCAGTTATACATATACATATATCCCCATATCCCCTCCCTCTTGCGTCTCCCTCCCACCCTCCCTATCCCACCCCTCTAGGTGGTCACAAAGCACTGAGCTGATCTCCCTGTGCTATGCGGCTGTTTCCCAATAGCTGTTTTACATTTGGTAGTGTATATATGTCTATGCCACTCTCTCACTTCGTCCCAGCTTACCCTTCCCCTTCCCCATGTCCTCAAGTCCATTCTGTACGTCTCTGTCTTTCTTCCTGTCCTGCCCCTAGGTTCTTCAGAACCTTTTTTTTTTTTAAGTTTCCATATATATGTGTTAGCATACGGTATTCTTTTTTCTTTTCTTTTTTTTAATGGGGTGTAGATATTCTTACACCCGTTTTATAGTTTAGAAAATGTAGAGCCAGGGAGTGGTCTCAGTTAATGGTACTCATGATTGGGTGTTTTTTTTTAAATTTAATTTAATTTATTTTTTTATACAGCAGGTTCTTATTAGTCATCCATTTTATACACATCATTGTATACATCTTAGATTCCATATATATGTGTTAGCATATGGTATTTGTTTTTCTCTTTCTGACTTACTTCACTCTGTATGACAGTCTCTAGGTCCATCCACCTCACTACAAATAACTCAGTTTCGTTTCTTTTTATGGCTGAGTAACATTCCATTGTATGTATGTGACACATCTTCTTTATCCATTCATCTGTTGATGGACACTTAGGTTGCTTCCATGTCCTGGCTATTGTAAATAGAGCTGCAATGAACATTGTGGTACATGACTCTTTTTGAATTATGGTTTTCTCAGGGTATATGCCCAGTAGTGGGATTGCTGGGTTGTATGGTAGTTCTATTTTTCATTCATTTTCTATCCTTTCCTGAGTGAAGCTGTGCTGCGGAGGCCATCTGCCAGTTTCTTGGAGTAAGCCTCTTTTCAGGAGAGCTAATCTGAACATTCTTACAATGCCAGCCCCTTGGTTGTGGATTCCTGGGGATTTTTCTCTGGGGCCTCAGCTGGTGCTTAGATCACGCTCTGTAGCACAGGAATCTCTAATGCCTGGATTTGGTGTCAATTTGGAGACCTGTCCTCGTGGAGCTAATCTTTTCTCTTTCTGAGCAAGGATGAATGCTTTATCCTTCTCTGAGTCAGCTTTAAGCTGCAAGCCTTAGTCTTCCATAACATAGAGCTTCTTATTTTAATTATAAGGAAGGAATATCCGGCCGTTTTCTTTATTTACTTTCACCAAGGGTTTTACTGCTGAGTAGGGGGAGGATAGCCTGTTGTCATTCAGGTGGGGCTGTCGGTAACCCCTGATTACTAGCTTCAACAGTAATTGAGTTTGTCTTTGGGATTAAAACCTCATAAAAGAGTCAAGCTGTTCAGGACACATGTGAAGAACCTGTCAGAATTTTCCTGATTTGTGAAGAGTTTACACCTGTAAACTTGTGTAAACCTGTAAACATCCTCACTTGTGCAATTTTCTACCTTGGTGATAGTGAGAATCCAGGAGCAACTGAACTATGTTTAGCCCAGACTGATAGACAAGGGTGTGGTTATGTTGGCTGGCCATGTCTGCCCTCATTCTCCTAATAGTGTCCTAGGCACTATTTGAGGCATTGAGAAGTGACTTAGTCAATTATGGGCTGCTACAACAGAATACCATAGATTGGGTGGTTTAAGTTACAAACACTTATTTCCCACAGTTCTGGAGGCCGGAAGTGCAAGATTAGGGTGCCAGTATGACCAGGTTCTTGAGGAAACTGGGTTGTCCCTTTGGACATCTAATCAAGTGTTTCTCAACCTTTTTTCATTAGCACCTTTTGAGACATTTTTTTCCCTAATTGCCTCCGTCTCTAGTCAGTGGAATTTTAATACCACATATGTACTGTGTATCTGTTTATGTACTGTGGCTCTTTGGAGGGCCACAAACTGTTGTAATATCTAAGATTTTTTTCTTCCCCAAGAATCAATTTTCACCCCTTTGGGGGTGATTTTGCCCTCATTGAGAATGCATGGTCTTATCCTATATTGTCTCACTAATACAGTCAACAAGGCTTGTTTTCTATCTAGAAATTCCAGCTGTTACCATAAGCTTTTTCAACACCTCAAACACCAAACTAGTGAAAGCAGGAGAATATTATCTCATTCAGTCCTCGCATCAACCTTGTAAGATAGTTGGTATTATCCCCATTTTACCAATGAAGTAACTGAAGCTTAGTGAGGTTAAGTGATTTGGTCAAGGTCAAAAAGTTTGGTGTAGTCAGTCTTTAAATCCAGTTCTGATTCTAGAGCTATTTTTGTTGACTCTGCTGCTCATCCCCACTCCTCATCCCCTGACTGCTGCGCAATCATCAGCAGGATAATCAACCATTCAACTTATTTTCTCAAGGCCCTACTAGGTGCCAAGCCCAATGAAAAATGTTGTGAAAAGAGAGTTCCTGATGTTGAAGAGGTCACTGAGTGACGTCTTACATGTTGCAGATGCCTTAGGAATAGTGCCTTTGTTACCCTCTCCTGTTTGGGCCTCTTATGAGATGGCTGGCTCTAGCTAATGGCCGTCATGGAAAGATTGGAGCTAGCTGGGTTTAGGAGGGTCAAAGCTGTGGATTTGTCCTTAGTAGTTCCATTTTCCAACCAGCAGAGCTGTTTCTAATCACTGAGCATGTTATGTACAGGGTATAAACAAATGGGTGTAGCAGGCCCAGTAAACTCCTTGGCCCTTAGATGTTTGTAAGCATGAGGATTAGTAAGAATAATATTTATTTTTTGCTTATGGATGTTCTTAATAATTCAGAGCAGAAGTTGTTTGTCCCTTTCTGAAGTTATTCCATACTGTCTGCCTCAAAGCCTAATGATGTTAAGAGATTCGGAAAGAAATGGAATATGAGTGGAGGTAGGAGGGATACTTTTACTTGGACTTCTCCAAAGAGGCAGGAATTGAATTTATTCTTTACATTTGCTTCTCTGGTGCCTCCTTGGCCTTGCTCACAGCTGAGCCCAGGTGTTCCTGGTCTAGAAATTGGAGGCTTTGAGTAGTGTCTGATGTTTAGCCCATGTCACATGTCATATCTACACAGAAATGGGAAGGGGTATGTTTATGAGGTCTGCCTGCTGGCTGTCTTGACTGAAAGCATTCTTTTTTTTTTTTTTTTTAATTTTTGAATTTTATTTATTTTTTTATACAGCAGGTTGTTATTAGTTATCCATTTTATACATATTACTGTATATATGTCAATCCCAATCTCCCAGTTCATCCCACCACCACCACCCCCATGCCACTTTCCCCCCTTGGTGTCCATACGTTTGTTCTCTACATCTGTGTCTCTATTTCTGCCCTGCAAACCAGTTCATCTGTACCATTTTTCTAGGTTCCACACACATGCATTAACATACGATATTTGTTTTTCTCTTTATGACTTACTTCACTCTGTGTGACAGTCTCTAGATCCATCCATGTCTCAACAAATGACTCAATTTCGTTCCTTTTCATGGCTGAGTAATATTCCATTGTATGTATGTACCACATCTTCTTTATCCATTCCTCTATCGATGGACATTTAGGTTGCTTCCATGACCTGGCTATTGTAAATAGTGCTGCAGTGAACATTGCCGTGCATGTGTCTTTTTTTTTTTTTTTTTTTTTTTTTTTTTTTTTGCGGTATGCAGGCCTCTCACTGTTGTGGCCTCTCCCGTTGTGGGGCACAGGCCCCGGACGCACAGGCTCAGCGGCCATGGCTCACGGGCCCAGCCGCTCCACGGCATGTGGGATCTTCCCGGACCAGG
>NC_041221.1:135378645-135381980 GCF_002837175.3 Physeter macrocephalus
TATTGAGCTGCATGAGCTGTTTATATATTTTGGAGATTAATCCTTTGTCCGTTGATTTGTTTGCAAATATTTTCTCCCATTCTGAGGGTTGTCTTTTCATCTTGTTTGTAGTTTCCTTTGCTTTGCAAAAGCTTTTAAGTTTCATTAGGTCCCATTTGTATAGTTTTGTTTTTATTTCCATTACTCTAGGAGGTGGATCAAAAGAGATCTTGCTGTGATTTATGTCAAAGAGTGTTCTTCCTATGTTTTCCTCTAAGAGTTTTATAGTCCCTGATCTTACATTTAGGTCTTTAATCCATTTTGAGTTTATTTTTGTATATGGTGTTCGGGAGTGTTTTAATTTCATTCTTTTACATGTAACTGTCCAGTTTTCCCAGCACCACTTATTGAAAAGACTGTCTTTTCTCCATTGTATATCCTTGCCTCCTTTGTCATAGATTAGTTGACCACAGGTACTTGGGTTTACTGGGCTTTCTATCCTGTTCCATTGATCTATATTTCTGTTATTGTGCCAGTACCATACTGTCTTGATTACTGTAGCTCTCTAGTATAGTCTGAAGTGAGGGAATCTGATTCCTCCAGCTCCGTTTTTTTTCCCTCAAGAGTGCTTTGGCTAGTCGGGGTCTTTTGTGTCTCCATACAGATTTTAAGATTTTTTTTGTTCTAGTTCTGTAAAAAATGCCATTGGTAATTTGATAGGGATTGCATTGAATCTGTAGATTGCTTTGGGTAGTATAGTCATTTTCACAATATTGATTCTTCTAATCCAAGAACATGGTATATCTCTCCCATCTGTTGTATCATCTTTAATTTCTTTCATCTATGACCTTTATTATTTTGAGGTAGGTTCCCTCTATGCCCACTTTCTGGAGAGTTTTTATCATAAATGGGTGTTGAATTTTGTCAAAAGCTTTTTCTGCATCTATTGAGATGATCATATGATTTTTATTCTTCAGTTTGTTAATATGGTGTATCACATTGATTGATTTGCATATATTGAACAATCCTTGCATTCCTGGGATAAATCCCACTTGATCATGGTGTATGATCCTTTTAATGTGTTGTTGGGTAATGTTTGCTAGTATTTTGTTGAGGATTTCTGCATCTATATTCATCAGTGATATTGGTCTGTAATTTTCTTTTATTGTAGTATCTTTGTCTATTTTTGGTATCAGGGTGATGGTGGCCTCGTAGAATCAGTTTGGGAGTTTTCCTCCCTCTCATATATTTTGGAAGAATTTGAGAAGGATAGGTGTTAGTTCTTCTCTAAATGTTTGATAGAATTCGCCTGTGAAGCCATCTGCTCCTGGACTTTTGTTTGTTGGAAGATTTTTAGTCACAGTTTCAATTTCATTACTCGTGATTGGTCTGTTCATATTTTCTATTTCTTCCTGGTTCAGTCTTTGAAGGCCGTACCTTTCTAAGAATTTTTCCATTTCTTCCAGGTTGTCCATTTTATTGGCATATAGTTGCTTGTAGTAATCTCTCAAGATCCTTTGTATTTCTGCAGTGTCAGTTGTTACATCTCCTTTTTCATTTCTAATTCTATTGATTTGAGTCTTCTCCCTTTTTTTCTTGATGAGTCTGGCTAATGGTTTATCAATTTTGTTTTTCTTCTCAAAGAACCAGCTTTTAGTTTTATTGATCTTTGCTATTTTGTTTCTATTTCATTTATTTCTGCTCTGATCTTTATGATTTCTTTCCTTCTACTAAATTTGGGTTTTGTTTGTTCTTTCTCTAGTTCCTTTAGGTGTAAGGTTAGATTGTTTATTTGAGATGTTTCTTGTTTCTTGAGGTAGGCTTGTATTGCTATGTACTTCCCTCTTAGAACTGCTTTTGCTGCATCCCATAGGTTTTGGATTGTTGTTTTTTTGTTGTAATTTGTTTCTAGGTATTTTTGATTTCCTCTTTGATTTCTTCAGTGATCTGTTGGTTATTTAGTAATGTATTGTTTAGCCTCCATGTGTTTGTGTTTTTTACGTTTTTTTCCTTGTAATTGATTTCTAGTCCCATAGTGTTGTGGTCAGAAAAGATGCTTGATTTGATTTCAGTTTTCTTAAATTTACTGAGGCTTGATTTGTGACCTAAGATGTGCTAAACTGGAGAATGTTCCATGTGCACTTAAGAAGAAAGTGTAATCTTCTGGGATTTTTAAAAAAATAAATTTATTCATTTATTTTATTTTTGGCTGTGCTGGGTCTTCGTTGCTGCACAAGGGCTTTCTCTAGTTGCGGTGAGCTGGGGCTACTCTTCGTTGCGGTGTGTGGGCTTCTCATTGTGGTGTCTTCTCTTGTTGTGGAGCACGGGCTCTAAGCGCACAGGCTTCAGTAGTTGTGGCACGTGGGCTCAGTAGTTGTGGCTCATGGGCTCCAGAGTGCAGGGTCGAAGTTGTGGCAACGGGCTTAGTTGCTTCACAGCATGTCGGATCTTCCCAGACGAGGGCTCGAACCCTTGTCCCCTGCATTGGCAGGCGGATTCTTAACCACTGCACCACCAGGGAAGCCCTAATGTGCTGTTTTTTTATGGAATGTCCTATAAATATCAATTAAATCTATCTGGTTGGGGCTTCCTGTAAATAAACAAAGACCCAAAGCAGCCAGAAAGCAAGCAAGCAAGCAAGCAAGAAAGCAAGTAAGAAAGAAAAAATAGCTAATCAGGAATTAAAAAAATCTATCTCGTCTATTGTGTCATTTAAAGCTTGCGTTTCCTTACTAATTTTCTGTTTGGATGATCTGTCCATTGGTGTAAGTGAGGTGTTAAAGTCCCCCACTATTATTGTGTTACTGTCAATTTCCCCTTTTACAGCTGTTAGCAGTTGCCTTATGTATTGAAGTGCTCCTATGTTGGGTGCATATATATTTATAATTGTTATATCTTCTTGGATTGATCCCTTGGTTGTTATGTAGTGTCCTTCCTTGTCTCTTGTAACATTTTTTATTTTAAAGTCTATTTTATCTGGCATGAGTATTGCTCTCCTTTGATTTCCATTTGCATGAAATATCTTTTTCCATCCTCTCACTTTCAGTCTGTATGTGTCCCTAGGTCTGAAGTGGGTCTCTTGTAGACAGCATATATATGGGTCTTCCTTTTGTATCCATTTAGCGAGCCTGTGTCTTTTGGTTGGAGCATTTAATCCATTCACATTTAAGGTAATTATTGATATGTATGTTCCTATTACCATTTTCTTAATTGTTATGGGTTTGTTTTTGTAGGTCCTTCTCTTCTCTTGTGTTTCCCACTTAGAGAAGTTCCTTTAGCATTTGTTGTAGAGCTGGTTTGGTGGTGCTGACTTCTCTTAGCTTTTGCTTGTCTGTAAAGCTTTTGGTTTCTCCATC